>NC_022015.1:52504255-52514429 GCF_000317375.1 Microtus ochrogaster | reverse complement strand
TCCTTGGATGACAACTACCACTGGCTGAAGCCCAGCCACTCTTAAAACAAGGATGTCTTGATTAGGGTTTTAGTTGCAGTGATAAAACACCATTACCAAAAACAATTTGGTGAGGAGTTTATTTCAGCATACAACGTTCGCATCTCCCTTGGCCGCCTAGGAACATCAAGGACGGTACTCAAGGCAGGAAGGAGCATGGAAATGTGAGCTGAAACAGACACCATGAAGGAAGGAACCCCACGTAGCCTGCTTTGTTGTATACCCCAGGACCACCTGCCCATGGCTGGCACCACCTACACTGCCCTGGGGCCTCTCACCTCAATCATTAAGAATAACCCAAGACTTGCCTACTGGCCAATCTTAGGAAAGCATTTTCTCAATCAGGATTCCCTCTTCCCTGGGTCAAGTTGACAGTAACCAACGGGAGAAAGGGAAAATGTCATGGGAAATCTGTTTAACGTGAACTTGATCCTCTGGTCATTAGAGGGTCTATTCGAAGGGCGCAGTTCAGATGGATGCTGGGGGTTTGACAGCGTTTTGCGCCATTCCCACTCTCTAGTTTCTGAGCATCCCCCACGGAGCAGTTCTTCTTGCCCCTCGCCGGCTTCCACTCTCTCTGGCAACCATTATTCTGTGTTCTCTCTCTGGATTTGCCCATTTTTTGGTATTTCCTATCAGTAGAACCATACAGTGTTTGGCCTTTTGCGTCTCTGAGCCCAGCTTCTGTGTGAGTTATCCATGTGCCCCACAGACAGCCTGCATGATGTCATATTAAAGAGTGATCGTGCAGGGCTTGCCCAGCGTCCCTTTCTCTACCTGCTCTTGCTCTTGATTTTCTTTCTCCCTCCTCAGGAGCTCCAGCAGCAGGGGACTTCCTGGGTCTCCACAGGGGCCTCTCCTGGAGTCCTTCCCTGACTCTGGTGAGATTGGCTGGTGTGGGAGGTGGGGGAAGAAGACGGAGTGTGGCCCAGGGCCACTTTCAGAGGAGGGAGATACTGCACTTTCCTGGGCTAACCTCTCTGTGAATCCTTTGTAGCTTAGGTGGTGGCCAGTAACCACATTGGTAACCATAGTTACCAATGAGTGGGTAGTGTGTACGTGCCCCCTCCCTTCCTTGGCTTGTGTTCATTGCAGGAAGTTCTTTTTAAAGAGAATTATTTTTAGATTTATTTGGTTTTATTATTTTATGTGTATGGGTGTTTTGCTTGCTTTGCTTTCGCGGTGTGTACCACATGTGCACCTGACATAACTCTGGGACTGGAGTTAGAGATGGTTGTGAGCTGTCATGTAGGTGCTCGGGGTTGAACCCAGGTCCTCTGTATAAGCATCAGGGGCTCTTAACCACCTCTGTGGTCCATTGAAGTCCTTTACCAGCGCTGTTTCCAGCTGTGGCCCCGAGAAGGGCTCTGTTTGACATTTTCTTACGCATCATCACTTAATAATGCTCTTTCCCTGCTCCGTGGCTTTCCACGATTCTTTACTATGAGTGGGATAAATTCCTGGCATTCAAGGCCCTCTATAAACTTAACTCCAGATGAACTCTCTAGCTTTTACTCTCAAGCTGTGCTGCACAACTACAAATAGGCCTGCTCTGTTTACTTTGGGGGCCTCTCCTCAGCCACTCCCACCAGGAAGGTGTCTCAGTTTCTGCCTGTGAAGTTTTCCCCGTAATTCCTCTCAGTTTTCTGTATTCTTATACTCTCCTCGTAGCGCTCTGGTCTGGAATTCGTTCTTGGGCACGTCCTGCGGCCTCCTGTGGTTGGTGACCTCTTCATGTCTTGTTCTGTGCCAGGAGCAAAGTTAGTAAGTAGCAAAGGAGAGACGAACTGCTTAGAGTGAGCCTTCTCCCACCCCTCATGTAGTTAACAAAGGAAACCAGTGGTGTGGAGTCAGGCACGGGGAGCCCAGCCAGGGCTGAGGAATGCACCCCCTTTTCCTGATGGTTGAAATAGTGTGTTAGGAATGCACCAAAGAAGATTGGAAAAGCTCAGCCATCTCCAGGGACGCCCGTTAGGCGCTTGCTGAGATAGGAGATCTGGAAGAGATGGTTATGCATTGTCGGCTAGGGGTTATTTCTGGATGCCCTGAGTATATTTTGTTGATTCCATGTTTATATGGAGGAATGAGAAAAGAGGGCGTGTTGGGAGGGAGAACAAGGCATGCTGGGAAAGGAAGATGAGATAGAAATACAAAAGATTGAGGGAAGAGAAAGGGAATGGATTCAGGAACCCCAAGCCTTGGCTGAGAAGCAGGATCTCATTTTTTTAAAGGGCTGAACCCTGTTGAAAAGCCCCCACTGCTTCTGTGCCTCCCCCTGCCTGGTTATATAGCACCCTACTCCTTCTGAATTTACCTGGACACGTCAAAAACATCTTCTGGTATAACCTCACCGAGATGGGAGGTACTGTGTGGCCTTGTTTGGCTTTAACTTGCTGATTGGGCTTTGGAGTTATCCCAAGCCTTGGAGGAATGCCCAGAAGGCTAGGGCTGCTGCCACATCTGCAGTGGAGGCTGACCTTTCTCACAGTGGCCCAGAGCTACCCCTGCACCAGAAAGTCCCCTGGGTCATGTGGGAAGAGGGCATGTCCCCTGTTAGGGACTCTACTGGCAGGCTTCTGTTTGGGACCTTCTGACTTTGATACTCTAGAAACGAAGAGAGAGGGAGGTTACAGGCTCTGGCAGCAAGACGACCATAACTCTCTTGATCTGGCTGTCCCTGTTATCTCTGTATTTTTCCTGGTCAGGAGCACCTCATCTGGACTTTGCCAGGAGGTGGCTGGGCTCCCACATTCCCCTCCAGTTCACCCATGGCTATTGCACCGATTTTTGCTAAAAGCCCTACCTTGCCTTTCTAGTCATCCACTTTACAGCCGCCAGTGGAGCAGGGGTTGGGGAGTACTGGGCTCAGTAGTAGAGAGCTTGCATAGCATCAGTGAGTCCCTGCAGAGCAGAACCAAACATTCCAGCTGTGCTTCCTAGTGTCTAGGAACAGTTAGAGTAAACACTGCCTCCCCCTGAAGGTACAAAACCACAACCTCTCCCTCACCTCTCCACAGACAGGCTTGGGTGCTAGAGAGAAGGGAAGGACAGCGTGGAGGAGATGCTTTGCTGTTCGCACAGAGTATGAGTTAGATTCTGGCTCCTGGGTGAAGCTGCTTCTGAGTGTCTTTTTTAATTTTCGTTTTTCTTTTCCTTTTTTTTCCCCCCACAAAACAAAGTTTCTCTGTGTAACAGCCCTAGCTGTCCTGGAACTAGCTCTGGAGCTGGAGTCCAGGCTGGCCTCGAACTCACAGAGATCTGCCTGTTTCTGCCTCCCAAGTGCTGGGATTAAAGGCCACCACCTCCTGGTTTGAGTGTTTTTTATACACAGAGTTTTCTCTTTTCCTCAGGTCCTGTTGTATAGGACTGTCCTCTGAGCCAAACTGACACATCTTTACCAGCTCAGCTGAGCAGGTTTGCAAAAGGTCATCATAGCCATCATAGCTGGGCTTGTTGACAGCTGACCCTCGTTTTAGCCGCCCACACCTTCCAGCCATTTGATGGTTGCCCAGATAGCCATTAGTCTCTGGGAGGCAGAGGGGAGGGAGCTCCATCTACACAACCATGGTGGTGTCAGCCTTCATGCTAGGTAAAGACCTTCCAGTGACAGCTCCTTTAAGGCCACCAATGCTTCTCCCAGTAAGGTGTCACCCATTGTTCTATAAGTAGGCCTAAGAAGTTCACTGGTTCCCCAAAATCGCACATCTACTTGTTGTTGGGACTTCAGGAGGAAGGACTTTGTGTCTCTTACCTCCCCAGAAAGCCGTGTTAGTGACAGGCCCTCCGGCAATATTTACTTGAGCGATTTTGGGGAAAGACTTTCCCATCACCTCTCCTCCCACGCTCCTCACTAGTCCATTTTTGCCCTCTGAGCCCAGCCGAAATCTCACAAGATCTTTCAACCTACTTACTTCAAGAAGTATCTCCAAGAGGTCACCAGGGTGCCTCATCCCTGCGCCTGGCTCAGGAGTGAACGGTAATCTCTCGAGACTGGATACAAAGCATGGCCGGGTCAATGCAGTAGACTCAGAAGTGGCAGGAGAGCCACAGAGTGCTGAGACAAGCCCACATGGGGCATTTAACCATGGTTTCCTCATTTTCCTTTTGCACTGAGCTGTTCTTTGCCTCCAGAGCAGGGACATTTCCTTTTTCTTTTCCTTTCCTTCCTTCCTTTTTCTTTCTTTCTTTCTCTCCACCTCCACTCCCCTCCTCCCTTCCCTTCTCCTCTCCTCCCCCCTTTCCCTTTTTCTTCTTGGAGATAGGATTTACTATGTGGTCTCATGACTTTGAACATAACTCCCCTTCCCCCAGTCTTCCCAGTGCCGAGGCTGTAGGACTGGGCCACCATGCCTGGCTGTTGCTTTTATTATATGGTAAATAAATGACTCAGCAAAAACCTGAACAGACTTCTGAAATTGCTGGCAGAGATGATAATTTTAAGGAAGGTGTGTGTGTGTGTGTGTGTGTGTGTGTGAGAGAGAGAGAGAGAGAGAGAGAGAGAGAGAGAGAGAGAGAGAGGAAGAGAATGCGTGTGTGAGAAAGACAGTGTGCATATAAGAGAGAAAGAATGTGTGTGTGACACTGTGTAAGAGTGTGCGTGTAAGAAGAGTATGTACGTGAGAGTTTGTGAGAGAGAGAAAGCATGTGTCAGAGAAAGAAAAAGTGCATGAGTGTGTGAGAAAGTTTGAGTGTTAGAAAGTGTGTATGTGTGTGAGAGAGACTATATGAGAGAGAGAGAAGAAAAAAAGAGAAAGTGTGTATGAGAAAGTTTGAGTGTGAAAGTGTGTATGAGACAGAGGGTGTGTGTGTTAGAGAGAATGTATGTGAAAATGTGTGTGTGTGTGTGTGTAAAAGCATATCTCCTAAGGGGACTCTGGCAGATAGCACTCAATCACGAAAGAACAAACCCAGGAAGCACAGAAGAGTTGTCTCATGGGAACCTGCAGTGGGTGCTTTTGCCTTTCATGTCTCTAGCCATGCATTGGTGAAGAATGATGGAAGCCCAGGTACGTTTGGGAAACTGAGGTAGAGGGGACCTCAGATTGGCATGAATGAGAAGCAGTGAGACTAGATATGAAGAGAAATTGGAAAAACGTGGAAGAACCAGCAGAGAGGTGCCTCTGAGGAGGTGTCTTGATCGTTTCCTATGACATCATGGGGCCCTAAGGATGAAGGTATCTGCTGCAGGGACCAGAGTCGCCTAGGGTGTATTTCTGACAATGAGAAGAGTGGCTGTGTTAGATACTTTCTCGCTGCTGGAAGAAATACCCGACAGAAAGCAACCTAAACAGTGCGAGGGGAGGGTTTATTATGGCTTACAGTTTGAAGGGATACAGCTCATCATGGCAAAAGGCATACCAATGGGAGAAAGAAGCTGCATGCTCACACCTGCATGGGTTTAGGAGGATGGAGGGATGGGTGCTGGTACTCACTTGGCTTTTTCCTTTCCAACCTTCAATTCCATCAAGGCCTTGGACACATGGGATGGTGCCTCCCACTCAGGGTGGATATCCCCTCCTTGGTTAATCCTTTCTCGAAATGTCAAAAGTTGGGCCTCACTAATTGCTCAGGTGTTTAATAATCAAATCAAGTTGACAATCAAATTTAGCTATCACACAAACTAAAAGGGAAATTGGGTGTAATTGTAAAAAAGCAAAGAAAAAAAATCCCATAGAATATGTCTACATAGCCCAAGCTGACCTTGAACTTGTGATCCCTCTGCTTAAGTCTCCCCAGGCTGGGAGCTGCCGTGGCTGGTTGGTGAGAGGTACATTCGAGGCATATTTTAAATGACCTTTATAAGTATTTCATATAGACACCATCTAAGCTAAGCTTACAAGCCAGAGCTCTTGGTCACAACCTGGGAAGTGTGCTGAGGGTTTCGATTAGAAAGAACACAGTTCATTGCAAGAACGCCCTGCCTGGGGTATGGGATGAAGACCTTGCTGCTGTCCTTCATGAAGGAATTGCCGTCTTTGGAGAAGACTCAGCACCAACAGTCTTGAGAGTCAGGCCTGCCTGGGGGCGGGTAGCGCTGATAGACCTTACAGCTGTGAGGTTAGGATGTACAAACTGGGAGGAGCTTAGTTATCACTGGTGAGTTGGTTAAAAAAAAAAAAAGCAAAACCAAAATAAAACAAAACAAGAAAACCAAAAGAAGAGAAAAAAAGAAAAACTCAATCCCTAAAGTATGGTGACTGAATTAAGCAAGGAACCTTGACGATGTTCTTCCAATTTGCCTCCATAATACCCTGTCTCTTAATCTCGTTCTCTTCCAAAGTGCAAGGAGAGGCTTCTGCCCAAGCTCCCTTCTCAGGTGGAAAGCAATTATTATAAAACCTCGTTAACGAGGAAAGATTAACTACCCAGAAAGAGGAGACCAAAGGTCCCCAAGTGCAGGACAGTTGCCCAGACATCTTTTCGTGTGTGTGTGTGTGTGTGTGTGTGTGTGTGTAAACAGAGTCTCTGTATGTATTTTATTCTAGGCTGGCCTCACTCCTCTCCTCTGCCCCCACCATTGCTGGGATCAGAGGTGTGTGCCACCACACACACCTAGCTGTTCTAAAGGCAGTTCCGGTGAGATTTTCTCACAGGTTAACCTCATAATAAGGGTTCTACCATGGGCCCGTGAGGGAGGCTCATACTTTGTTAATGAACCCATGCCATGAAAGTCCCCTCGTGCACATCACTGTATGCGTCTTTCCTTCTGTTTAACCTGTCAGTTCAAATTGGGAACTTCCAGGGAACCAAGGGGAAGGCTTCTTTCACCCATATATTGGCAATGATAAGAGCTGATGTGGTTGGTGGGTTGCTCATTTGCTCTAGGTACACTAGATGTATAAAATAGGTCCATTCTTAGCATGGTCACAGAAGACAATGCATTCAATAATGTATTTTCCAGGTCCAAATTTTTTTGCCATCCATTTTGAAACAAAGCTTTGACTCGAGATTCCCAGGCTAGAGGCATGAGCCACCATGCCTCAGCTTCTCTGTGGCAATTAACCCTCTACTCTAAGACTCCATCATGACAAGAGATCAAACCCAGAGTCCTGAATATGCTAGGTAATCACTTTCCTACCTAGCTATGCCCCAGTCCTGGCAATCTTAAAGAAGGATGAGTTTAGGGTTTCCTAGTTGTGATATTATCTACCTTCAGGTTAGCACCTTCTGATTTGGGGCATGCATTGTAAGGTGTTCAACAGGAGCCCTGACTTCAACCCATTTATCCAGAGCATTTCTTCCAGGCTTGGACTCTGATAACTGCCCAGATCTGGAAGTTTCCCCTTGATGTGGAGAAAAGGTAGCAAATCAGTATGGGAGAACCCATAGGGATGCTTGATGTTCCCAAAGCACAGGCCCTAGAACAGGGTCATGCAAATAGAAAGTGGGACCTGTGGTCAAACAGGCCTGGGGATGCTGCTAAAACAGGCTGAATACAGATCTGAATGCTTGTCCGTTCCAAGTTTGTATAATGAAATCCTCGTGCCAGCGTTATGGCCTTCGGGAGATGATGAAGTCAAGATGGCAGAATCCTCACAGTTGGAATTAATGCCCTTAGAATGAGAAACTGACCTAGGAAGCAACCAGTTTAGACTAGGGACCTTGGAAGCAGCAGTTCTGAGTTTTACTCTTGGCCAGAAGCGCAAAGGAAATGTCCTTAGTTTTCTTTCAAGGAATTCCAGAAGGAGGCTCTGCTTCCTCTTCCACTTTCTTGCTGCTTTCGGGTTCTAATTGAGCATCCCTGCCTGGAAATCATTGGTGAGGATGTGAATGGAACCGAGACGCACCTGGACACCTTGGGGATGGACAGTTCATCTCTCCAGCCTCACTCCCAGTTTCTGCCCTAAGTCCCAGGTAAAGCCTAGACTAGCAGCTTGGTGGCACTTCATTGTTTTTTGGACCCACATGTACTATGTAGGAGCGCCGCCTTCTTTCTTTCCCTTAAGCCCGAACTAGAATCCTATAATAGCACTTCTTTCTAAAACTTGACCTTCTGTGGTCTGTGAATTTCACTCTTCGATTCATGACACGGGAACCAGGAGTCACTGGCTCAGTGGAAGTCTCATGTGATCATGAGCTTCTGTGGCACCTTAAATCACGAGTTAAAGCCCTCTTGGGGCTGGGAGGACTCTGTCACTCTCTAAGACCCCCACTTTCCTGCATCACTCATGAGATGCCAGGGAGTTCATTTCTCCTTTTCATCCGGTGAGAACACAGCAAAGACTATCTATTAGCCAGAAAGCTGGCCCTCTCAGACCCCGAATCAGCCAGCTTCCTGAACTTGTACTTCTCAGTCCCTGAGAGAAAGGTATTTTTGTTGCTCACGAGTGTGGGAAGTCCTATGGCTCTAAAACTGCTTGCTGTCAAAGGAGAAGATTACAGCAACTTGAGGATCTTCGGTTTTGATTCAGAAATTGGGCAACACTTCATTCCATAAAATTGAATCAGTGTTGTAACTGCCAAAGCAGAAGTTGGTTTTTCAGATAGAAAAGTACTGACAATAGCAGAAACAAAACCCAAAGTGAATAGGTCATTCCAAAGTTACTTCCATTATAAGGCAGGCACAGGGAGACTGGGCAATAGGAAAGCAATGGTTGGTGAACACAGGACTGTTTTGGGTCACTCTTTTGTATGAAGATGAAAAGTCCGGGGAATTTCATTACCATGCATAGATTGTCCTGTTTGGGATATTTGGACTCCGTCTCTCTGATCTTGATTGCTCAGAAGTTCAGAGAGGTATCTTAGTGTCAGTTAGGTTTCATGGGATTTTAACAGGAGTGGCTCCATCATCATCATCATCATCATCATCATCATCATCATCATCATCATCATCATTAATTTTTATACCTCTCATTTCTGTTTGATACTGTTAATGAGGACTTTAACTTTTAGTTTTTAGCCCTGAGTTTTAAACCCAAGGTCTCACACATGCTAAGCATGTGTTTTCTCACTAAGCTATACTCTAACCCCTAAGTTTGTTTGTTGGTTCTCTCTTTCTCCTTCCTTCTTCTTTCCTTCCTTCCATTGCAAGGTATGTGCACATGTGTGTCTGCGCTCGCATGTGTGTGAGCTCGTGGTGTGCACATGCTGAAGCTGGAGAAGGACTTTGGAGTTCCTGTTCCATTGCTGTCAGCCTTACTCCCTCAAGATAGGGTCTCACTGAACTAGGCTGATGGCCAGCAACCCCAGTGGTCCTCCTGTCTCCACACTGGCCCTTGGTGCTGAGTTACAGGCACATGCGGCCTCATTCAGCTTCTTTTGAGGGTGTTGGGGTTTCAAACTTAGGTCCTTACACTTCCACAGTTAGTGTTCTCACTCGTGGAACCATCTCCCCGGTCCTCTGATGCACACCTTAAATCTCTAAGAGAAAATGTGGGGTTAACACTCAGTGAATACTTGCTGGGCATCCTGTTGGTTATTTTTGTGGACTGTCAGATATCTGAATTGATAATAAGGAACATGTCATTAGTATTCCAAAGACCTAGTGTCTGCCTAATAGATTTGTTTTTCCTATTCCAGTTCATCAGAACACATAAATATTGCTTCTCATAGAGGAGAGAGATGGGACTTATAAAGAGAAGTTATTTTCTGATGGCCTCGCAGGCTGCAAATAGGCAGAGTGGGCTGTAACTGATTTTGGTTTTGAGGTTACCCATCCTCAGTGAGATTCTCTGCTATCTTGGGGTTTGGCTCTGAGAATTTGAAATCAAGTCAGAAGCCAAATGGTTCCTCACTCTGTGCGACAATCTTTGTTACTGAGAATTTCTTGGAAAGGTACTGGGTCCTCATTTTCCTGGGCAAGTAGCAGGCTCCATGGATGGAAGTTGGCTACCCTCAGTGTGAGGGAGAAATTTCTATTGCTCCTTACCTAAACCTTGTTTGTCTTTTCTAAAAGTGAGAATTATGCAACTGTGTTACTTATTTCTCCCCACTCCAGTTTTCAGGAGGCTGAGGTTCAAAATTTTCATCTTGTTGACTGTACCATCCCATCTCTGGTTCTATTGCTTTTTAATCACATACAACACATTTCACTATTTTTTCCCCAACCATTCCTCCTTCCTTTCCATTCCTGTCACAAGGTCTCATTAAATATTTCAGGTCAGAAATGCTAATGCCCCTGCCTCCACCTCCCAAG
>NC_022015.1:52478408-52504098 GCF_000317375.1 Microtus ochrogaster | reverse complement strand
GAGTTCTGGGATTAAAGACGTGCGCCACCATCGCCCCGCTACAGGTAAGGTTTTAACATGAGCCGTGATGAAGGGACAGTACGTACGCACAGCTGTTAGAGAAAGGAAAACCTGTCCTCGCTATACCTGCTTTGTTGAATGCACTTTAGTTTTTGTTTCATTTGTATGTGCTGTGTGCTTATGCGTATGCATGTTCATGTGTGTGTGTGTGTTGTGTGCACAAGAGGCTCTAGGCTGATGTCAGCTATCTTCCTCAATTTCTCCCCTCTTTATTTTTTGAGGCAGTATCTTTCTTCTCACCTGAACCCAGAGCTGAATGGTTCAGTTAGTCTAGCTGATCAGCTTGTTCTGGGGATCCCTGTCTGTACCATTCACACCCTGGGATCACAGATGGGCTGCCACAGCCAGATGCATGATTGATGGGGATCAGAACTCTGTTCTCACACTCGGTGGCAAACTCTTTACCTGCTAAGTCATTTCCCCAGGTCCAGGGATGAATTTTTTTTTTTTTTTTACAGCACTTGTATGTTGCCTCAAACTCTTGGTGGAAAGAGTCCATGTATTACTATTAAGAAACAAAACTGGGTGGTGGTGGTGCAAACCTTTAATCCCGGCAATCAGGAGGCAGAGGCAGGCAGATCTCTGAGTTTGAGGCCAGGCTGGTTTACAGAGCAAGTTCCAGGACAGCCAATGCTACACACAGAAAAACAGAAACAACAAACACAAAAACAAACACTAGGATATCTCCAGCAGGGCCACAGTGCTTCCATCTGGTTTTATTTCCTTATCTTGCTGGAGAAATCCATGCCTGGGTTCTAGCTAGAAGTGGCTCTATTTACGTGGAGCACAAGGAGCCATTTTTATAATTTATTACTTTTTCAGTAATCAAGTTGCACCGGTATTTATGGAGGGCTGTGGGTTTCTGAAGTCCTTGTCTAAGCATTCTCCTCCCCAGCTCAGTCAATTGCCCTCTTGGAATGCAGGTGCAGACTTTGCTAGTTACCATTTGTGTTGGACTACAGATGAGTAAAACCTGACTCCAACATTCTAGGTGACTTCATTTTGTCTTCTCGAGTGGTGGATGGAAGAGTTTATAAATAGATCTGAGTATCACCAGACAGGAAGTGCGTGTGAGTAGGAAGCAAATCTGTGGCCACTGTTCCTTCCCCACCTTTGCCTCCTCTGCCCAATACACACATCAATAGAGGCTACTGGTAGGAGCCACCTGGGTTTGTGGATTTAGACTCCTCCTCCCTCTCTCTTTCTTTCCCTCCCCCCTCTCTCTTTATCTCCCTCTCTCTATCATCTCTACACCCAGCATCTCCATCTCTATCCCCTCCATTTCCCTCTCCACCTTACCTCTCTTGGTGGGACTGGGAATTGAACTCAGGACCTCACACATGCCTGTAACTGACTTATTACTGTGCCATACTCCAAACCACCTAGTTTCTTCGTTCCAATTGAACCCAGCGAGAACCGGAGCCCTCAGTATGGTGTCTAGACACATACCTTCCCATGACAAGGTACAAGACAGACCGAGACGGTGTGTCTTTTTAGAATGTCATCAAATTATAAACATCTCCAGTTGTACGACTGGATGCTGGATCAGAAACCAAAGATCCCTGAACATGATGGGTCTTGTCAGCAGCATCTGTCTGGCAATTTTAAAAGCAGATAGGTCAAATGGGGACAGTTTTCATTCTCAAGATTTATTCAACTTTGGATGATACTAAATTTAAGTCAGCCATTACTAGTGGATACTAAAAATAGACTATACGAAAGATCTAGTGCAGGTCTTACAGCTTGACACAAATCTGATTAGTTTTTTGACAGCACGCCTCAGCCAGTGTTTTGAGTACTTCTCCCAATACCTTTGGCAGCTTTGAGTTCCGCTTTAGGTGCAGAGTTTGAAAATCAGCCACTGAGATGGAGGGCAGGTCCACAGACCACTGGAGAAGGAGAAATAACTGTTTTCTTTTAGCTCTAGAGAATCGGCTTCAGTGGTTGGTGTCTTCCTGCATGCTAGAATCTCAGAGTTTGGGTTAAAAGAATCATTCCTTACTCAGGAGCTTTGCCATTTCTATGCCTTGCAGTATAAATAAAGAGCAATTAAAATCCATATCCTGCTCTCTGAACAGTATTGTTCACCATAATCTGCTTCCTTTGATGTCTGGTCTTAGATAATACAAGCTGGTCTACTGTTGCAGTCAGTACACGAGTCAGTGAGACCACCCAGCTCACAACTCTCCCTCCAAGGACTGTTTGTTATGTGAGGCCAAGGTCCTATTCTTTTTGACCCCTTTATTTAATAAAGAATAACTAATTGTGTGTGTGTGTGTGTGTGTGTGTGTGTGTATGTGTGTGTTGGTGGCATATGTGTACATGTGTAGAGACCAGAACAGATGCTGATTCTCCATGTTGTATCCTTGAGATGGTGTCTCACTGAACCAGAAGCTCACTGTTTCAGCTAGGTTGGCTGAGAGTGAACCTCTAGGATCTGCCTGTCTTTGCCAGGCAACGTTGGTGTCCCAAGTTCATGTAACCATGTCCAGCTTTTACTCTGATGTTGGGGTTTTAGACTTGGGTCCTCATGTTTGTCCAGCAAACACCCTTATCCACTGAGCCATCTCTCTGGCTTCTTAATCCCGTTTCTTACTTTCCTGTGAATCTGTTACAAAATGGTCAAAGGCTAAAGGGCTATTTGGCGTTTGATTTGACAGTCACGCCTTCAGTCGCTCTTGCTTTCAAGTGTAAGGGATCCCAAGTCTTGCATGATGCAGCCACAAACGGGACTAAATTATGCTAAGCAAAAATAAATTCTCGTACTGAGAATTTCCCAGGAGTTTTGATATTTTTGACTCTTGCTCACTAAATATGGAAAAGATTGAGACACGGAGAAGCAGGGGAGCTGTTCTGCCTTTTTTAGACCTTTGAAGAAGCCGTTTCGTCCTATTCAATGCTATATTAGCAATATACTAAAAATCCCTCTCTGCCAAAAGGTCACAGTGCCCTGCGTGTTTGAGGTTCAGGAAATGTTCTTTTAGCTTCCATTTTTATATAAGTAACAATTAATTATATAATTAATAAATTCTAGTGGTCTAGTGTTACTCATATATGGAAATGATAGAAATAGACGTTTCATTGATTTTTTTTCTTTTAAACAAAGCCTTACTATGTAGCTAGGCTGTCTTGGAACTTTTGATCCTCCTGCCTCAGCATCCCAACTCTTGAGATTACAGGCCTGTGCCACCACACCTGGCTGAAATCCCATTGTAATCCTCTGTGTTCTTCATTTAAGGCAGGTTTCTGGTGTTCAAAGTCAGCACGGCTGTTGGTGGAGAATACATACAAAGGCTAGGGAGCAAATTGTGTCCTCTTTTGTGACTGGGAAGACCGCGACTTAAGAAGTATTGATGGAAACAATCAGGAACTTCAGCTGATGGCATACACTCTAAAGATGCGGTGATGGAAGACAAGGAGAGGTGACCTTAACTAGCTGGCTCAGCAGCACTGGAAATGAGTGCCTTGGTCAGTGGCAGGCTCTGCCTGTTGAGAGTTCTAGGAGTTTGGTAACTGTGGTACCAATGGTTATCAAACTGCTTGGTAACCATTCAGCTGTTCCACAGCTTCCCCTGGGAGCACATAATGTTTCTCTGTCACTTGTGGCACACACAAAACTGATAGAGTCGGATGCTTGATCAGCTCAGTGCTTCTTTGACTCCCTTCTCTGTCCCCCTCTATCCCTTTTCTCTCTTCTGGGAGCTCAGCCTTGGCACCGTACACAAAGATCCAAAGGTCTTTCCCTTAGCGTTGTGAGCAGCCATTGATACTCATTGCTGAGATCCATTAACTCATTAGGATCACACAATGCTAAAATTCTCCTTTTACTGTGTTAGCTTGACTCTCTGGAATGCGGAAGTGAAGAGAGCTTTCTCCTATAAACTATTTGATCATCCTGACACACAGTTGCTTTGGAAAATCAAAACAAATGCTTCATTCCTTCTGCTCTTTACCTTTTATGATAATGCTCCATTGCTAGCATTTCACAAGTGAGTGAGGGCTATTTTGTTTTATGAGAGAGACTCATTATGTATCCCTGGCTATCCTGGAACTTGTTAGAGAGATCAGGCTGGTCTTGTGCTTTCGTAACAAGCACTTTACCCACCGAGCCATCTCCCTAGCTCATGATGAGTTTTTAAACAAACTACTATAAACATATAGGTAGTGACATTTTTGTGTTTTCAGTCTCCTACAGTCTTGATTATTGATGGCCCCGTCATTCCATCTTCAGATCAAAATCTTGGTCGCTTAGATCACCCTCATGAACTTTGTTACTACTTTGCTTTCCCATCTAATAAGATATTCTATGTTTATTCATTCATCTCTGGCTTCAGACCTAGAACCAGTTATCTCTCTGAGTGGACACACTCTATGTAGGAAAAAAACAATCTTTAGATGTCATCATCTGGGTGCCCAAGGAGCTCACTGATCTGGGTTGGTCATTATTTTAGAAGACAGAGCTGGAAAACTTAATTTCCAGTTCTGGGAATTCAACCTGGGGTCTCAGGCATACTAAGCATGGACTCTCCCACCCATCATGTCCTCCATTACCGAGCTACACCTCTAGTCCCAGCATTTTACTCATGTTCTCTCTCTCTCTCTCTCTCTCTCTCTCTCTCTCTCTCTCTCTCTCTCTCTCTCTCTCTGTTTCTATATGGTCTTGAACATTAGTCCTCCTACCTCAGCTTCCTAAACACTAGGATTATAGTCCTGAGGATTCATATCTGTCTAATTTACAGTAAAAAACAGAAACAAGAAAAACATAGATTTATTAGAGAAAAGCCTGAAAAAAACTCCTTGAGTGGGAGTGGCCCCAAGGGGGGATGGCTCCTATTTTACTTTTAAAAGGTAAAACATATTGCTGGGCATGGTGTCTTACACATGTAACCCTAGCACGGGGGAGGCCAAGGCAGGAGAATTGCTGTAAGTTTCAGGCCAGCCTGGACTATAGAGTGAGATCCTTATCTGAAAAGAAAATAAAACAAAAACATCTCATATATTCAAAGGGAAACTTTGTTTATATTTATTATAAATATTATATTTACAATTTTACAAATTTAATTTACAAAGTTTATATTTATTCTACAATATAAACAAACTAGTCCCCAAATAACAAATCACAACCAACAATTTACAAGTGTTGTGGTGATTTAAATGAGAATGGCCCCCACAGGCTCATATATTTGAATGCTTTGTCTATAGTTGGAGCAGCTGTTTGGGAAGGAATAGGTAATGTAGCTGTGTTGGAGGAGGTGTGTCATTGAGAATTGGCTTTGAGGCTTCAAAAGCCCACACCAGTCCCTGTTACCTTTCTTCTCTCTGTCTCATGGTCGTCATCTCAAGATGTGAGCTCTAACTCCTTCTCCAGAACTGTGCCTACTGGCTGCCATTTTCTCTGCCATCATTATCATGAACGAGCCCTCCGAAACTGTAAGCACCAAATAAACTCTTTCTTCTCTAAGTCCCCTGATGGCTGTAGTCTCTTCACAGCACATCAGCGGTGCATGTTTGTAGTTATAGATTGTGGTAAAAAACGATACAACATAGCTCATCTCTCTGGTTAAGCCACTAACTGGACAACTTGTTAGCTTGGTTGCCTTTCTCTTGGTTCTGACTTTTGGGTTATTTTTGTATCAAATTAACTTTGGGGTAATCATGTACAATATTAAGTGCCTTGATAATTACACCAATAAAGCAAACCATATTAAAGAATTAAACCATTCGCTTGCTCCCTAGTCCTAATTATCCCTCTATATGTAAGTTTTTGAAAAATTATGGCTTGCTATTCCATTTAAAAACCTAAGTAAAGAGTGTCTACTTCTCTGTCTGCTTGCCTTAGACAGTGGATAGATAGTTCCTCTGTAACATATATAAAGAGATATGCTTTATTTTCTTCTTTTCTTAAAGCAGGGTCTTACTGTGTCCCTCTGTCTGGACTGGAACTTGACATGTAGATCAAGCTGGCCTTAAACTCCCAGAGGTCTGGGTGCCTGTGTTCCTGAGCTCTGGGGTAAAAGAACTGACCCAGTCTTACATTCTTAAAGGTGCACAGTTTCAGTTGTGTGTACATGCTATTATATGTTCAGATCTGTCCAGATCTTAACAATCATGGACCGTACAAGCAAAACTAAGGCACTCTCTGGTGAATCTATCTGTTGGCAGATGGGTCAATTGAACAATCACTTTGGAATGCAGTTTGTCAAAACGTAGGAAGGATAAGCTGTATTTGCTACTTCCTGGCAATTCTTTTTCTAGAGGAACTCTCTTTTTTCCTTTCAGGACAGGGTCTCTCAGTGTAGCTCAGGCTGGCTTTATTCTATCTTTCTGCTTCAGCCTTTGGAATGATGAGAGTACACATATGCACTGCCTCAACCTGAAGGAGGGATTTTTATTCTTGAAAATATGTAGTACCTTGAAATTAGAAAAAAAAAACCTTCAATTTTTATCAAAAGAAGAATAGGTAAATTAAATTTTGGTACATTTAACTGACAGAATATCATATAATTAAAATGTATGTGCCAGGTGGTGGTGGCACACACCTCTAATACCAGCATTTGTGAGGCAGAGGCAGGTGGATCTCTGAGTTTGAGGCCAGCCTGGTCTCCAGAGTGAGTTCAAGATAGTCAAGGCAATACAGAGAAACCCTATCTCAAAAAAAAAAACCAAACCCAAAAACTAAACCAAAAAATAGTGAAGTAGGTTAATACATAATAGAGTGTCTTTAAAAAATTTTTAATTTAAAATAAGAAACGAAGCATAAAGTAACTGCAGCATGCTACTTCTATAGCATTACAGCCTACAACACAGAATGTGGGCTGTGTTTGGATGCATACTCGGTAATGACAGTTTGGAAACATGAACAGGATGGATGCACAGCATGGCTCTAAGGACTCACATGGAGGGAACAGAATGGCACTTTGTAATTCAAGCGTTGTTTTAACTTTTCAAAAAACCTTGTGCCCTCCTCGCCAAGCATTGGCTCCTGCAAAATATATATAGGAAGAAAGACAGACTCTTAGACACAGAAAAACTGGGATCAGGGGGTCTAGGCTCTTAGACGGAGAAAATGTAGCACCCTGGAAATGCAGCATGTTTATTATATGCAGGGAGGCAAGATCATTGAATACAGTTGAACAAGGAGGTGGGGTTATTGCATACAGATAAAGAGGCAGGGTTACCATATACGGTTGAACAAAGAGGCAAGTTTAGCTAATCTTGGTAGGAGCAATCTCTGTAGGGGAACAGTGAGCATGGGGGTCACGGGGTGGGGAGGAAACCATGTGAGGCTTTGCCACCCAGTAGTCACTGAGACCACTGTGCCCGTGTTATTTGCTCAGGGCTTCATTAGCTCCTGTGCTTACCATTTTGTTTTGAGAATTTCTGCAGAAGTACTGTATTTACATCATTTCTACCCTCCCTTCTCCCCCTCCTAACTCCTTCTGTGTCCCTCCAATTCCCTCTCAATTTCATGACCTCTTCTTTAAGTATTATTTTCATCTATACATATATGCACACACATGTATATATAATAAATACAACATTGATGTGGAATTCCTCTTTGTATGCTGTGACTATGTTTTATTACCATTGGTTAACAAAGAAGCTGTTTTGACCTATGGCAGGGCAGAATAGAGCTAGGTGATAGGCAGGAAAACTAAACTGAATGCAGGGAGAAAGAAGGCAGAGTCAGAGAGATGTCACATAGCTGCCAAAGGAGACAGATGTCAGGAACCTTACCAGTAGGCAACACCCTCGTGGTGATACAGAGATAAATAGAAATGGGTTAATTTAAGATGTAAGAGCTAGCTAGTAATACACCTAAGCTATTGGCCAAACAGTGATGTTATTAATATAGTTTCTGTGTGATCATTCAGGTCTGGGCGGCTGGGAAAGGAGCATGCAGTCTCCATTTATACAATGTGCCAAGTCCAGTGTTCATACATATATATGTGTGTGTGTGTGTGTGTGTGTTTAGTGGTTAACCTCTTGAAACCAGATAGCTTGTCCTGGAGAAGACTGATTTTTTTCTCTTTTAAAAGCCATTAATTGACAGACCTACCTGGTGCCTTGGGTGACAAGCCAGCAAAAGACACCCCCCACCACCACCACAGCCCCCACTCCTCACAGTTCAGGCTGCCTAAAGCATCCACATGCCTGCCAGGAGCCACAAGATGCTGGGTGGGTGGGTATCAATATGATGAGGAAGTATATGGTGGTGAAATGGAAGAGAAAGAGAGACA
The DNA here is from genome assembly GCF_000317375.1 of Microtus ochrogaster. Lineage (NCBI taxonomy): Eukaryota > Metazoa > Chordata > Mammalia > Rodentia > Cricetidae > Microtus > Microtus ochrogaster. Next base: position 52,495,798 of record NC_022015.1, on the reverse strand, counting down.
GGGGTAGGGTCTTATGAGATTTCCCCATCCATGATGTCAACTGGTATCATTGTGTAGGTCCTGTTTGAGCAAACGTACTGTTGAGATTTCATGGGGGCAGCTCCCTATCATGTATCGAAAACACTCTCTCAAAGCACGCATCCTCATCCTCTGACTTTTCTGCTTCTTCTTCCACAACGTTCCCCAAGCTTTAGGTGTAGGAACTGTAATATAGGTATATCAACATGAGGTGGGCACCCCATAGCCAGCTGTTCTCTGCATTTTGACCAGTTGTGGATTTCTGTGATGGTCTCTGTCTATTTCAAAAAGAAGCTTCCTTCAATGAAGGGTGAGAGTTATGTGCACCCGTGGATGCAAGGATAGATATTTTGAATGCAGTTGAGAATCAAAAAAGCTGTGTGTGTGTGTGTGTGTGTGTGTGTGTGTGTGTGTGTAAAATCTTTGAAAGTGGAAGCATTTAAATACAGGGAGTTTTCACATTTAAAAATAAATCTAGATTTCTGGGTTCTCTTGAAAATCAGAAGCTTCATTCGGTCTTTAAGCAGTAGCTGTAGGTGCTGCCCCCTTCGGGTGAGCTGAGTGCCCTTCATAGTCCCTGCCCGGTAGCCTGGCAGTGTGCCTTCCTTGCTTCTTGGTGCCACCAGCCTGATTCCCACACGGCTAATGCCCCGCTGAGCGAGGCAGATAATGAATAGCACTTGTGTTTCTTGCCATCAACAGCTTTTTTTTCCCTCTTCCCAAACATTTCAGTTGTGTGTCTCCAACTGGGCTCAAATTGAATTTCAGAGTGCTTGAGAGTCAGGGCTGCTATGTCCCTGATGTCCTTTCTCAGGGTGTATTTTAAGTGGGAGTTGGGCTGGATAAGTCGGTTAAAAATACCACCTAAAGTTCCTGGAGTCCTTGCTGTGTCGGTAGCAGGAATGTAGTATGGGAGCTTGTTATTGGTCTTCAGTAGCTCTAAAAGACAGCTGAGGAGGAGAAGCAGACTGTTCCAGATAGCCAAACTAATTTTCACAATCCTCTATGCAGACCGCACTCCATTATTTCTAACATCCACAGCAACAATTCCCCAAGAACTAACTCTAATTAAGAATTCCTGCTCATTATCTAGTTTGGAAATAGATCAGGATGAGTCCCGGATCCCATCCATGCCTACAGCATGAAGAGTGGCTAGGAGGGTGAGAGCCCCCCGCCCCCCCGCCAGTCTCCCCAAAGAGTTGGAGAAAGAGAGCTTCAACAGCAGGTGGGAATGGGACATCCAACCCAGGAACCTTTGTCTTTAGGGCAACATTTTTCGGGGGAACCTCCCATTTGATGTTGAGGGTCAGAGATGATTTAAATGAGTCAGGGAGGGCTGAAAGGTTCAGATAAAACAGAGGCTGCCAAAGAAGTGGCACAAATAGGATTCATGCTTCCGTAGCTGGAATTTTTCACAAGGTAGCTACATGCATGCTGTGAACCGAGGGACCCTAGGTAGGGACCGCCCAAGGGATAAAAATGTTTGCACAGGTTATTTTCAGTTTTCACTTCCCAGTCTTTCCGAAAGTCCATCACTAGACTCTGTATTCAGGCACCATCCTTAAAGTTACCCTCATGCTCTTTCCATAAGTGCATTTTGCAGAAGCTCGGAAAAAGCCTTTTGGGACTGGAGATGAAACTCAGTTGGCAGAGTGCTTGTCTACCATGGCAAAGTCCTTGGTTCAAACCCCAGCTCCATATGAATCCAGGCATGGTGGCACATGCCTGTAACCCACTGCCTCAGAGGTAGATGTAGGAGGACTAAAAATTCAAGACCATTGTGGTCTACATAGTGATTTTGAAGCCATGAAACTCTCTCGAAAGAAGGGTTGGGGAGCCTGCCTGCCTGTACCAGGCTCTCTCTTATGCACCATTAATGCCCAGGTCACATGGCTAGTAAGTGACCACCTGGATTTGAGATCTTTTGAGTGCACATTCGTTCATGTACCAGCAGTTTTCAATGTATGATCATGGAACACCCTGTAGGGGGAGGCCGTGAGAATTCGTTCAGTGGGTCTGTGAAGTCAGAACCATTCTCAGAGCAAGGCTTTCTCAATCAGTCTCCTATGAATGTGCGGGGACTTTTCCAGAGTCTGCATAACATGTGATGGAAAGGGACAGGCTGCAGAACCAGACCTGAGAATCCAGCTGTTTTCTATTATGCCAAATACCACAGAGGTTTGCAAACACAGAACAATGCTGTTCTCACTAATCTTTGTTTGGTTTTGAGCTCTCTGGGAGTTCTCCATAATTTCAAAGAGGAAAAAAAATAACGCAAACCCCAAAACAAAACAACAAAACAACAACCAAAGACACTACTGGATCAAATACTGGAAAATCATTGCTTCTAGTGCAGCTAGCAGCTCTCCTAGCCATTCTCATCTGGGTGTGTCCTAAACATCTTTTCTCTGAGTTGGCTGGTGTGCTGGCTAGATTTATGTCACCATGACACAAACTAAGTCATCTGAAAGGAGAGAAACCTCAATTGAGGAAATGTCTCCATAAGATTGAGCTGTGATTGACGAGGGGGCAAGCCCATTGTAGGGATGGTGATTTTGGGTCCTATAAGAAATCAGCAAGAACAAACCAGTAAGCAGTATCCCTCCATGACTTCAGCATCAGCTCCTGCCTCCAGGTTATTGCCCTGCTTAAGTTCCTATCATGGCTTCCTTCCTTGAAGGAAGTGCCTATCCTTCAAGAAGGGACTATAGTGTGGAAGTGAAGCAGAATATTTCCTTTCCTCTACAACTTGTTTTTTACTCATGGTTTCACCATAGGAACAGAAACCCTAACTGAGACAAGTTGGTATCAGGAGTGGGGTGTTGTTGTGACAGAACTGACCATGTTGTTTTGGGGATGCTTGTGGAAGGACTTTGGAATTTTGTGCAAGAAAAATTGAGTGTTCAGTGCCTGGTGAGCTGGGAACTTGGAAGATAAGGAGGTTGAGGGCAAAGCAGAAGACAGAAGCTTGGCTTGTAAAGTTTCAGAGGGAAGTTTAAAGACTCTATGAGGACCATTTGTTACTTTGAATAAAAAAATTCTGTGATTCTGATTTGCCAGGGTTGGAGAATCAGCTGTGACTAACAAGATACCAGAACTACTGAAGTGAAACCTTGGCTTTGCTGGAACACTCGATATTGGTTGGCTGTAGTTGAGAAATAAGTTGTGATAAACAAGAGACCAGCAATGTTGAGGTGAAATCTGGCGAGTGTTTCCCCAGGACAGCCATCACACAGAAGCTGTGTTCAGAGGTGGCCAAAGTTGTACCTTGATCTGAGCTACCTGGTTTTGAAGGCCTGAAGGGATCATGGAGAGCTGTGCTTGACGCTGTGAGAGGCCAGGAGAGGTCATTGGTAAAAATTCAGCTTCAGTAGCAGTTAAAGGCTCAGGACTGAAGGGGTCATGCAAAGAAGTTGAGGCTTGGCACCACGAAAAGAGCCAATGAGAGGCTATTGGTAAAAAGACAGCCCAGTTGCCACAAAAGACCCTAATGTTTTGGAGACGCTGGTACAATGGGATGGCCACCAAAAACAGCAGCAGCAACAGCAGTGGAGGGGAGCCAGCCTGAGTCTAGAAGACAAGCTGTGCATGCTGCAGGGGATGGAGCTGGAGAAGTGACCCAAGCCCCTTGGAGGAGCCCAGAAGACTGTGAGTAAATCCTGGGTACTAGACATTCAGTTATTTATACTTTTGGAGTGTGGTTTTGCTTTGTTCAGATTACAACTGTGCCCTGGCTCTTCCCTCTTGAAGTAACAAAGTACTTAATTTACCTTTTTATTTTACAGAATTCTACAGTTGAGAGACTTTAAACTTTTGAAGAAGAGATTTTGGGGCTTTACAGAGAATTTGGATTTTAAGAGACTTGATATTTTTAAAGAGACAATTTATAGTGTGTTTGAAATGGTAAGACTGTGGGATTTTTTAAGTTTGTAAAATGTTTTATATTGTAATGTCTTTATTAATGTGTGATCTTGGGGCTAAACAAGAAAGGAAGGTTGTGGCTTAACAGTGACATATTTGTGTGTCAAGTTGACAAAGGATCCATTGTGCTTGGCTAGATTTATGTCAACTTGACACAAGCTAGAGTCATCTCAGAGGCAACCTCAACTGAGAAATTTCCTCCATGAGATTGGGCTGTGGGCCAGTCTATAGAGCATTTTCTTAGTGATTCATTGAAGAGGGCCTAACCCATTGTGTGTGGGGCCACCCCTGGGCTATTGGTCCTGGGCTCTTTAAGAGAGCAGGCTGAGCAAGCAATGTGGAGCAAACTAGGAAGCAGCATTCTTCCATGGCCTCTGTATCAACTCCTGCCTCCAGGTTATTTTCCTGTTTGAGCGCCCCTGTCCTGGTTTCCTTCAGTGATAGACTACAATGTGGAAGGGTAAGCCAAATAAACCCTTTCCTCCCCAACTTGCTTTTTGGCTATGGTGTTTCATTTTCTCCATAGAAACCCTTACTGAGACAGCTGTGAAGAGAGACACTTGGTGGGCTGGAGGTGAGGGAGATTTCCTAAGGGAGAGCGAAGCACCAAGAGCCTCCAGTGGGAGGAAGGGCAGAAGAAGGAGAACCCAGGAGACCCTAGGCACAAGACTGTGTATTTGCCCTGGATTGGCAATTACAGTGATGTAGAGGCAAGGGGCAAACATATGCTTTAGAAGAGGGCAGCAAAACCACTTAGCAGCTCATGGCCCAGACAAATCACTCAACCTTGCTGGACTTGACTTTCCTTGACTATGAAGCAAAAGTCTGGATTAGCTCAGAGTTTTCACACTAACACTTCAGTAAATACATACCATACTCCTAGCGGCACTTAGAGATAAAATGATACATAAGACAGCCATCTGTAAATATTTAGTTTAAATTAAGCAGGCTTAGTGTTGTCTCCTATCATAATGCCACTCTTCATGATGGAGGGTTTATTTGTTTGTTGAGGGAAAACTCTCATTACGTTCTCAGGTTGGTTCTAAGTTACTGGACTCAAGGTATCCTTTTGAATTAGCCTCTTGAGGTTTGGCATTACAGATACATAACACTGAGCGGCTCCATCTTTGTTTGAGGTTTTATCCTCTCTGTAGTACGGGAGAGCGAACCTAGGGTCTTGCACATTCTAGGTGGTTGCTCATTCTAAGTGGTTGCTCTAACATCCCCAGCTATACTCAGGACTCTGTGTGTGTGTGTGTGTGTGTGTGTGTGTGTGTGTGTGTAAGAGACAGAGAAGCGGAGAGACACAGACAGAGATGGACAGACAGATATACAGACTGACACTTTATGTAGCCCTAGTTGTCCTGGAAGTTGCTATGTAGACCACAGAGATCCATCTGCTTCAGCCTCCTTAGTGCCAGGATTAATAACATGCACAATAGTGCCTGGATTTTACTGAGTTTTGATATGCTTCCTTAAGTCACGGTACTGCGACCACAGAATGGCTTGGCCTAAGGAGAAAATGAGATAGGAGAGGTGAAGAGCCCTTGAAAGCAGATAATTTGATCAGATTTTTTTTTAAAAGCTCAAAATTTTAGAAGTCTAAATTGTTTGGTTCCATACACATAAAGTCTTCGCAGAACTGAGGAGAGACAGTTTCAGAGGAGGGTCATAAGCCGTCAGGCTTCCTGACTATGAACATGAGGTTACAGCTCAATGCTGCCACCTGACCCTGTGTTCCCGAGCAAAAGACGCCATTCCATTAAAAGGGAGCATCAACGCCTACCTCATCGGGTTGTTGTAGCTATTTGATGAGAAAACACATGTTGGACTCAGGCCTCGGGAAATATGGGCCGTCTTTTCTCCAGTTGAGGAAGTAGACAGCCCAAAACGCGTGAACAGACTTGGTGAGTGGAAAAGGAGAGACAGGTTCTAGCACTAACATGCCAAATAGGAAGAAAAGTGGATTCTGATTCTGGAGTCTGAAGCTTAAGAGGTCTGGCAAGCCATTTTGGTGGTCTGTTTCCTCTTGTCTGCCACATGGAATACATCGGCTCCCCTGGGTCTGACTTCCTAGGAGACATGATGAATGGGCTGCAGTCAGGAGTTCTTCGTCCCCCATTTATCATCTCTTGGCTTGCTCAGAGGAGCTCTTGCCTTCCAACAGGTGAGCTGGATTAGATGGATTGTGTGTTGTCAAAACAGTAAGTAATGGGATGTTGTGGTGATTCTTTTGTGATGTAGAAGCAGGAAACATTTACGCATTTCAAGTTAGATTAACAGCAAGCTCAGGAAATGGACATTTATGGTTCCTGATCCTTCCCCTACCTGTCATACTTGTTTTTAAATTGCCACCCTAAGGTATATTATTCAAGTTTTAACTCTATATTCTTCTTACAAATGTATTTGGAGAAAATAAACACAAAATTCAGCATTATTTTTTTGCCCGAATAAATATGGTGGACAGCGATCTGTGAAGATAATTATTTGGTTCTGTCTTAGATACTTTTCTATTGCTAGGATAAAACACCATGGCCAACTCTGAGAAGAAAGAGTTTATTTTTGGTTCACAGTTCCAGAGGGATGAGAGACCTTCGCCATCACAGCAGGAAAGTGTGGAGGCAGGCACTGCAGTGGCAGCGGCCAGAGCTTCTGTCTGGAAAGGCAAGCTAGGGGCAGAGAGACTAAAGCAGAGAAGGCAGAAGCCTTCAACCTCTCAAAGTTCGCCCCCCAGTGACGTGTTTCCTCCGACAAGGTCACGCCTTATAAACCTGTCAAAAAAGCGCCATCTATTGGGGACCAAATGCCTGAACATATGGGGGGGGGCATCTATTCAAATCAACACAGGTTCCCAGGCCAGTTCCTTTCGAAAAATCACTCTCTGGCAAAGAGTTAGAGAACCCAAATCCAGGCTTTCCAAGGGCTTCGACATAGACTTCGGTGCTTTAAAGAGTCGGGTTGGAATTTGAACTCCACTTTTTGCTATACTTGTGACACTGAACTTTTCGGTTGTTTTGCATGTGTGTGTGTGTGTGTGTGTGTGTGTGTGTGTGTGTGTGTATGTGTATGGCATAGGCGCACATATATGTATGTAGAGGCCTGACACTGATGCCAGGTATCTTCCTTAATCAGTTTCCATATTCTACATTAGGTCATGGTCTCCTAGAATTCATTGTTTTGGTTAGTCAGGCTAGCTGGCTTGTGCTGGCCACAAGAGATTCCCTGTCTCTGCCTCTGGCGGATTGGGATTACAGGCAAGTTGTAACATTTATCTGGATTTCATGTCAGTTTTGGGGCTCTAAACTCTGATGCTTCTATCATTACAGTTGCTTTACCTCCTGAGCTATTACAATACCTTTGAACCTTCAATTTTTCATGAAGTTGGATTGATAGAAGCTGCCTGGTAGAGTGGAACATTAGGCGTGATCCATGTAGAGTACCTTCCAATTGCAGATGCCTAGTGAATGCTAGCTCCCAGGAGGGCAGTGCTGCCTGTGCAGGTAATCCACTATGCCTGCTCTGCTTAGAGCTATCTTACTCTGTTGGACTGATTCAAAGTACCACTATGCGTACCACAGTGTGTAGGCTTTGGGGGAAGTTAACTTATTAAAGCACATAGTGTTGTAAGATTCACAAATAACTTTATGAAGAAAGTTCTTAATAGCTATGAAAACACCCTGAACACATGTGTATCATGTAAACACAAGATCATTGCAGGTGCCAAATAAGGGAGAATGTACAGAAGGGTCCAACAGAGATTAAGCTGAGCTTGTATTTTCTCTATCCAGAGAACCGGCAATAAATTGGGTTCTGGAAGGTGGAGCCTCTTGAAAGGGACCGGTTGAAGCTGGCACCTATAGAAACGCTCTTGGAAGAGCACGTTGTCTTTAAGTTACGAGCCTGGCTTCTCTTAGAAAGGTGCATGAGGCAGGATTTTTCTTCACATATAGTAATTTCTAGTTTCTACTTTGAATTTTGCCATTTTTATTGAGAATAGAAATTTTTAGAGGAGAATACAAAAAGCTTTATAAACAATCCATATTCATAACGGGGCACAACATTTGAAGAGAGAAACCATGGAGAAGGGAGATACTGGCAATTCCTACCGTTGGCAGGGGATTTCTATCTGAGAATGTGAAAATACCCCGTACAAACCCAGGCGGCAGAGAAAAAGGCAGTTGAAATGCAGGGGAAATTCAAATGACCAAAAACAATAGACAATATGCTAATTAGCAATCAGAAAAAATAAACTGTAAAGCACAAGGAAACATTATTATGCGTTTTCTGCGAAGGCTAACATTAAACACGCTGACAATAACTGACAAGATGGAGCAGGGCAGAATTTCAGACGGTGGGAGGAAAGAGGATTTGGTAAACTCTCCCCTGGAAGTTTGTGTCATCCACTAAAGTTGAAGCTATACTTACCAGACTAATCGGGGACTCCAATCTGAAGTGTAGATTCAACAAAATATTCATTACTATTTTTAATAGCCCTGAGCTGGAAATAGTCCAAATGCCCAAGTACATGGTGGTCTAATTCCATTTTGGGGACCTGGGCCGCCATGAAAATTATCATAGTATAGTTACTTTGAGCATCGTTGATGCTATTCATATACGAAGAATTAGCAAAAAAAAAAGCTCAATATTATTCTAATTATCTAAAGGAAAAGGGGGGTTAGCTTCAGGTTTTTAAAGATGAACATTTAAGCAGCAAAATTATGAAGAAAGGAGGTGATTATGATAAACACCACCATCTGCTAGAGCTGTGTTGCGCTGGTGGGACAGCTGATTATGGTGTCAAGACATAACCTTGGTTAATAATCTAAACTCAGTGATAGGTGGAATATTTGTATAATAGAAACTAACAAAGTCTGCAAATTTAGGGGCTTTCTTCTCCCTGTGTCTTTAAGCATGTCCTAGCATACTACAATAAGACGCAAAGTACTGTTCTCTTTAGTGGCCAGGAGAAGATAGTTATTGGGGCCTGTTATCTGTGGGTCTTTTTGGATGCTGGGAATCATTGAGCTATCAGCCAAAACTTTAGGTGCATATAGGCTTTCCAGAATGAGTTCTATATCAGAGCTGCCTGGCTTTTCAAAGAACTAAAGCACATGCTGTAAGACAAGAAAAAAAAAAAAGGACAGGAAAGGGAGAATCCTCAGAGCCGCTTTCTGTGCTTGCTGCCCTGTAGCAAGGGTCTTTGGGAGGAGAGAATGGCATTCAGGGCTGTCAGGGGATCTGTGAAGCAGAAGAGGCTGGGCTAATTGTGAAGAGGCATTCCTGGGGTGAGCTGCTCTTGACAAGAGCCTCTGTGAGTTGGGGAAGGGCACGCATACATAGCTCCGCCTAGCACTGAGGGAGGGACTTTGTCCTTTGTAGACTACAGCAGCCCATTCAATGATGGGGACAAAAGTGGCAGGATCCCAAGACGGACTGGAATTCTAGGACTTTGCAGGAGTAGTCTTCAGTGGTAATGCTGTGTGACAGCAGGAAGCAGTGGCAAAGCAGATCTGACCTAGCTTTTTTTTCCCACCCCGCCTGGGTTTTCGAGACAGGGTTTCTCTATGTAATCCTGGCTGTCTTGGAATTCACTTTGAAAACCAGACTGGGCTTGAAGCCACAGAGACCCTCCTGCCTCTGCTGGGATTAAAGCCATGTGCCACCACTGCCTGGCCCGATCTGCTTCTTGCCTCACATAGATGTGACAGTAAGATTGCCCTTTGGATTAGGTAACTCCAAAGGGAGTTTTAGAATAACTGACAGGGACAGAAGGTTAAAACAGTCCTTCCAAAGTTCCCTGACAAATAAGTCATGTGACCCCAAATATCACTTTCCAGTTTTCATATGAATTACCAAGGTAGAATGTATCTTTACATTGTAGAAACCTGGTGATGACCACATTGACCATGTGATCAAGGTCAGCATTACTTCTAATGCACAGTTAATTTGGTGACCTTCTGGTGTGACACCAAAATGTGGAAGATATTTGTGAAGTATTCTTATTGAGCAAGCCTTCTTTTCCATCCATTCTTCTTCTCTCCCTCCCACCTTCCCTCCCTCTCTCCCTTCCTCCCTCCCTCTCTCCTTCCTTCCCTTCCTTCTATTTTTGTGGCACTGGGCTATGAACACAAGGTTTTATACATGCTATACATACACTCTACCACTGAGTAATAGCCCCATCATTATCCAATATGTTTAACCAGAGTATTATCTAGCTACCAGTTTATAGGCCACACAGAGTCTAGAGGAACATGGCCAAGAAATGGAAAACAGCCACATGGGTTCAGAATGTGGGACAGTCAACAAGACAGTTGACCTGCAGTATTTGGAAACTCAGTCTCATGAGAACCAAGGATGTGCTGCAGAAGCAGCCATTGTCTGAAAGGCTAAAGAGCTATAACAATCAAACATGCTGGCTTAGAAGGTAAAAAGGTCCCAAGAGTAAATTTGGAAACAATTGTGGAATTTGACTTGGACTAGATGGTAGATGACCTTAGGATTGTTGCTTCCTTGTGCATGGTAACACTACAACAACCATAGAGGGGAGGTGTCATTCATTATTCTTGGGAGACATGTTCCAGTCTGCAGAAGTGAAGTGCTTTGATTAATATAGCTTTAGGGGGAAGTTTATATAGAGATGGAAGAAACAAAACAGCAAAATGTTAATTGTTGTTGTAACTATGGAAGATGTATGTTCACTTTGAAGTTTAGAGCACTGGGTGTTCTTCCAGAGGGCCTGAGTTTGATTTCTAGCATCCGCATGGCAGTTCACAACCATCTGTGACTCTTGTTCCAGGGTACTGACATGCTCTTCTGTACTCCCTGGGTACCATGTGCATGTGTAGTGCACAGACATATATGCAGGCAAAATATACATGCACATATGAATAAATGAATAAATAAAAGAAATAGAGGAAGCAGGATGACTTCTGGGGAGTCAAAGAATTCCCTGGAAAAAGCAGGAGATGTGACAATTGTGCCCATGGATCGGCAGCTTGTGATCACATGTATTCTGTTCACTAAGAGCACCCACTGTGACAGAGAGCAAACCGCACAGCGCCGTGATAGGCAAGGCTACTTGCTTTCAAAGAGTGGCGTTCCTATTAGCAGCTAGTCTCTCCAGCTGGTGGAGCAGGAGACAGATCTCCAGACAATCTGAGGTGATTACCATGCTCCCGTTTGCAGGCACAGCTTCCCCCCTTGCAGCTGCTATTTTTCAGGAGACCTAGAAGTGCAGACCGTTCCGCCAGCTGCATCAGGAATAGCTTGACTAGCTTAATTCAGGGTCTGGCTGTCTTGACTTTGGTGTGTTTGTTAGCGGCTGCAGAGAGCGGAGAGCCATGAGTGTGTCCCTGCTGCTTGCAGTTCTGCTGCAGACAGCTGTCAGCTGGGTCTCCTCTGCAAACAGAGGCTCCAGGTGACTGTGTACTTTTCCATTTGACAGGCTGCATGGGGTCCTGTTGAGTCTTAACCTGGGCTTCCCAGAGCCTTCCTTTGGTGACAGTGGATGATCTGTGATCCTCTTTAAATAGCTGTACAAATCTTAGCTCTCTCCTACCCCCCTAAGTGTTGTTTTTAGCATTCAGTAAATCACCGTAAATGATTATATATCAAGAAATTAAGGAATCACAGGCCTAGTCCAACCTGTAGACATCTGTAGCAGACAGAGCAATGGAGAGGATATGTTAGGAGAGATATCAGATTGGCTTTTGGAACTTTTTGAAGTGCCGGCATGACACGATAGAGCTGACCTGCTTTTTTTTTTGCCCACTGCAGACTGAGCTAATGGCCCAGCAAAATTGATTGAATACAACTGAGCCACGGGAGCCTCCACCATCAGTCTAGAAGCCCAGAGAGCAGAGACAAGTCTGCTTGAAACCTACAACAGGAAACCGAGAAACAGCTCCTCCAGTCTCTAGAAGCCAGGGACAACAGGCTACATCAGCTGTCTTCTTTTGCCTGGGCTGTGTATGAACTCTGAGGAAAAGAATTTATTGACAGTATCTGTGATGTTAGCCAGAGTGGCTCACGTCTGTAATCTCAGCACTTCGAGAACATGGGCAGAACCATTACTGTAAGCTTGGGGGCCAGCCAGAGTTACAGAGTGAGACCCCTGACTCAAACACATTGAAAGAGACACAAAGCAAAGCAGGATTGTGTGCGTGTGCCTGTGTGTGTTAGCATACCCCATCCCTGCCTCCACTCTCCTTTCTGGATAGCCCACGTGTGTCCTCTTTAGCAAAATGTGTCCCTTGGTACACAGGGGACACCAGGGATCAGTCTTCTTAGGAAATGGGACATGGTTGTGTTCACTAAATAAGCAAAGTAAGCCAGGTGTGGTGGCACATACCTTTAATCCCGGCAGAGGCAGGTGGATCTCTGGGAGTTTGAGGCTAACCTGGGTTACATAGGGAGTTCCAGGACAGCTAGGGCTGTGTAGAGGGACCCTATCTCCAAAAACAAAAATAAAAGATAAAATAAAAAATAAGCAAGGTAGGATAGATCAGAGCTTTTAAAGTGAATGAGTTTGAGGGGTGAGGGTGTGGGCAGAGAGAACTGCAATCAAGAACAAAGTGATTTAGATCATATTGGGGAAGGCATCTGGGTGCTGTAGGGAAGGACCCACTGGGTTCCTAGGCTGCCTCTCCTACAAGGGGAGATAGCTCTGGGTTGTGTGGCTTGCTGCTTTCAGTCTCCAGTCTCTCAGTCAGCATACCTTGCTGTCAGCTGCTCATGCACATGGGGCCTTCCATTGACTCCTTCCTAGAGCTTCTTCCCATGGCCAAGTTAGCTTTCATGGCATGCCCAAGGTGCCCCAGAGGGACAACTGTTGCATATTTGACATGGTCTGCTGCTATTGGATTAGAGGCTCACAGAGGACTTACTCAGACATACCACACAGGAGAGAACACCTTGGTGACTAAAGCACTCTTGGCCACAGTCCCCAAATACTCTTCAACTCAGATCATATTTCAAGCAAAAGGTCTCATGTGTCTTTGGCTTCAGACTTGTGTGGTCTTGTCACTGTTTGGGTCACGGGCTGTCATCATTTGTTCATTCAATTCACTCATTTGACTTCGTTTCATAGTTTATTTGTGTCTTCGCTCTTCTCTCAGGAGGAGAAAGTGTACTGGCTCACAGTGACAATACACAATTGCCCTCTCTATATTTCTAGGATCACATTTGAGACTTAAGTCCTTGGCGTCATCTTTGGTTTCCCCTTTTCACTGGTTAGTGTCTCTTCTCACTCTGCTATGTCCATCCAGAAGATTCTTCCATACTTAGTACACCCTGAAGCGCTTTCATCTCACTGATGAGATTTGTCTATTTCCCATATCAGCTTTTCTATTGTTGCCTTTTTGAGTCATCTTTAGCTCTGGCCTAAATCAGGATTTCTGGACCTGTCTTTTTTTACTTCCCACATGTTGGAGTGTACTCTAGCCCCAGTGAGTCCCTCATCGCTTTACAGACTCCGCTGCATCTTCATGCTGTTAGGACTTTTGAAACACCCAGGTAATACCTTTCTTGTCGAATCTGCACCCTACTTTGACATTTTGCCCATTCTTCACAGTTGAGATATTCGAGTTCAAATCTCACCTTTCTGAGAAGCCCTCCCTGGTTCCTTCAACTTAGCTCTGTATCCATTGCAAGCTTAAATGTACATTAGAAGCATACTTCACACTCAAGGGGAATTTGTTTATATTATTAACTTATGGTACTTAGCAAAATCAGGTTCATATGGGGACATGTGTTAATGCTACTCAGTGGGGGATTTGCTGAGGGCCTGAACTGAAATATGCATTTATTTCTTCATTTATTCAGTGTTGGGCTCTCATCTGGGTCCTAAGAATGTGCCAAGGGTCTCCAGGGATTGACCTGAGAGGGATGGGAGACAAAGAAACTTAGCAGTAAGGTGTGAAGGCTGGGTAGTAAGGAAAGATCATTGGGGTGGGTTTGCGAATCCTTTATAGAAATAGAGATGGTTGAACTATAGCTGGAAGAGTAAATAGCTGTATTAATAATTCTAAGTTTCTTTTTCCACATCTTGAAGCCAGGATATTTTTTTATCAATATATACATTCAATATACCAATGTCTCTGTCCAACCCCCAAGCTTGGAAGTGTAGGCACCACCACACCCAACTCAATACCATATATCTGAACAATACTCAGAAGGCTGAGGCAAGACGGTCATGAGTTTGAAGCCAGCCTGGGCTAGAATGTAGCACAAAGACAAAGAAAAATATGCAGTAGTGAGATTCTGGAGGTCGTACAATATATTTTCACTTAAAAAAATGCTAGGTGTGGGGTTGCAGTGTGTTTATTCCCAACTGCCGCTTTGAGAAGTCTCTCATGGTTCTACAGGCCATCAATGCAAACGTATCTTAAAGACATGAAACCAAGATGGCAGCATATCTAATAATTTCTAGGGACTATCGGGGGGGGGGGTTAGTCCGTGTCCTTTCCAGCTTCTATAGGCCTCCTGCATTCCTGGATTTTAGGCCCCTTTTTCCAGTTTACTTCTGTTATCCCTGGCCTTCTGACTCTGATTCCTATAGGAGCCAGCCATGATATGAACAGATCACCCAAAGGAAGTTTTTACTTCCAACCATTATCACCTGCCAGTGTAGGACTCGGGCATCGATAAGTTTAATAGAGGCCTGAGTCTCAGTAGTTTACCCTGAAGCAATACCTGGTGACAGGAAGGACCATAAATTAAGATGACCTGAGCACCACCCAAGAACAGACCATCCAAAGGAAATACCTAATGTTCCAACTGCTGTAGATAGGATAACCTGCCAGAACACACTCACCAGGATACCCCTAGACAAATGTCAGCCAATCAGTGGTCCTGAAGCTCAGAAACCCCTCACTCCCACCTTTACTACTATAAAAACCCAACTCTAACTGAACTTGGGCCTCTCCGTTTATTCCAATACATTGGACATGCGGAGAGACTGAGTTTGCAAACTTGCATAAAATAAAGGCTCTTTGTTTTTACATGTTGGACTCAGTCTCCTTGTTGGCTTTTGGGAGACTTTGCAGATTTGGGCATAACAACTCCCCTCCTTCCAATCAGAGCCACATGAATAATCCAGGATTGTTCCCCCCCCCCCATTTTAGGACACCCATTCTGACAAAACAAGCTAATAGCCACAGGTTCTGGAAATTAGAACAGAGGTATCTTTGGGGACATAATTCAGTGTATGGCAGAAGTATTTATTTTAAGGATACTGATATGTTTTTTAGAGCCTAAATGTGGGATTATAGCTACATCTCAGGAAGACTCTAGAATCTTTTTGGTTCCTACATCTGCTCCTGTCTTCGTGACTATATTCCTCTCTCTTGTTCTTGGCAGACTGATTTTCTCTGCAACTTAGCCAACCTGCAGGAACATGAGGGTGACAACCCAAGGGTCTGGGTTGCACTTTTATTACCCATCTTGCCCCTTTGTACCATCTCTAGACCCAATTTCCAAGAGAAGAATGAATTGCCGCTTGAATTACAACAACTACTACTATCATTGTGACTGTCTTTTGAGCTCACAAGGTAACTCAAACTGACCTTGCAAGTCCTCCTGCCTCTTATTCCCAAGTGCTGGGCTCACAGGTATTCACCACCATGGCTAGCTGATTGACACTTCTAGATCAAGCCTATCAAGCCAAGAATGCACCGGCCTAATGAAGAGCTTCAGCCAGAGCCTAGAGCTGTTCTCCACGGCACAAATGTTCCTGGAAAGCAGGCATTCTAGGCATAGGCCTTGGCGTGCGTTTAACCATAGTCCTGTATTGAGAAAGACTTAGCTCATCAGAAGGGTGAGTGAGAGGGTGCTGTTTCTGATAGAGGGTAGTGACACTCAGTCAGTGTCTGTCAAACAGTAGGCATTCAAGGGACACTAATGAAGTTGGCTTGTGAAGCTTCCTTTCACTTTTGCCTGCAAGAGAGTCAGGCCTTCAATGGGCCCCACTGCTCCTCCCTCCTCTAGGGACCTCACTGTCATGTGCCACGTGCCCTGTCTAGAATTCTTCAGCTGCTTTCTTCCTGACACAGAATAAAGTCCAAACCCTAGCCTGCCACTAATGTATAGAATGGCGAGTCTCTTCTCTTCTACCCAGGACAAAATAATAACCATAGAAGTGTTGAAACAATTGAGTAAATTGAAGGGGCCACTGCACTTAGCAGCCCCTCTCGGGGCTGAGTCCTCTGCACAGGGCAGGGTGACTTCTTATTGCTCCCAAAGAATTGGTCTCGTTTTTTCTCATGGTGGAATCTTGTTTTTACCTGGGGCTCTAGCCTTGGGAATATCTGGCCCTATATTGTCTTTAGTCTTACATATTTCTTTAGGTTCTGCCAGGCTAGAGGGTTTGTTCTCTTCTCTTAATTTTGAAGACTTTCTAGTCCCGTTCTATAGTCTCAGAATAGGATATGGAGTCCAATTTCCTACCTAAATGTGGGAAACCATCCACGCACTGCCTTTCCCGGGCCATTAGCTTCTACTTGAGCGCTTTGAATGCTGATGAGCCGTACTTAGGCTGCTTGGTCCCATTTTTTTCAACAGCTCTAATTAAATAATGAAAACATGCAATTATCTTTTTAGTCATGACTGTCTTGCCTTTTTAATAAAAATTTCAGTTCTTTCATGAGAACAAAGTAACTGCTCAAAAGGCATTGATTATATTTATGCCTTAAATGATAATTTCATGACATTAGTGGTTACACCAATTTCTCCCATTTTCTTCTAACTATATCATTTGTTGGAGGAGATGACTCGCATTGGAAGCCTCATGATTTCTGGGTGATGCCTACAATGGCCGTTAACACAAAGACAGTGAAGAAAAAAACCTCCTAACTGAGGTTAATGCCTCTTGTTATGCCCCCCAACTTTGCTTAGGTCACTTTCTGTTTCTCTCCCTCTCCCTCTGTGAGGCAGTCTCTCTGTGTAGCCCTGGCTTCCTGGAACTACGTAGATCACGCTGACCTGAAATTCACAGCTATCCACCTGCCTCTGCTTCCTGAGTGCTGGAGTTAAAGTTGTGTACTACCCAGCATTAGGTTACTTTTGATTCATTTTCAAAAGGAAAAACTATATTATAAAACTTTTACTATGTGTTGAGGCATCTCTGCAGTCTTTTCATGACTTATATGCCAATATATCTCCATCTGTATGTCTAGTTTGAATTTTATAGAAATTGGTACCAAACCATATAGTCTCCTAATGTATTAATTTTGTGTGTGTGCGTGCATGCATGCATACATGTGTGTGTGAACGTATGTGCATGTGTGTGTCTGTGTGTGTGCGTGCGTGTGGTTATGTGAATCTTGGGAATGAACACAGAGCCAGTACATACTGGTCAAGGGCTCTCCCACTGAGCTATCACTACCACTACCACTTACTCAGCACTTATTGTTATTATTATTCTTAGCATCGTCACTTTGTTATTTTGTCTGTCT
>NC_022015.1:52466264-52478015 GCF_000317375.1 Microtus ochrogaster | reverse complement strand
CATATGTCACCGTGCCTAGCAGCATTTCTTAAGACAGTTGCCCAAGCTGGCCTCACATTTGTGACAGTCCTTCGGTTTCAGTCTCCCAAGTTCTGGGATTACTAGTATGAGCCACTATACTGGAATGTATTTTTAGTTTTGAAGCAGGGTCTTACTATATCGCTTAGGCTGGCCTCAAACTCACTGTGTAGCTCCTTAAAAAAAATGTTTCTTATTGTTCATGTGTATGGCATGTGTGAAAATGTGGGTTTTATATGCCCTGGCATATTTGTGGAGGTCAGAGGCACACTTTCAGGGGATGGCTCTCTCCTTCTGTTTGTGTATGGTTCTGTGGATTGAACTGAGATTGTCAAGCTTGTGTGGCATACTTACTGAACCATCTCCATGTTCCCATATTGTCTTTTGTAGAGATACATGAAGACGTAAATTTTTATATAACTTTTAATAAAAGTTTGAATAATTTCTTGGTTGGCATAACTGATTTATCATTTTTTCCTTTTGGTTAACCCATATATGGTTTTGGATTTGTTCTTGAATTTGATTTCTTTATCTTGAAAGACACGAAAAAGACCAATGGCCTCTGTAAACCTATGTACAAATTTCCTCACCATTACCATTTGATTTTGTTCTTTCCCCAAATCCACATGTCGATATCCTAGCCCTGAATACTTCAGATATGACCTTATTAGGGAAAAAAGATCATTGTAGGCAGAATGAGTCAAGGTGCAGGGCAGTGGTGGGGCTAACAGAGTAGGATTTGTATTCTCATAAAAAGGAGAAAGTTGGAGACAATATGTGGGGAACATCATGTGACATCATGGGACATGAAGGCAGAGCACTGGGTGATGCTTTTATAAGTCAAGGGATTCCAGTGAGTGCCAGAAAACACTGCAAAGCAGGCAAGACCATGTGAAGGGAACAAATTTTTTATTTTGGATTAAAAAATCTTCAGAAATTTGAGATGATAAATTTCTGTTGTTTAAGTTTCCAAGTTTATGCTACTTTGTTAAGAAAGTTCTAGAAAACTAATATATCTAACTTTAACAAATGAGACAGAGAAGATTAGAGCAATACTCCGATCTCAAGTGACAATCTAAGATAACTGGGCATCACTAGTCTCTATCCCAACAATATATGGAAAGATTATGATCATAATACAGCTTTAAGGAAATGGATTAAGCTTTACCATTGTGATGAGCTGAATGCTTGAGTAAAAGTCAAATAACCAGTGACTTAGAAAGGTTAAAAAAAAGTAATTACTAAAAATCCCAGTGATAAGGATGTGATTACCAAAGACCTTCCTTTTATGGCTAGATCAGTTTTTCTGTATTTCAGTTAAATGAGGTAACATGAGCAAAACGTAATGATAATTATTTCTACAGAATTTATTTTTCTCACTTGTGTTGGTGTCTCATCCAAGGAAGACGCGTGCCGGTCTATATTTGAGGGTTCCCAGGGCACTTTATTGAATGCCATGTGTGTTATGGCAGCTATATGCACTGAAGAGCATACATAACAAGTTGCTTTCAGAAAATGGTGTCAACCATTCCATTACAAAGAAATGAGTAGGCGGGCTCAGTCCAATGCAGAACATTTCTCCTGAGCCATAGAGCGCAACTCCTCTAAATCTCTAGACTGTTTTTTTCATGCTTTATTCTTTGGGCAACTAAATAATAATGATATGATCTCACTCTCAGGACAGCTGTATGTGATGCTTCACAAGCACAGGGGCTTAGTTTACTTTATTCATCTTGGTATCTTTTTTTAAAAATATTTATTTATTTTATGTATACAATATTCTGTCTGCATGTATGCCTGCAGGCCAGAAGAGGGCACCAGAGCCCATTACAGATGGTTGTGAGCCATCATGTGTTTGCTGGGAATTGAATTCAGGACCTTTGGAAGAGCAGGCAAAGCTCTTAACCTCTGAGCCATCTCTCCAGACCCTCATCTTGGTATCTTTTGGGGCACAATTCTTTTTCATTGAAGGAATAACTAGGCACCACAGTATGCACTTGTGGTCATTCCTAACTGGAAGGCTGAGGCAGGAGGATTGTTCAAGTCCAGGAGTTCTAGACCAGTCTGTATAACAAAATGAGGCTGTCTAATAAATGAATGAATGCATATATATTTTGTAATTTCTCTGTCTATGCTTTTAAAAATTAAAAGATTTATAAAGGCAAGGCTTTTGCTTGTCTTTCTTAATGGAATATACAGTCAGACCTGTAAACCAGTCTATTGGAAAATTTTCATAATATGCTTTAAATGGGATAATGAAGTCATAGTTGTTCTACATTTTTTAGGACAAAGACAAGTTCTTCTTATTCTTTATCCCCCTAACAAATTGCTACCCTGAGTCTTTTCTAGTTCAGTATTCTAAACTTGCCACTACTCTTTCACATCCTTTAGTCCCGAAGTTCCAGGGCTTCTAGGGGCTTCCCAGGAAATTTCAGCAAGGGAAGGACATCAGATAAGGGACAGGAGGGAGCAGTGGGAACTCTGGAGGACTGGAGAATCTGGACTCCCATTGAACCGACACGATTTCGTTCGGTTGTGTGGGAATAGGATAAGTCTATTATGGTCAGATTTTCACGTTTCTTAGGAAGTACCAGAAACATAGAATTAGATGTGATATCTGTCAATTTGAAAATGGTTTCAAATTAAAAAGAAACACATACACCTCATTGACCTATAATATCCATTCTTTGCTGGTGAACATACCCCATAGTTGAACAGTTTGTAACTTCTGTTTTTCCAAAATGAGTAATTCCTACAGTTCTGGGCAGTGATTCCTTAGCAATCACCAGGAACTTTAGCATGAGAATAGTGACAAGCAGGTAGAGACACATAAATGTACAAGGAAGTCTGAGTCATGTTTTAAACCATTTGTATTTTTTTTATTGCAAAACAATTGTTACAGAAATTCCAGAAAGTTCTTTGCCTGTAGCATCTGCCAACTTCTGCTTCAAATTATAGATCTAAACAGACAAGCTCAAAGTGCATTGTGAATCCAATAACAGACCGTTAAAAAAGAACAATGCCTCTGGATTTATATATATATCCAGTGTCAGTAGATATGCAAACCTCTTTCTATCACACATGAAAGGAAGAAAAGATGTATGTATGTTTAGTAAACCCAACTTGAAAATCATTGTATTTATAGGAATTCATTTAAAAATGGTGTCTGAATAATTCCCCCCCCCCCATTGTAAACTATAATTAACTCATTTACAAGTGACAGTCTAAGTGCTATATCATGAAATGACTATGAGTGTGGTGTACTGACTACACGGACTGACTTCCACAGTGGTAGCAGCAAGAGAAACTCAGATGAGACACTCCAGTGACAGGAAGCAGGTTAAGTCTTCACATGCTACAACATCCTTCCTCATAGTCTCCCTCACACTGGTCCTGTGTTTGGATCCAGTAAAACATGCTCTCAACATACATGGAAGTTCTCTACGAGTCACCCCAAATAGCATGAGCTGCTTCTCCCAACTTGAAGTTCTTGAGTGTATTTGATGTGTTTGCTCTCGGTGTGAGAGTCACAGATCAGACCCCGCTTGGCTTCAAATCAGAGGCCCCCCATCATGGCCATTGAGAATCCTGGGCAGACACCTGGGAGGCCAGCACAGGGCTTGAAAGCCCACATCTGAATCTTTCTGTTGGGACATACATGTTTTCATGGTCAACAGATTTTGCTTGCCTTGTCTTTCCTAGGCCCATTCTTTTGTGTTCTAGATCTGGGTCTTGGATGGAATTTGTCATCCCTTCATGGAGAGGTAGGTGACTGGGTAGAGATGGAGAGGGCCTTGCAGGATTCAGACAGGCGATTCAGATTCAGATGTGACAGATTCACAGTAGCCACGTTAGGAACTTGTGTGGAGGGAGGAGGTGAAGTCAGCTGGGAGACCAGACCCGGGACAAATTCAGAACATCTGGCTTTTCCCATATAGTCAATGTTTGGGGTTACTGTTTGGGGGTCCATATGAGGTAATGGATGAGTCTGTTGGTCTCACACACATAGGAAAAAAAAAAAGGAACTAGCTTTAGACTTTAGACTAAGGAAAAGGAAAGAAAAGGGACCAAAAAAAAAAAAAAGGCTGCAACCCCAGGCCCAAGGCTGATTTCACCCTGTGCCTCACATTCCTCAGGGATCTGCCTCCCCCCAGAGGCTGGAGTCATGGCTGGCACTGATGCCCACCAGTCTATGGGCATCTACATAGATGTCCATTGTTTCAGTTTCCAAACCCACTGCCAGTGCAGGGATCCATGTGCTGCCAGCAGAAGGTGGCCAGTTATTCCAGGAAAGTTAGGAAACAAACCGCTTCTTTTGATTAATCCGGGTGACTTGGTCACCTCCATCCCCTCTTAGATGACACACAGAAATCAGAACATCTTGGTTTTTATTAGGGGTAATTAGTGCAAAGAGATCACGAGAGCAAAGGTGACATTAACACTCTCTGAAATTAATTTGAAAAAGAAAAGAAAAAGTTGTTCTTCTTTAATCAGAGCCAACCCCTTCTTTTATTGACTCTAATCTGAGAGACAGAATGCTTGACTCGTAGACACAAGAGACAGCACAGGGCAAAGCTGGTGGGAAGAAAAGGTTTCCCTGCTCATTTTGGGAGCATTTTGACTGTGCAAGTTGGATCCATTCCTTTCCAGATGTTGAATGGCTTGTAACCATGGAACCGCGACTTCTTTAAAGAATAAACTCTTTGAGTCACCTGATGCTTCATCAAGCAATTGCCCGTTCCCACCTCTGGACCCAGCTCCCCCACGGGTGTGAAAGGCACAGGACAAGAAGGGGGGGGTCCTCGTCCACTAGCGCGGGACCATTCACCCATAGTGTCCATGCATTCCTGTCCTGCCACCATGGACCCTTGGCTTTCATCTCTGGTTGAGCAATTTGCACCTAGGAAGCCCTAAAGAATCCAAGGCATGTCTTTCATGCCACAGATGCCCCGGCACCTAGACCTTGGGACTCCAAAGTGGTGCTGCTTTGCCATCTCTGGGGCCCTAGTTATTGCGACTTGTAGGGGATACTCTAGCTATATTATTTGTTCAGAGCTGTACAAACTTGAAACAAAAGGAAGCCTTGATTACTCGGTTTAATTTCTGAAACCAGAAAGAAGCCGCAGTTAAAGAAGCCCAACAGTTTGCCTGGGCCCCTAACTGCCTTAAGCACTGCAGCAGACAAGAGTAAAACATTAAGTGCACTAAACAGAGTCAAGACTGGTGCATAAAGCACAGCGTGTGTTGTGCTGGCACAACATTAAGACTGAGTTTGGAGAGGACCAAACTTCAGTCAAGTCACATCGCTATTGGAAGGATTAGCGGGTTGAACGCAACATCTAGGCCAAGTATATAGCCGCCTAAACGTTAGCATCACTTTATCTAGAACAGACAGCGCTACTGAATGAACGTATTTATCAAATACTGTACCCGGCTTCCACACGGGGTCAGCAGACGTAAACAAACAGCCGATTCAACTGGAGTTTAAAATATTTAAGTTCATTGGTTATATAGTATTTTGCATAACATGCCAGCTTGTCCATCACCCAACCATACCCTGCCTCTCACAGCTAGCGGGACCTGGTAGAGGATGGCCATCAGCTTACACAAACACTTTACAGTAGTCTGAGGAGTATGGGCAACAAAATGAAGACCAGGAACAAAAACGCCCATTGCCAGAAGCTGCCAAATAACATGGAAATGGGAACGTCATCAATCCTTGCACATGTGCTTCTTTATTGAATGTTACAGATTTATAAATGAGTAGAAAGCGGTCCTGTGACGTTCATTAATACAACCACATGCTACAACTATGCTGGGTTAAACACAGGTTACAGATAGGTTTACATGTGTTTTATAATACAGCATCGCCCAACATGTCACATGTCAGAGCCTATAGATAGAGCATGATGGATAACTGGATAATATTATCTTTAAGGAAATCAAACAGCCCAAACACCCAGGGAGATTTGACTGGACAGCTGCAGGAAGACGAAAAGAAACGTACTATCCAGTGATCTACCATAATGTTATCTATAGAAACCGGATCTGAAAATACATTTGTAACATTCAGAAGAAACACATTTTGTGTTTTCACAAGTGCCCCTCCCCCATTTCATTATTCTGGCATATGTATGTATATATATATATTTTGTTTTTTCCAAAGGGGGAACTTTCAAAGTGCTAAGTATTAGCTGGCCCTGGAAGCTTCAACATTAAAGAAACACCCAGGTCTATAAAGTGCCGCACTCCGACTGTCCTCCCCTGACTTCCAGAAACACAAACTGGCCACGACAACTATCCTCTTGCGTTCTAGCACTCCACTCAAATCTATCAGTTTCTAACTGTAAATATAAAATATGGCCATTTTTTTTTATAAAACATCCATCATTTTTTCCCCAAAAGGAACAAGCAAGCAATTTAGAACCAACCATTACACATTGCAGTATATAAAAATTGGCACCTATGAAGCAGACGATTAAATACGCTATCTCTTTCTTGAGCCCTCTATGACTTTATGTATGTATGGTCTTCAATGACCGGCTTGCTCATGAGCTGCTTAATTCACGAGGCAGGTAATCGAGGTCCCCTCCATCAGGGACATGGGGGGACGGATGAGCTGAACACAAGCAGTCTGGACAAGGCCACAGAATCGATGCCACACTGGTGCGGAGAACCCAGACATGGAAGGAGATGGGACTGAAAAGAACACACACACACACACACACACACACACACACACACACACACACACACGCACGCACGCACGTACAGGAAAGAGATGGCTTATGAGGCCTACACAGTTTGTGTCTGAAGTTGTTGACATTTGGCTTAGAGATTCTACACACTTCACCAAGGAGGCTAGCACTTAATTTTCATGCAGAACAAAAGCTCAGGACTGTTAAGTGTTTCCTTTCCCAGGTCACGTTCTTGCTCTCAGGTGGTCACAACCAACAGAGACACTCAGGCTTGTCCTTTCTCTCCCTTGCTTCCAGTGAGGTCCCAAGCCAGGCCCCACAGTGCTTGGCACCTGCCCTGTGGTCACAGATGACAAACTCATTTTCTTGAACTTCTTTATGGATTCCCTCAGTCTCTGCCTTTGAGAATCCTTGCTAATCAAAGTCATGGAAGTGGCCCAACCACATCCAGCTAACCGTATCTACGGTAAGGGACAGAAACACAGGGACATGGCCTTCCAAAAAGTCACAGGGAAATGGTCTAAAAGTGTATAGTGCCTGTTTCAGCTTGGCTGCTGATGAACATGGTCTCTCTCTTCATCAGCCACCGCGGAAACAGGGGAGTCATGAACCCCTGAAAGTTACATTGCAGCTTCACATGGATGTGAATTTGGGGGGGGGTGACGTGAGGTGCTCACAGGGACTCATGGCTCAAGGAAGCTTCGAGTCAAATGATTTACTCTCGGATTCAATGCATGTCTGTTGGGAGAGAGATCAATAAGGATGTGTCTCCAGCATAGTTTTCAACGAAGAGGTTGGGTGTTACCGAAATACCAGGGATGAAAACTGATTCTACATGTATGTGAGCTTGCCACTTGTTTTAGGATGGAAAGCTTGGTTTCTTAATATATATATATATAAAGGCTAGATGTTTTGTGAGGGATTGACTTGATGTCACCAAATGAGATAAATGGTTAAAAGAACCAGGGAGCATCTGGGGCCAGGGACATGAATCATGTTTCTGTTTTTCCTCTCTCCCTTCCTTCTCCTTCTCCCCCCCGCCTCCACTGGGTATGGAACACAGGGCCTTGAGTATGCTAAGGAAGTGAGCCCCAGCCCTAGCCTCAGAATATTTTTCTTTTTATGTTTTCTTTTCTTTTTTTTCCTTTTTCGTGACAGGGTCTCATGTAGTCCAGATTGGCCTTGACCTTGATGTGTAGCAGAGGTTGACTTTGAATTCCTCATCCTCCTGCCTCATCTCTCCAAGTACCGGGATCACAGGTGTGTATCACCACTACTCCTGGCTCCAAATTAGTTTTCTTAAAGACTTTATTATTTTAAAATATTCAGTGATCCAAATAGGAATCCAAAATTTTGTGGTCGAGATTTTCTTATTCCACTTCAAATCTAGATTCTAGTTTAGAAACTTACGCCTCCATTCTAGGCTGTGTCATACAAACTAGCTTGGAATCACACATCTATTCCGATTGTAGTTGGTGGTAATAGCTTCCTGCCAGAGAAACCAGAGTGAAAGAGATGTCACGATAGTGCGTGCTTCCAAACAGGAGGAGGCAGAGGGCAGGGGTGAACTTGACAGTTCTTGTTCAGTGTAAGAAAAGATTAAAAAGGCAGAGACTTTTTAAAAATTGTAATTTCAGCAGTGGGTCCAATAGCACAGTGAAACTTTTTCCAGTGAAGCTTCTTCAATATTAAAAAATAATCTTGGCTATACCTTCAGATGACAGGAAGTCAAGCCTGTTAAGAAATTTCTCTGTCTGCTTTATTACTGTATATAAACATGTATCTGTGCATGTGTGTGTGTGTACATAAACAGCATAAACTATAGAATTCTGCATAAGCTATATTTGCTTTTCTCTTTTGGCCTACTATACCTTTTGTATAACTTTGTAAATAAACATTTTCATGGTCTGCCTGCAACTGATGGCTTTGGGTGGATGTCAAGCCCCGAGTCAAGTCTAAGATTATTTATGGTTTTTAAACTTCCTTAAAAAACACTTTGGAGCCAGGCGGCGGTGGCACAAACCTTTAATCCCAGCACTCGGGAGGCAGAGGCAGGCGGATCTCTGTGAGTTCGAGACCAGCCTGGTCTACAAAGTGAGTTTCAGGACAGTCAGAGCTGTTACAAACAAGAAACCCTGTCTTGGAAAAAAAGCAAAACAAAACAAAAGTACTTTGGAACATTTCCATAAAAATGATGCCAGCCCTTGAGAAACTCCGATGAAGTTTATGCTGAGCCCAGATTCGATGGCTAAATTCTAGGTATGAAAATATCCACGTATAACCATGTGTTCAAATACAAAATGGTCATGTGATGAGTGGTGTGGGAATTTGGCAGTTACATCTTGAAGGTGCTCGGAGGACACAGTGGAGACATGCAAATGAAGAAGGCCACACAGCAGCATGACACATATGGATGGTGAGACTAACGACATCCCACGTGGCAACGTAATGTTACTTCTTCCCCTTGCTGTTTTTCTTAAAGTTCAATATTACATATTGGATGAGTGAATTCACTGATGACAGGTGAGATACAAAATAACTTAAAAATATAAAATTATCTAGTTACATTCGTCCTGAGCTTGCTTGACTATACACTTGGTTGCCCATGGTATATTATAAATCATATCACTCTTGCTTTCAACATCAACTCTTCTTTCATTTCGATTGCAAGACAAAAAGGACAAAAAAAGGCAATTCTGTTCCCTTATTTCTTCTAAAGAGATAAACAGTTGTGGCACCAGAAGTGAATATATAAGAGACAGGCGAACTGTATATATGACTGTTACCTTGTTTTTCTTTATAATGACCAATTACAGAAGTGTTGGCATGAGAAGGATGTGGGACGTTAGGTAGAACTGCTTGCTGCCGGCTTATACTGAATAAAAGGGATGTTCTTCATCAGTCACCAGTGATGGAACCAATGTGAAAAGAAAACAGAATGGAAGTTTAGAATATCTCATCTTGCATGCTGGCTATTTTATCTTATTTTGTAATTTTAGCCCTGTCTCCTCAACTCTTGGTAACAGGGCAGAAGTCCCAAGATGCCTGCTGGCATGGAGAATGCTTGAGCTCGTTCCCCAGAGCTCGTGGCTTTCTGTGGTGCCTGGTTACACGCATTCATCTCTAAACCCTTTCCTTCCTCTTTTCCCCTCCCTTCCCAACAAGTGTGAACATGCCAGAAAACCCTGTGTTTGGCACTGGGCCAGACGGAATGCTTGCTTGACCTGTGGCCCAGAGGTTACCTTTGAGTTAACATCTCCCAAGGCAATGTTTTGCTCAGCTAAGAGTAAAGCGGATATAACTCAAGGAAGTGGGGGGAACAAGGTGGACATGGGGAGAGTTTTAGTGCTGGATTCTCGAGCCTCCTGCAACACATGGTAAGAAGGTTTAGTTGTGCTTGCTCTCAAAGCTATGAAAAGCTGATGTTCTAGACAATCTCCTCATGGATAGGCTGTCCCCTCGGCCCTCCGGCTTGGAAGACTTACTTCTCTGGAAGGGATTTCGTAGGCTTGAGGTGTTCCTCTGTCTATCAAGCTTGTCACTGATGGAGAAACTCTTCCTGGTATGTGCATATGGCGCACTTGGCTCCTCTGCTGAGTAGCTGTTAGCGCGCTCTATCTTGGGAACTGTGATGCTGTTGGATAGGGTTCTGTCTGCATTTTCAGCCTCCTGAGAGGAGATCGGATTGGCAGCTCTCCGGCCTCTGGCCTCATTTTCCTCACTGTCAGAGCTAGGATGGCTGAGCTCTGCCTCTCGCTCGGGGTGGCAACAAGATAAGTCCTCTGCTTTGTCTCCGAGACCACCAGGGAAGGTGGCTCTGTCAGCAATCGCTTGAGGGGCATTGACACATCTTGTGTCGATACAGTCGGTAATACTTGTGTATTCTGCTGTTTTCACGGGCACCCCAAAGTTAGCATAGTAACTCCTTGAAGGAGAAAACATAAAGCTATGGGATTTTACAATGGGGGCCTCTTCTAGGAGAAAGGGTGCGGCTGCTAGGTAGCGGCTACTCTTGGAACGCTCGATGGTGTGGTACATTGGAGGGTCTGTGTCCCAGGGGTTTTGGCATTCTGGGAGGTGGGTATAGTCTGAAGAAAAAGATCGAGTGTCCATGGAGGTGAGGTCTTCAAAATCAATGCTCCTGCTTGGAGGTCGGTCTGTCGGTGCGAGGGTTGCATAGGCACTGCTTGAAGGGGCTGTGGAAGGCGCTAGAGTTGAAAAGCTTGGCTCGCCCAGCCCCAGGATGTTCATGGAACTATCCAGAGGGTCTATATCACAGTGGAGCTCATCCATGGCAGAGACATAAATGTCTATGCATGAAGAGGGTCTTCTGGAGTCCGGAACAATGGCCAAGGTGTTTGCAGGGGCTGCAGGAGCTTTGGGTTCTTTTGCTACTGAGTGGGAGCTAGTAGCTCGGTGTAAGCTCAGGGACCTTTCTTTGAAAATGCTTTCCAGCTTTTCTAGCCCACCTTTCTCTTTCACATTGACCGAATAGAAAGAATGGCTTCGCATACGGGGCATTAAGGTTGGAGAGGTTGGGGATATGGTCTCCTCACCTGCAGGGTCTATACTCTCTTGAAGTTTGAAGGTGTTCCCCTCCTGGCTATTGAAGCTGCTCTGGCGGACGATGTAGGCTGCATCTGTGCAGTCTGAGGAGGTCCTTGAGCGGATCTTGTTGGATTCCGCCCTCTCCAGACCCGTCAGGCGCTCCAGGGCTGTGGCCATGCGTCCGATGAGGTCCTCCAGCTGAGCCAGTCGGATGTCCACGGTCTGGAGCGACGCCTTCATGGAGTGTTCTCGCTCGTTAACTTCCTCCAACCTCATGGACATGTTCTCCACCCTGTACCGAGAAGCAGAGAATAAGAGTCACCTGGGTCGGGGCCCTCTGCTGGGGGAGTTAGAGGGTAAGGCTAGAAGATGGCAAAGCTGTGCTCTGCTCCAAGAGGGAATCAGTGGGGTGGGGGTTTGGGTCAAGGGGGTGCTGAAGTGGAGAAAGTGGAGGGGTTATGGGTAAAGGAAGGGGCTAAAGTGGAGA
>NC_022015.1:52445094-52466164 GCF_000317375.1 Microtus ochrogaster | reverse complement strand
GGAGGGGTTATGGGTAAGGGAGGGGCTGAAGGGGAGAACGGGGAGGGGTTATAAGTAAAGAGCGGAACTGAAAGGGAGAGAGTGACATTCCTGCCCTAACCTAGGATCACAGAATCTGAATATGTTTGTGTCCAAAGACATTTTGGAAATGATCAAATAGAGATTTTCTTTAGTTTTGGTAGTAATTTTGAAAAGGGGTCTCTGTGTTGCACAGACTGGAGTTATCTCCCAGTGATACTCCTACACTGCTCTAAGGGCTGAGAAATGTCTGCATCATAGCCTGGATTGTGGGGCCCCTTTGTTTACTGCCCTATGGCTTAGGGATCCGTATCACAGAGAAAAGGAGCAAGAGAGAGTCAGAGGGTTGAGGCCTAAGGAGGGAGGTCAGCTGGACCCAGACTGGGAACACAGGGAGAGTGAAAAAGAAGCTGGGGTACAGAGGGAGAGGCCCTTCAGGTACACTAGGAAAGTTCTGATGGGAGCCCTAAGAAAATCGAGCTAGAGCTGGAAACCAGCTGCAAAGGGGCTGAAAAAAAATACATGCATACACACACACACACACACACACACACACACATATGTGTGTATGCATATACGCATATAACACTCATATATATATATACATATATACATTCACACAAATATATATATTCAGGGCCTCATATACATACATACAGAGTCTCTCTATAGCTCTGGCTGTCTTGGAACTTGCTTATAGAGCAGGCACTGCCTACTTCTGCCTCTTGAGTGCTGGGATTCAAGGCATGGCACACCTAACCTGGTCAAGAATTAGTCTTAACCAATTTTTGCCACTTCTCTGCACTCCTGTGTAGTTGGTGTATCAAGTCTTGTAGACGACAGAAAGAGCTCACATTAACCCATTTCCATCTACCACTCTGAGGGTGATTAACCATCTAACCACCCAATAGTCTATTGATGAGAACATGGAACTAGCTGCAAGGCGCTTAATGTGGAAGCTAAAATCTAAAAAGGACTTAGAGCCAAATTTACTTTATGTTTGTTCTGTAACAAGACAGCTTTCTTTAAACTTCTTCTTCTTTTTCTTTCCTTGAAAAGTTTGGGAGCAGTGAGATGGTGCAATAGGTAGAGACACTTGCCACCAAGTCTGCTGGTCTGAGTTTGATCCCTAGATGTGCGTGGTAGAAGAGAGAACCTATACCTGCAACTTGTCCACTGACCTCCACATATGCGTGCACACACAGACACTGCCAAGAACTTTCAGTCAGTGATTGTGGCCCCAAGGAATACACACACAGTGACTAAGTTACCCAAAGAAAAGAGGTCATTGTGAAAACCGTGATCTTATATAGACAGTAACCTGACTTTAGTTTCCCGTCCCATCTCCAGATAGAGAGTAGTTCATTTCAGATGAAGTCGATGACAACAGGGTACAGGGAAGATGAGAGGTGGCACATGCCCATGAAAAGAGAACAAGCTCTTAGTTCTTCTGATTTCAGATCCCTGCGCTCAGGTTGTATAACACAAAGGTACAGTTATATAATATTCTCTGTTGTACGGACTGTGTACAATCAGTAGGGAAATGCAGCCATCAGCATCCATACCAATGTGTCTACTCACAGACACACATATGTGCAGACCTCTTTCCCAGCTCTCTCTCTCTCTCTCTGTCTCTGTCAAGAGGCTGTGGATAAGGCAGGTGATACCAGCTGCCTCTGCACTCAGAACAGACATATCCTGGAGGATTCTGAGGCACCCAATACAGATGCCGTGGTCTTTCGGTAGGCTCCCAAAGCACCCTGAGACATTTCTTTTGTTCTTACATACCATTCCATTGTTGGAAGATGCTAGTTTTTGGTTTTCTTAAAAATGCAAAGAACCCAACAATAATGGCAGTTAAGCTCTAAAGCCATAGAAGCAGAATGGGGACTGGGCTTGTGGCCCTCCGTTTTCTGATTCTTGAGGCCTGGATCAAGAAGACAGGAGGCTTCTCCTTCGTTCTGCATCCCTGGCACCTTCTCACCTCGCTCACACTCTGAGAAGCCACCCTTGGCAGGGAGGGGAGGGAGCAGTCCTGCAGGGCTTGCTGACATGGAGTGGGAGACTCTGGCTCCCCGCTGGGTTCCCCAGAAGGAGTTGTTGACATGGCCGCAGTATACTCATGCGTGCTGGCATCCGGCCCTCTTCATTCTAGTTCCTCAGAGAGGCAAAGCCTTCCTGGCATCTTACTATGCCTTTCCCTTCCTGCCTTTCTTGCCTCCTAGGCCTAAGTGTTTCTGAATTCAGAAAGCATTTCAAAGGCCCAAAGACATACGCTGAGGAAATGTGTCTCAGCTATGGTAATATTCCCACATGGCACAATTTTCTGGAAGCACGCGGCTGTATGTCCATTCATGAGCAGCTTTCCAAGGCCTCAGAATGAGAGCGCTTTGGAATTTCAGTTCCTCCCTCTGTTTGCCAGGGAACTACTTTACAGCATATCATAAATCTCTCTGTTTTGTAGTGGCAGATGTGAATAAAACCTGTGCAGAGCTTTAAATCTTATTAATGTTGGCTTGGTACCTATGGTTACAACCGCTCATTGGCATATGCAATTATATTCTGCATTCTTTAAAGAAAGAGCAAGGGACCAAAAAAAAAATTGCATCTTATGTGATTTCTACACAGTTAATAAAGAATCTTTGATGTGGCACACAAAGTATCATCTCGTGAAAATTAGAACCGAGTCTCTTAAATCTTTGAAGTCCCATTCACACTGACTGCAGTTACCCATCTACTGTGTTGTCTACGCTATTACCATTTGCTCTGGCTGCCTTTATAGTATAAACAGCTAAAGTGCGGTTACACCAGTTCTCTGGGACACTCTCTGAGTGTTCTTTTGGAAGCTAGCCCCACAAGCTGCATTATGAATATACCAGACTGGAATGATGGTTTTATTAGCCTAGAGCCACATGAGAGACACAAGACCTAGAACTGTTAGATATCAAAAAATTCTGTCATGTGTGTGTTGTGGCTTACTTTTGCGGGGCAGGGTCTCTCTGTGAACCTGGAGCTTGCAATTTTAAAGTTAAGCAAGCCCCAATGATCCTACTGTCTCTACCCCTGACAGCACCATGGCCACCATAATTACAGGTGTGCATGAGGCCATGCCTGTCTTGTGATATAAGCCCAGGTACTCATGTTTGTACAGAATATTTTTCATATAGATCTCTTGGCTTTCAAAGCCCTTTGGTAAGTACTAAGTGAATCTGGGTAGAAAATTACGCATTTATGTCTTTGTTTTTAGATTTACTCTATAAAAGAGAAACAACAAAAGTAATTCTTGGTAAAATACCAATCATTATTTTCACTGGTGGACAGAACCCATGCTCTTGCCTATCTGGATGACATGGAATACCCACATAAGCCAAGCATGGGGCTATTCTCTTCTGGAGAAGAGTACTCAATAGTCTATAGAAGGAAACAGAAACCTGTTGAGGAGCCTCAGGTGGGGTTGGGCCTTCTTTACTTTATGTCTGGGACAAAACTTTCTAGTTTTCGGTCCAAGCCAGACCTGCCCTAGACTCACCAATGCAATCTGCCCAGGCAGAAGCTTTCACTGTCTCCTGGAAAAACCCAGGATATTTCTAAAAGTTTGGTCTGTGGACTAATTGGGCAACGATCTGTTCTTCCAGAAGGTTCATGTTCTCTTGGGCAGTAAAGATAAGATGTCTGTGTTTTGGAGATGTGAGAACAGATTCATCCGGTCCATGAGCAGCCGTAGGACCCATCTCTGCGAGGCAGGGCCCAGGGAACACACCTTTCTGACGTCACCCGTATCCTCTCGTCGTTGGATGAGTTGAAACGGTCATCCTTCTCTCTGAAATACTCTTCTATGCACTGCTCTTCGAAGTCATGGACTTTCTTGAGCTCATCATCAGTTATGAAGAGTTCTGGGGGAGGGGGAGAGAAAGAGCCGTGAGACAGAGCAGGGGCCGCAACAGCATCTGCTCTGTGGCCTAATGACAGCTTTAAAGAAATCCAGGCTGGGGAACGTCTACCAGATTCTATTGCGAGTCCCACACAGAATCCAAATCTAATTAGGTCTCTTGAAACACAGGCTCCTTCCTGAGCAGCAGAGTCACTGTGGTCTCTGGAACGCACCTGGGTAAACCTGGGTACCACAGGAGCTTGGTTTAATGAAGGGAGCGACAGGACTGAGAGCGTAAGGAGAGCCAGGGAAAGGAAGCAACTGGGAGCATGGATGTTTCTTAAAGGCTCCGAATTTTCTGGGCTGTGGAGTGTGACATGCCAACGTTATTGAATAATAATCTTCATGCAACCCCACATTCTCCTTGTCTTTTTCCCTTGTTACAGAGGCAGGAAAACCAAATACATACATTTCTAGTCACCCTTGATATTATTAGAAACTGCAAGACTTGGTTTTGAGCAAGAAGTCTACTGCAGAGACGGATGGTATGTTAGAAGAGAGTTTGCTCCTGATTTTTTTTAAAAAAATACATGGCTGCTCTTTCTATGCTTTTTTTTTTTCAGCTTCCTTTCTTTTTTCCTAACCTCAACATAAACATTTGATGACTGGAGGCCCAGTGACTATTCTGTGACCTTGAAAACAAAATCACACAGAAGGAAACACTGAGCTTAAAACTAGAAGGAGGTTGTGTCTTTGTTCTCAGTAAGCCATGCTGAGTTTTGGACCATTCTTTCACTCTCTGTAAGTAAGAAAAGGGAGCTGTCCTTATTTGTGCTATTGTTATTCTGGTTTTCTAATAGAAGGTAACTGTCTACATCAATGCTACAGCAAAAAAAGAAGTCTGGAGGAACTGTGAGCCTTAAAATGGTTTCTGGAACAGGGTTAGGGCAAGAGGGTTTCTGTGGATATTTCCCAAATCAGGAAGTCTTTCTCATCCTGGACCCTGGAGATGTTGCAGGGATTGATGCAAATGTTAGGAGGGCTGAATCCCAGCTCCATGGCCTTGTTGCCCCAGATTGCTCTTGCTTGCCTAGATGCATCGCCTGAAACTTGCCAGGGTCTGTAAAACGTGGGTGTAAAAACTGTGGGAACTATAGAAATCACTGGAAGTCAGACTGCATTTCTTCAGTATGGTAGGTTCCTAAGGTGAGGGACTGCTGTGCCAGGTAGGGTCACTGAAATGTGGTCATAAAGCCACACAGAACCATGAGCATCACGGTCAAAAAGAAGAGAGACTGTGTGTAGGCTCCCTCCCTGATCTCAAAGAGTCATAATGCCCTCTGGTAAGAATATTTCTGAGATCCAAAGGAGTAGACCCAGAACTTACTTGGCACCTTATAAGTGCCTCATTTGACTTTCTCCCCCGCCCCCCGTGTGTGTGTATGTGTGTGTGTTTTACAGGCACTGCTGCTGTCTCTGTGCCTGGCATTTCTATGCATGCTCTGGACCCAGATTCAGGGTGTCGTGCTTGTATAAAAAGCATTTTACTGACTGAATCAAACCTCAGTCCCCATGCTGCTCTTTTTCAAAAGATAAAATATACTTCTTTTTTTTAAAAACAAAACAAAACTATTACCATGTCAGATTTTTACCCTATAACTCTAAGTTTACTCTTTCTGAGACTCAATTAGAACTTGGCAGTGCTCTGGGATCGTTTAATGACAGCTACAGACTGATGGGAGAGCTTCGTTCTTCCCTGATGGGTAGGCGCATGCGCGGCCTGCCTCTCTGCTCTTCGCTCTTCTCATCCTGCCACATTCTCAAGAGCGTCCTTCTGGGAAGGCCGTCTCTGAGAAGTCTGTCACCTGCTCCTCCCTGCTGCATGTCCAGAGAACTGGTGACACATTCAGTGCTACTCTGGCTGAAAATAAGAAAACCATGTATATGGCTGGGTGTGGTTTTTACCTGCCTTGAAACTCAGAACTTGGGAGAATGCAGTGAATTTCTACCAGGATGGTGCTAGCCTGATTTATATAGAGAGATAAAGAGAGATATGCACTGAGACCCTGTCTCACAAATGAAGCACAAAACAGATCACATATAGAGTTTGGTGGAGCTTCTCAGTATCCTTGGACATATGAAATGGGTTCTGAAGAAGAAATAGGTCTCTGGGCTGCCTCAGCTGTGGTTTGAACAAGAAATACCCCTTTCAGACTCATGTGTTTGAATAGTTGGTCTTTAGAGGGGAGTAATGTTTTGCAGTATATAAACTCTGTCTGGGTTATTGGGGATGCATCTTTAAGGTTCATAGCCTCGCCTTGGTGCCTGTTTAGTTTTTCCAGCTTTCTGATCTCCCAAGGTACGAGGAGCTGCACGTCCCTCGAACCCCTGCCACTATGGAGACCCATCACTGCCAGGCCTTCCTCCCTTACTGAACTCCTTCTCTTGAAAATGTGAAAATAGAAAGCCTCTCCTTGGCCAGGCGGTGGTGGCACAAGCCTTTAATCCCAGCACTAAGGAGGCAGAGGCAGGCGGATCTCTGTGAGTTCGAGGCCAGCCTGGTCTACAAGAGCTAGTCCCAGGACAGGAACCAAAAGCTACAGAGAAACCCTGTCTCAAAAATCAAAAAAAAAAAAAAAAAAAAAAGAAAGAAAGCCTCTCCTTTAAGGTTCTTTTGTTAGGTATTTGGTGTCAATGATGATGAAAATCACTCACACAGTTCTCTGTCAGGTACGGTATCTCCAATCATCTTGTGCTCACTCACTAAGCAGAATTTCCTTCCACAAGTGTTCATGCTTTATTGAAATTGACTTGGAGCCCTGAGGTGACCCCCAGCACAATATTATTTATTATTATAATTAATTTATTTTACATCCTGACTATTTTCCTCTCCCTCCTCTTCTCTCCCACCCAGACTCCAGCGCAATATTCTTACAACGTTCCTGGCCTAGCATTTGCCCATACTGGCATGTTTCGAGCACCCCAGCTTTCTGTTTGCTCAAACTTGTATTTCGGAAGGGAATTGAAATGGAATTGCCAGGTTTTTCCGACTGTCTGGTTTGAATATCTAGAAAGAAGTTTGGCATTGCTTTGTTAGGGAGCTCACTAAGAGCTCTAGGCTTAGAGAAACAGTTCACTAACGGGCTCTGGTTTTAAACCATGGTGTATTGGTATCCCACGGATGGAGGTAGATTCCTGGACCATCGTGCTAGAGGCGCTTGCTTGTGGATTTAATGTAGATGTAGACTTAACCCATTTGGAAAAAGCACAGCAGATTGTTTATAAGTCATTGCATCTCCAGTGGCTCCTGAGAGTTGGTGCCCAGGGGGCATTTAGGAGCCTGCAGGAGCCACTGGTACTTAATATGCAGAGATGTAGATGTTAAGTCTCCTGCAATGTGTCACACATGCTTACACAGTGAGGAACTCTTCCAGCCCAAATGCCCTCCAAACTTCCCTTCAGAAACGCCAGGCTAGAGGTGGGTGGTAGGTGCTGGGTGGTGGAGAGGCTATTGGTCTGTCCTTCGAAAGCAAGGTTTGTTGTCTCCACAAAATCATATAGGTACAATGCTGAAGGTGGAGCAGACATTTAAGATCTGGGATAGTGACAGTCCCAGAAATGAATACGGAGGAATAAAACTCAGGCCATACTGTTTAAAAATGCTATCTAATATAACACTTGGTGCAGAGCAATGTGGCTGACTTGCTATGGGATCTTTGGAAAGCAAGAGTGTATGAAGGCGGCTAACTCTATTGGAGAGTGGTTTTTTTTCTTAGTAAGAAGTGGCTAAGAATTGTGGCTTCTGCTCATGCTATGCTGTCTTCCTTCTGTCATGTATCTCATCGAGTAGGTCCCATTCCCACTTCCCTAAATAGGCAGGAGGCAGGAGAAATCAGGCAGGAGAACCAAGCAGGGATGGATCCTGCCTGACTGCCTATGGGAACTGCTGGGAACTTCCAGCTGCAGGTGCCAGCTTGCCGCTCACTCAGGCCGTAGTCTCTTTCATCGGGGTCACTCTCGTGTTTCCTCCACCGGCAACACACATGTTGGAATATCATGGTCATGTGGCTGAAGATGATGAGCGGTGGAGGCAGAACCGGCCTCTCGTGGAACGTCATGATGAGTTGGTACCTCTGAAATTTCCATACTTGGTTGGATATCGACTTTACCTCAAAAAATGTATTGCTGAAACAGATCGGAGAGTCAGTCACAAGACAAAAACAAAATCATTACTTTTTGAAATATCAGCTCCCTCCATCCATGCTGCCCATCCATCCACCTGTCTGCCTCAAGAATGGCCACTCACTTGAAGACAGCAATAAGGAGGTTGACCAGAAGGATGTTTGCCACCAGGAGATAGCAGGCCATGATGGCTGGCACAATCCATGCTCCTGTCTTGCATGGAGGTAGCTGGATTGTCTTGCCATCTTCTCGGGTCTCATTCTGTCCACAGGGGGCTAGAGGAAGCGACATAGTCAAAAAATGAGAAACCAAGGCAATTTGATTTACACAAGAGAGAGAGAAAGAACGAGAAATAGAGAGACATTTAAATGAGGGGTTTTAATGGAAGAAAAGATACAGCCACCTCAAACAGCAGAAAGTTTCCAAAAAAAAGCCAAAATTGGAAAATGAGAGCTTCATGAATATTCAAAGGGCCACCACTCTTGAGGAGAGGCGGTTCCACCTGTGTCCCCAATCTGTCATCAGACTGCAAAAGGTGTCTAGAGCCACCTGCCTGGTCCCTCAGTCCCTTGGCCCCCGGCAGTGGTGAGGGGGTATTTGGTGTTCCTAAAATGCTTGGTGAGGGCTTTTGGAGGAGCCAGGGCCAGAGTCCTACCTCCTGGCAAGTTACTTTCAAAATGCGCTGTAGAGGCCTCCAGCGGACAGCTTAGAGTCGAGCATGGCAGGCTATTGATTGGAAATTAACACCAGGGCAACTGCTAATCACTGTGGGAAACAATCCACCACCCCAGCCAACGATTTGCTGTCTCAGTACGGAAGGAACGGTCCAGGGCAGCACCCCAGGAAGCCCCAAGAGAGCTTGTCACTTGGTGCCTCTGATGGATGAGGAGGATGATAGGGAGTGGGGTGACAGGGAGGGACCACAGAGCCCAGAGCTACTTGCCTTTAAATAGCAAACCAGCTGCATTTTCATTGCAAGTGGCACATTTCAGGGACAAGGCATACAACCTAACTGCAGCAGCTACATGGCAAAGACGGTGTTCAGGGAGATGCGGAGGTGGGAACCAGGAGGAAGGCGATGTGTGGGACTGGGTGAGCGGAAGTAATGTGCTAATGAGGCCAGCTTGGAATTTCCAGGTAAGTGGGGGAGGAGTCTTCAATAATGCTTTACAGCCCTGTAAAGATAGCTCATAGAGTCTGTCTTTGTTACTGTTCTTTTGCTGTGAAGAGATGTAGGGACCAAGGCACATTGTAAAAAAAAAAAGCATTGGGAGAGGGGGGCGACTAGCTTACAGTTTCAGAGGGTTAGTCCATGACCATCATGGTGGGAATCATGGCAATTAGGCAGACGGCATAGCCTGAGTAGTAGCTAAGAGCTCACACCTGATTCACAGACAGCAGGCAGAGAAAGAGAAAGAATGAGCTTGGGCCTGGAGTGAAAGCTCAAAGCTCACCCCCAGTGACACACCTCCTCCAACAGGGCCACACCCCTTAATCCTTTCTAAACAGTCCACCAGCAGGGACCCTAACATTCACATATATGAGCCTACGGGGGCCGTTCTCATTAAAACTATCACAGAGCCAGAAGTTGCTTCTAAGTACTAGGGGGTAGGTGAGCTAGCCCTTGCTGTGCAGCTGTTTGAACAGTGTGACCATGCCTCTGTAAGCATTGGTAAGAGCCCCTCAGGAGGCCTCAGCAGCGCCTACAGGCTGCAGCTGAGCATCTGGAAGAAGGGGTGGTGTGGGAATCTATAGAGCTTGAGGGGTACAGAAAGGGGCCCATTCTCCAGAACTCCTTCTGCCAGGCATTGCACTCTGCAGGTTCTCAGCTCTAAATACCCAGGGCTCACCTGGCAGCTAGAAACACTACTAACACTCACCCAGAATTGAACCAGAAGCCCCCGGAGTCACAGGTATGGCATTTGCTCTCAGCCTTCCTTGTTACTTGCTTTAGAGGTTGAGTAACTGAGCTTTAGTTAGGCTGGAAAAGTCGCTTGATTTTTGTTTTTTTAATTAAAATACCTTTGCAGCCAGCAAAGGTTTTATTAGCATCAGGCAACCAAGATCCTGATTTTATGGCTAGGATAAGAAGGCCAAAGCGATCCCTTTGGCTCTATTTGCCAGATAATTGGATATGGGGATGGGGTGTTTTCTAGAAGGCAGATCTTGTTGTTGACATTTGTAGCACTGACCACCCAAGACAGCCCTGTAGAGGGGTCCTGGAAGGAAATTCACCTCCAGGTGATGTCCAAATTCTGCAGGCGGCTCCCCAGGGCTATCTCCTCTCACTTCTCCCTACGGGTACAGGCTGGACCAAGTTTCCTGCGGTTCCTAGAAATCCAGTCTCCCTCTGACTTCCTGATTTTGAGCCACATTGGTTCTGTTGCCTCCACAAGACCTGTTGACAACTTGGTGCCACTCCCAATCTCACCCAGGGCTCATGTCTTCTCTTTAGCATGCGCTTCACAGCCCACCTCTACCCTTTTAGCCTGGATCAGGCTAATCATACACTTCAACTCCCAACATTCTCGCTGTTTCTCTCGGGGCTCTCACACTGTTGCCACTGCCCAATTACTTGTTTGTCCCATATGCGAGATTCCCACTGAGGCACTGCTCTTCAAGGTTGCTCAGTCATATACATGGCATGTTCACATGCACCCCAGGATAGTCAGTGTATGCTGTCTGAGTGGAGAAATCTCTTGAGCATCCATGCATGAACTGCTGTGGTCCTACTAAGTTGGTTCAGACAGGCAGTGTAGATGTCAGGATAGTCCGAGGAACGTCATCTACAGCCAGAAGTGCAGCGTGAATGAGTTAGACGTTCCTTGTGACAGTGATAATGGCAATAAAAGTGAATAGTTAAGGAGCAGCCTTTATTTGGTAATATCAGCAAAGACATTGTAAGCATGATAGGCAGCAGTTAGTGCAAAGCATTGCTCCATGAGGGCTATGAATGACTCCCTTGTTCTGGGTATTTGTCACAAGTAGAATGTCCAATAATTCAAATAAATACACAGATGTCCACCACTAATGGGGCTGAACAGGGTACTTCCCAAACCTGACAAGCAGCAGGTATTAGGAAGGATGGTAAGTTATCTTTGACGGTCCTATGATACCAATAGGCCACTGGGGATGCCCCACATGGACGGCGGTTGAGGGCTATGTGAACTGGCTGCTATCACTCCGTCTCCCCCTTTCTTACTTTTCTCACTTTGCACTTGGTGTAGAAAGATTGGGAGTGGTACCCAGTGATACAGCATCTGACCTGATGCTGAGGCTGAATTGGTGTCTAAGTTTTAGGAGTTCAAGCAGAGATTCAGCTGCTCTACTCCTTCCCCAAAGGAAACCACTTAAAGGGTCTAGTCTGATAAGGCTGAACTTTCATCCAGCTGCAATACAGACTGTTGCAATCAGGGGAATGGATACAAGTCTGAAGAACTGGTCAAATGCTTGGATAGAGCCACCAACCCTGAAAGCAAAGAGAGTGAGTTCTAGAAGCAGCACCATAGGGCAGGTGTGAGCACAGAGGGGGAACTTGGCTGTGCAGTTCTCGCCAAATTTGAAGAGACTCCCATGCTTTGTCTATGTGGGTCACACTGACACATCACAGGGAAGAAACTGGAAGTGCCAGTTCCCACTAATGAGGCATTCAGAGGTAGAAATGGACGATTGAGCTATGGAATGCATTGATGGGATAGTTACAGTCTGGCAGGAGTGTGTGGGCAAGGAGAAAAGCTACTCCCATAGGTTGTGGAACAACATCCCAGTGGTTGGAACTGCTCCTTCACCCATAAACCATTATTAGTGACTAAGGAGGTTAGTCTATAGCTTATGAAAAGAGTACTTAACTAGTCTAAACAGGACATTGAGTTCAGTTCCCATTGCTGAAATAGGTAGAACCTAGCCTGAAACAAGGGTCAACAGCATCCTTCCAAGAATATAAGCCCTGAGATCAGAATTCTTGTCTCTCTTGTTCACCAAGCTGAAGAACACAGCCTCCTGGGCACTACCTGACACATGTAGGTGCTGGACAGAGATCTGCAGCTAAACATGGTGATGCTGGACACCAGAATGCAGTGTTATGCATTTCTCCAGGTGCAAACTGATGTCTATGGCCAGGTCAGAGCCTGAGTATCTGTCCTATTTACTCCTAGGTCTCATCAAGTGCTGCCATAATCTGCTAGTATAGGAAACTCCTGTGATAGCAAAAAACTGACAGAAAACAAAATAGGATTTTCCTCCCAAAGTCTCTATCCAGAACAATAGAAGATCTTACTCTGTATGCTTTTTTTTTTTTTTTCGAGACAGGGTTTCTCTGTGGTTTTGGAGCCTGTCCTGGAACTAGCTCTTGTAGACCAGGCTGGTCTCGAACTCACAGAGATCCGCCTGCCTCTGCCTCCCTAGTGCTGGGATTAAAGGCGTGCGCCACCACCGCCCGGCTGCAAACCAGCCTTCCTACCTCATCCAGTACTCATGGTAGACATTGTTAATTAATCCTTACATCCTCCCCTTTCAGCCAAGATGTTACTTTGGAATTCTTTCCTAGATAAAACTCTTGGAAGTATGGCCAATGAACTGTAATTCATACAGGGCACAGGGCCATACTTAGCCTGCTGTAAAATGGGAATGCAAGGATTGGGAAGAAAGGTCTTTTCTGTCTCTTTTAAGGCTCCCCACTCAAGTCTACAAGGTTTGGTTGACACTCGACCAACATCCCAGCTACCCAGGAACCCAGAGTGCCAGACTTAGACAAGCTTCGTATTCTGGACATGTCTGGTGTGTGACATGGACTTCTTCCCACATATCACAGACCCCCAGAACTTGGCCCTGCACCTTGCCAATTCAAAGGGGGCAGCTTTAAAAATGGATGATTCCTCAGAAAATGTTCACCTCAATTCTTCTTTCATCTGAGCCCCTCAGAAGCACAGATGGTAGAGCTGCAGTAAGCGTCTGTGGAAGGGATGGTAGGCATCCACCTCCCCTGGAACTTTACATGGCTCTTCCTCCCAGCTCTGCAAGAAACACGCTGATCTTCGCCAGGTGTGGTGGTACACAGCTGCCATTCGAGTACTCAGGAGGTAGAGCAGGAGGATTGGGAGATCATGGCCAGACTCGGCTACGTAGTGGGACCCTATCTCAAAAACTAGAAAGAAAACCGAAAAAGATAAAGGCACTGGGACTTGTTTCTGCTGCATGTACTGGATTTTTGGGACCCTAGTCTATTTGGATGCAAAGCTTCCTAGGCCTGGATGTAGAGGGGGGGCTTGGACTTCCCACAGGGCAGGGTTCCCTGCCCTCTCTTAAGGAGGGAGGGGGAAGGAAGGAGGATGAGTGGGGGGGGAGCGGGAGGGCAATAGGAGGAGGGGAGGCGAGGAAGTGTAAAATTTTGAATGGAAAAAATAAAAAAAAAGGAAAAAAAGAGAAACATTTACAGTTGTGGGGCAGCATGTCTTTCTCACTCAAGATTGTATAGCTAACACGAGATAACTCTATAGTTATTTTCTTTACCCAAATCAATCTGAGTTCCTGCTGCGTGGCATGACAATTTATTCAGATAATGTAATTACGAATATAGGAGAAATGGGTACAGCCTCCCTTTGATCTCTGAGCTGGGTACACTCCACTCTTTCTCCAGTGGCTTTGTCAGTGTGTGAACACAAGTGATCAACCACTGCTTGCTTCAGTCCAAAGGCTTGAGCTTGAGGTATGATCTCTATATAGTTTTGACATAATAGACGGTCAGAAAGTTCAGAACCTTTGTCAGTGTCTCAGAAGAATTCGGGAAGAACGATGGAGCCATCCACACAAGGTGGACGAGAGTCTCTTTCCTCAGGGACTCTGACGAGGGAAAAACACAAGGATGAGGGGAGCCTCTCGACTATAGACAAACGAGGGAATTTTATAGACACTTGGTCTTTTTTACTGTTCTTCTATCACTAGCCTGTACTGTTCAGATGAAGAAGAGCTGACTGGGATTCTTTAAAGGTCAGAGCACGGAGGAGAGCAGGTTCATAAGTAGGAGGAGGTACTAACGTTGCCTTTTATTTTTTCTCTCCTACAATAAGCAGGGCAAGAGAATGTTCATTATTTCAATATGTGTACCATGTTGTTCCCTCAAAATAAGAAATATTTAAAATTAAAGATGGACCAATGTTTGACTAATATTACTCTTAAAGATAAGACAAGAAAGAAGAGCGATTTTTAAAGGACTATCCCTTCTTCTCACATCTGGAAAAAAATGCCCTCAAGCTTAATCACAAACCAGAGTCAATAGAATAGTTTAGTTGAATATCTGACTTTTTAAATTCCATTTTATTTATTTTTTTAAGAAAATGATTTTCAACCAAAACTCTGTTTTAAGGGCTGGGAATATGACTCAGTGGATAAAGGAGCCCATTGAGGTTCCATCCCTGGGGCACACACGGTGGAAGAGGAGAGCTAACATCTGTGAGGGGTGCTCTATCCTCCATACATGCACCATGACATGCACATATGCTCCCTTCGGCAGAGAAATAAATAATGTAATAAAAACTAAAAAAAATCCATTTTTAAAAGA
Organism: Microtus ochrogaster; assembly: GCF_000317375.1. NCBI lineage: Eukaryota > Metazoa > Chordata > Mammalia > Rodentia > Cricetidae > Microtus > Microtus ochrogaster. Next base: position 52,451,537 of record NC_022015.1, on the reverse strand, counting down.
TAAGAAGACAAGGAGTATTACTTTATTAGAAAATGACCCCCATAGAGAGAGGCACTATTAGGATGTGTGACTTTGTTGGAGTGGGCGTGGCTTTGTTGAAGAAAGTGCGTCACTGTGGGGGTGAACTTTGAGGTCTGTTTTGCTCAAGCTATGTTCAGAATAGTATACAGGCTGCTACTGCTCCCCTCAGATTAAGATATAGAACTCTCAGCCTTTTCTCCAACACCATGTCTTTCTGCATGCCACTTGTCAATGATGATAATGGACTAAACCTCTGAAACTGTAAGCCAGCCCCAACTAAATATTTTCCTTTATAAGAGTTGCTGTGGTCATGGTGTCTCTTCATAGCAATGGAAATCCTAACTAAGATGATCCGTTTGACTGAAAGACCAGGAATGCTATGGCCATAGTCCTGGCACCTGCACTGAGGGCTAACTCTTGGAGAACTGCCCTTGGGTCTTCTTTGTAGCATAATAGTCTTCAGGATGAAATAACTAAAGACACTTCTTTTTGTATTGATACCTCTTTCCAGAATGTTCCTTATTTAGAGGTCTTAGATTGTGATATATCTATCTGGAAGCTAGGGACAGTCTCTATTGCTTGTAGGGGTTGACAGTGTCCCATGTAGTCAAGGACAGGAGTTATAAAGGTAAATGTAAACCAGATCAGACAAAGGGACCATCAATTAGTTTCTGTCTTATTACTTCTTTTATGGTTGACTTCTTTTCCTAGTCCCTAACTCAACTGCTAGGGATGATGTTGGCTTCTCATGACATGGCACAACAACCATTAGAATTTGCCAGGTTGCCTCGAGTGCTATATCTGTGAATGAAGGGAGTTAGAGTATTGATTTTCCTCAAAGGGTGGCACCTCTGTAGGTCAGGGAGTCCATGATGATTTTAGGGTACGAGAGCAGAGCACTAAATAACATTGAGTTAGATGGTAAGAAAATGACCTTTTCAAGACTCATTCAACCCTTCCTGACTTCATCAGGAGGACACTGTCAGTTTGAGGATAATGTTTGCTTAGCTCATCCTTCACTAACCCCATTTCCAGTAAAGTTGAGACATGCTTAAGCATCTGCCAAGAATTTCATAATAGTGTGGTGTTTTCCTTTTGTTTCTTTTATGGTTATCTTCTATTTACATCAAATCATAGTCATTTTCAACTTATGGCCATGATATAATTTTTTTAAGTAAATTGAGTTTTAAAAAGTGATTCAGTTGAAAAATTACAAGGAACAGAACAGAGGTTACAAAATAGAGATTAAATGTTGAGAAATACTAAATTAGATGATGCCCAAACTTCATCTGCTCCTAACATTGTATTGGTCCATGATTCCAAGAAAAGTCATGAGATCCTTAAGCCTGTATCACCTGGGTACCAGTGATACAGTCTTTAACTCTTTAGGGCTATCCTGGTATGTAGTCACTGGCTGTTAGTGTAATTTTAGTTTTGAGCTGTTCATAATTTATTTCAATTTAATGGCTTAGAAAGCAGAATGTCCCAAACCTAGGTATATTGTGGGTATATGGATAGGTGCTCTGGGGGGAAGAGGGAAGCGAATCTGATTCTTTCCAACATCTCAGTGCTATGTTCTTGCTAGTTTACATATAAATTGTTATTTATTTGCTATTTCTGGAAATAGATTCAACATTCCAACCTTGGTAGTCTATTGTTTTGCTTTAGGAATTCCTATCAGGATAGTTGCATCCTAGTCTTTCTAGGGAAGACTGAAGATATATAGGAGGCTATTTTGTTCAAGCCACTGAGTTAGGGTTAAGATATAGCAGGTTTATTGCCTCAACAGTCCTAATTCCCCCACCCCTTCCCTATATCCATCTCCTTTGCCAAGTGACTGTGGAGTTCCCACTGCATGTGTGGAATCTGTTTAATTGCCCTTTGACTCTGAATTTGGCCATGTTGGTGAATGAGGTATTTGTCAATACGATCCATGTAGAACTTCGAGAAAGCCCTGTGTATCTCTATTTCTACTCTTCTACCTCAACCATCAGCACAGCAGATATGCTAGCCAGTCAGAGGTGAGGCACATGTGCATGGAGCCTCTGCTCTGACATGCTTCTGTTGTCTGAGTTGTTGTTGTTGTGAATCAGCTGATAGTTGTTCCCCTAGCAGCCAGGGCAAGAATAACCATTTAGTCCCTGCACAGGCTTATGAACTCAGTGAGTGCTGTGGGTTAAAAAAAAAAAAACCATGGAGTTTGGGATGTTTTGCCCTTTTGCACAATTGAGTCTTAAAGATACTTTTCTATACTCACTGTGGGAAGAAGTAGTCCTTTAAAAAGACAAAGTCCTTTGTTTAGTTTCTTTCCTCTGATGAAAAGTAGTTGAATGCTCTCCTCCTTCCCCAGTACACCTCCAATATACCCACAACATACCTAGGGTTGGGACATCATGCTTTCTAAGTCATTAGGTTAGTGAATTGATTTCCAAATGGCTCAGAGGTACAGTTGTCTGAACAGCTCAAAACTAAAGCTGCAAACAGCAGGTGGGTATAAGCCAGGATGGCCCTGAAGAGTTAAAGACGGATTCACTGGTACCCAGATAGGGCAGGCCTAAGAACCGTCCACCTCTAATTCAGGTCATGGCTGATTGGAACACATCCTATCACTGACCAGTGACCAGTGGCTAGTCAGACTTGGTCTTCAGAAGTTAATTTACAGTACAGAGATTTTAGCTAGACAATGGCAGATACTTAACTGAAAAGACAGGTAGAACCAGGCCATATTGGTCCCATAAGAGTGAAGCAAGAGGAAACACAGCCTGCTCCAATACTGAGGGGACCTAAGAGGTGAGCCAGTGGCCACAGAACCGGACAGCCAGATGCCACACTCTCTGGGACCTTCCCAGTGGGATAAAATGCAGGGGCCCCTCCCCAACTCCCTTGGCTTTTCTAGCCAGCCAGCAGGGAGTTTTCCTGTGACTGGGCTAGCCCCCAACCCACTACACTCCCAAACCTGCCTATTTGCCTGTGAGATCCATGGAACCCTGAAACACAGCGTGCTCCAATACTGAGGGGACCTAAGAAGAGACCTAAGAACAGCCACAGCAAGGATTGGACCAAGATGCCAAGACACTGCTGGCCTCATTTGAAGAAAAAGATGGGTAGGCGCCAATGCAAGAATTCTTCCAACATCCCACAAAGCAACATTGATGTGGGAAGGTCATATGTCTATCTGTTGCTTTCATTGGTTAATTAATAAACTGCTTGGCCTGATAGGTCAGAACATAAGTGGGTGGAGCAGACAGAACGGAATGCTGGGAAGAAGGGAAGTGAGGTCAGACGCAATGGAGCCAGCTGCCAGGTCAGACACGCTGAATCCTTCCCGGTAAGCCACCACTTCATGGTGCTGCACAGATTATTAGAAATGGGTTAGTCAAGATGTGAGAGTTAGCCAAGAAGAGGCTAGATATAATGGGCCAGGCAGTGTTTAAAAGAATACAATTGGTGTGTTGTTATTTCTGGGGCTAAGCTAGCCATGTAGGAGCCGGGAGGGACAAAAAGCAGGCCTGCTCGCCTCATTACTACACAACATGGTAACATCAGGACATACAACAGGAAGATTTGATCATCTTAACCCAGAAGAAGTAGAAGAAAACGACTTTAAACACAATTTTATGAAAATGATACCTTTAAAGAGGAAGTGAAAAACTCCCTTAAAGAAATTGAAGACAAGACAAACAAAAATTGGAAGAAATTAATAAATCTCTCAAAGAAACCCAAGAAACTCCCTGTCCCCCCAAAAAACAAATAATCAAACAGGTGAAGGAAATAGTTCAAGACTTGAAGACTGAAATAGAGGTAATAAAGAAAGAACAAACCAAGGAAATTCTCTATAAGGAAAATCTGGGTAAACAAACAGGAACTACAGAGACAAGTATAACCAACAGAATACAAGAGATTAGAAGAAAGAATCTCAGGCACTGAAGATACTATAGAGAAAATAGACTCATTGGCCAAAGAAAACATTAAATCCCACAAATTCTTAACCCAAAAAATTCAGGAAATCTGGGACACCATGAAAAGACCAAACCTAAGAATAATAGGAGTAGAAGAAGAAGAACTCCAGCTCAAAGGCACAGAAAATATACTCAGCAAATTATAGAAGAAAACTTTTCCAACCTAAAGAAGGATATCCCTATGAAGGTATAAGAAACTTACAGAATACCAAATAGACTAGATAAAAAAATCCTCTTGCCATATAATAATCAAAACACAAAACATACAGAATAAAGAAAGAATATTAAGAGCTGCAAAGAAAAACGGTCAAGTAACATATAAAGGTAAACCTATCAGAATTACACCCGCCTTCCTAATGGAAACCATGAAAGCCAGAAGGTCCTGGGCAGATGTGCTGCAGACACTAAGAGATTATGGATGTAAGCCCAGACTATTATACCCAGCAAAGCTTTTATTCACCATCAGTGGAGAAAACAAGATATTCCATGACAAAAACAGATTTAAACAATATGTATCCACAAACCCAGCCTTGCAGAAAGTACTAGAAGAAAAACCTCCACCCAAGGAAGCTAACTAAACCCACAATAACACAGACATCTGATAACCCCCCACCAGCATAACAAAAAGAGGGAAACACACAAACACTACTACTGGAAAATAACCAGAGTTAACAACCACTAGTCATTAATATTACTTAATAACAATGGACTCAATTCACCTATAAAAAGACGCAGGCTAAGAGAATGGATACGAAAACAGGATCCAGCCTTCTGCTGTTTACAAGAAATATACCTCAACCTCAAAGACAGACACTACCTCAGAGTAAAGGGTTGGGAAAAGGTTTTCCAATCAAATGGACCTAAGAAATAACTGTGTGTAGCTATCCTAATATCTAACAAAATTGATTTCAAACTAAAATCAATTAGAAGAGATGGAGAAGGACATTTTATATTCATAACAGGAACAATTCATCAAGATGAAGTCTCAATCCTGAATATCTATGCCCCATATACAAGAGCACCCACATATGTAAAAGAAACATTACTAAAACTTAAATCGCACATTGAACCCTACACACTAGTAGAGGAGATTTCAACACTCCTCTCTCACAAATGGACAGGTCAACCAGACAGAAACTTAACAGAGAAATAAGAGAACTAACAGATGTCATGAATCAGATGGACTTAATGGTCATCTATAGACCATTCCATCCAAACACAAAAGAATATACCTTCTTCTCAGCACCTCATGGAACCTTCTCTAAAATTGATCACATACTTGGTAACAAAGCAAACATCCACAGATACAAAAAAATTGGAGTAACCCCCTGTGTCTTATTGGATCATCATGGAGTAAGGTTAGAATTTAACAATACTACTCCCAGAAAGCCTACAAAGTAATGGAAACTGAACAGTCAACTACTGAACCAACCCTGGGTCAAGGAAGAAATAAAGAAAGAAATTAAAGTCTTTCTTGAATTTAATGAAAATGAAGGCACAACATATCCAAATCTATGGGACACTATGAAATCAGTGTTAAGAGGAAAGTACATAGCACTAAGTGCCCACATTAAAAAACGGAGAAAGCTCACATAAGCGACTTAACAGCACACCTGAAAGCTCTAGAAAAAAAGAAGCAGACTCACCCAGGAGGAGTAGAAGACAGGAAATAATCAAATTGAGGGCTGAAATCAACAAAATAGAAACACAGAAAACAATCCAAAGAATCAATGTAACAAGGAGCTGGTTCTTTGAGAAAATCAAAAAGATTGACAAACCCTTATCCAAACTAATCAAAAGGCAGAGAGAGAACATCCAAATTAACAAAATCAGAAATGAAAAAGGGGACACAACAATGGACACTGGGGAAATTCAGAGAATCATTGGGTCCTACTACAAAACCTGTACTCCACAAAATTGGAAAATGTAAAAGAAATGGACAAGTTTTTTTAGATAGATACCATATACCAAAATTAAATCAAGACCAGGTGAGCAATTTAAATAGATCTTTAATGAGATAGAAGTTGTCATCAAAAACCTCCCAACCAAAACAAGCCAAGGGCCGGATGGCTTTAGTACAGAATTCTACCAGAACTGTTGAGTAGAGATAATACCTATACTCCTCAAAGTGTTCCACATAATAGAAACAGAAGGGTCCTGAGTTCCTTGCTGAGAACTCAAGAACAATGGCAATGGGTTTTTGATCCTACTGCACATACTGGCTTTGGGGGAGCCTATTCAGTTTGGATGCTCAACTTACTCAATCTGGATGGAGGTGGGCAGTCCTTGGACTTCCCACAGGTCAGGGAACCCTGATTGCTCTTCAAGTTGATGAGGGAGAGGGACTTGATCGGGGAAGAGGGAGGGAAATGGGAGGCGGTGGTGGGGAGGAGGCAGAAATCCTTAATTAAATAAATAAATTTAAAAAAAAGAAACAGAAGGGTCATTGCCAAACTCTTTTTA
>NC_022015.1:52432887-52443674 GCF_000317375.1 Microtus ochrogaster | reverse complement strand
ATCACCATCCCTGACATCTAGCTCTATAACAGCTACAGTAATGAAAACACCTTGGTATTGGCATAAAAACAGAGATGTTGACCAATGGAATCAAATTAAAGCCTGGCTTGAGAGAAATTCCTAGGAATCCAAAAGGATGGCCCCACCTAAGACCCTAGGCAGTAGAGGAGAGGGTGCCTGAACTGGCATTACCCTGTATTCAGATTGATGAATATCTTAAATATCACCATAGAACCTTCGTCCAGCAACAGATGGAAACAGAGACAGAGACCCACATCAGAGCACCGGACTGAGCTCCCAAGGTCCAGTTGAAGAGTAGAAGGAATGAGAATATGAGCAAAGAGGTCAAGACCATGAGGGGTTCATCCACTGAAGCAGTTTACCTGAGCTAATGGGAGCTCACCAACTCCAGCAGGACTGGGAAGAACAAGCACAGGACCAAGCCAGTCCCTCTGAATGTGGTTGACAGTTGAATGGCTGGGGCAGACTGAGGGGACACTGGCAGTTGCACTGAGATTTGTCTCTGCTGCATGTACTAGCTTTTTGGGATCCTATTCTCTTTGAATGTATACCTTGCTCAACCTAGATGTAGTAGAGAGGGCCTTGGACCTTCCACAGGGCAAGGTACCTTGCCCTCTCTTAGGATTGGAGGGGATGGGGTAGGAGGATGTGTGGAAAGAATGGGACGATGGGAGGGAGTAGAAATTTGGATTAAAAAAATCTAATAAAAAAAGAGTGAAGCAAGATATCTGAAGGGAGAAGAGAGGGAGGGAAGGGATGAAAGAGAAAGAGAGAGAGAGAGAGAGAGAGAGAGAGAGAGAGAACGCCAGCCAGGGAGTATGAGACGTGACATGGAAAGAGACTGGAGATTAGAGACAGAAGCAGATGCCGAAGGCCACCTCTTCAGTTGCTGGCTCCCCCAAACCACTTCCAGTTTCATTATCAACCCACTTCATGCTGCATTTCCTGTCCCCAAATCCGTCTGTGATGTCCTCTACTGGGCTCACAGTCCATCTTCCTGTAACTTAGTTTGACTGGCTTTGTTTTCCTACAACCAATGTTTTTTTTTTTTTGTGTCATTAGTGTCTTAGAGAGAAATAGCTTCCGACTAGTAGTTTGTCAGAGCAGGAACATTTTCAGAATGTTTCCTCTGGATAGTGGGGATAGCAACGAGATGGGAGACGGGGTCTTCAGAGGTTGGAAAGATGTAAATAAATACTGCAGAAATCACAGTTCTTCTGAGAGCTCACCTTGGCATCTCTTTCTCTTTTTTTCTCTCCCTCTTTCACATACACACACACATACACACACATACACACACATACTCACACATACATACATACACACATACTCACACATATACACACATACACACATACATACGCACACATACACACACATACACATATACACACATAAACACATACACACATACATACACACATACACACAATACACACATACATATATGCACACACACATACACACATACATACATGCACATAAATACACATATACACACATACACACACACGCCATTTGGATATGAACCTAAACAAAATGGGATCAGATGAGTGGCTTCTCCTTCAAACCAAACAACAATAAAAACGCAGAGACCAAGCATAATGGTTAATGTTGATTGTAAACTTGATTGGACTGAGAAATGCCTACAAAGTTAGTGATGCCCACATTTGGGGATCTCTCGAGAGTGCTCTTAGAACATGGAAATTCTGACTTAATGAATGTTTGAATCCCTGATGGTTCATGATACAATGACAGCAAGGGTGTGGGCAAAAGGTCAGAGGTGGGGACTCGGGAGGGTCACTGGGGGTCCATCCGTCGGGGCTCTATCCTGCTCTGGCCCCTTGCAGTATTTATCCTCTGGTTCCCACCCTTCATGAGGTGAAGCAACTTCTTTACCATATATCCCTGCAGCCATGATGCTCTGTCCAAGAGTGTGAAGGTGTTTCTGTCAGGAATTTATATATTTTTTTTCACAGTCACACAAGAGTAATGAGAATAAGTAAAAAACCTGCGGTTTGCTTCTCTGGACTTATGTGTTGCTGTTACCTCTATGGAAACTTTTTGAATTTCTGATCATCCTTCCTCCACTTCCCCAGCACTAGGGTTACAAGTGTGTGCTACAACACACATTTATATTCTACTGTAATTTTTTAAAAATTTGAGACATGGATTTCCTATGTAACCCTGGCTATCCTGATCCATGCTGTGTAGACTAGGGTGACCCCAAACTCTCAAGTTATTACTTGACTTCAGAGCTCTGGGGGCAGGAGATGGCTCTCTCCTATTACAGGCGCAAGAAAGCAGATTCATTCTCCTTGTCCTGGCCATGAGATTCCCCTGGAAGGCTGTACCATCTCAGCTTGCAGACACATAGGGGTACATGTGTGTTGCTATTTTGTTAAAAACCAGGATTGCATGCTTTTTCAGAAACCCATACATCTCCAGTGAGTCTGTTCACCATGATATCTGAAGAGGGATGACCTGGAACCACCTTCAAGAGGGACTGTCCTATAATAGAGACAGTAGTAACAGAGCTAGTAATAGAACACCAGGGCCGCTTGTGCCGGGAGGGATCAATGCAGCAAGCCAGATGGCACATCTTTGCCTGGATGCGCCTTAGGGGATGGAAGGCTGTAACAGCACCACAGAAATGATCCATGGCTCCCATTGACTCTCATCAGACTGTGCTTGAGGGGTATTACATTCATGGAAGCAATCTATATGGCCCCTAACATTTATTCAGTTCATGTACATAGGCAAACTCGAGTTCCTGCTGACATTATTTACACATTCCCTGGTAAGAGACAAAACGAGAGAGTCATTCATCCTCCCAACTCCTACTCCTGGTTCTCATCCTCTGGCGTACTTCCCTCTCCATGTCCCTTGGTCCCTTTCTGTACTCCAGATGCCACGCTCAGTCTCCTGCCTCCTCACTCCTGTCTCTTCTTACGACTAGAGCTGTTCACCCTCCAGCTGATGGCTGTAGAGAGTCCACATTATATGCAGTCCACGTTCTGCACTGAACCTAAACAGCTGTTGGCAGGCTCAGATGCCAGCGCCCAGCACTTGCTGTGGTGTTGGGAACAGACTTTCAAATGTGGGCTGAATATCAACACCGCTATTGTTGAATATATCAATACCACTATAATAAAACAGGAGATGGAAAACCTTTATACACTGGACTAACACTGACATATGTCATTAAATAAGCATTTTAATTTTCATGGGTTTATTTGTTAAAATAAATATCCATTAAATGGCTTTGTGGGGAAAAAAAGGTAAGTGGAGGGAGGGCCTTTGTCTATCCCTGCTTATCTATTTGCAACGATCATGCCATCTTATATTCTCTGTTTCGATAGCTACCTGCCACTGGTCTATCTCTTTACATCATTTCTTGAAGTTACTACACACGAGGTGCTATCTTGGGCAGGTTCAGGTGGAACCTTCAATCTGCCATTGTCAGCTTTGTATGCTTGGGCCCACTCATGAGTGGGAGCTTCAGTATCTCCATCTTTAAGGCTGAGATAATGATGTTGATACATGCCCAGCTTCTGTGGCCATTCATCTAACAAGTACTCATAGAGTACCTGTCAGAGGTGGGCTGGTGATACCCCAGTGAATGAAGCGCTGAGACCTCTGTTGTTTGATCATCTGCACTGGGAGGCAATGGGTGTGTGCTGAGGGGCAGAGGTCACAGGGAGCCCATGGAAAAGAAACAAGAGCATAATGAATGAGCAAACTCAGTCATGTGTAGGGAGGTGATTGGCCCTGGAGCAGGCAGGCTCCAGAGTGTGTCCAGGTGGCCAAGAGACTACCCTGGGAGAGCATGATGGGAACAGACTGGTCTCGGATGGGACTGTTGGCTGAGAGGTGCTGAGGAAAGGCTGGTTCACGCAGCAGGCATTGCTGAGCAAAGGCGATGAGGTGAAGCTTGCCTGCTGTGTGCTGTGAGCTCAGGAAGGTCCCTGTGCCCGAGGTCATACTGGGAGAGCAGCTGGAGAAGAAGGAAGGGTTGAGGCCAGAGAGCATCACGTGGGGCCTCTGGAGAGACCTCAGAGAAACAGGTTCTGAGGTGACAGGCATGGGAACAAAGCATTCTGTATTATCATCCTGGATTTAATTCAAGTAACTGACTAATTTTCCTTTCTCCGCTCATGCTTCTGCCTGATGGTTTTGCAGCCCTAGGTAAGCCATCTTTTCAGAATTTTTTTCTGGTAGTTTGCACTCAGCAAGGAACACCGATGGCTGTCATGTTTTGGTGCCCTATAGTCTGCAAATATAACTCATAAAGAGGAAAGATAATCATAGGGGGCAGATGGTCATGGTGGCACATGCCCGTGACCCCAGCATTTGGTAGAAGAGTTTCAAGTTCAAGGGCAGTCTTAGGAAGACACTGGGCTTGAAGGCAGCCTGGGTCACAAAGCCAGACACTGTCTCAAAACAAAACCGAAATCTCAAACAGAGGTTAGGAACAGGGCTCCCCAGCTACCTCTCAGTCCACCTACACAGCTCGCCCCAGCTTTTGGCTACACAGCAGTTCACTGAAGGAATGTTGATTTCTAATCTGATTTGAACAGAAGTAACTTTCACGGATAGAGGAAAGCCTCACAGCACGAGAGAGAACAGGGTTCTCGTTGATGGCATCAGGGCCCAAGCCTGGCTTTTCTCTCTGTAGCTAGCGGTGCTTCTCAGCACACAGTGTTCGGTGCGCCTGCTGTGCCTAAGAACAATAAGCTCAGGTATAGGCAAACCCCCTCGCTCCCTTAAGTGCCTTAACCTTTGCTGAAGCAGGAAGACCGACAGGAAGCTGGAGCCAGCAGGGGGATTAAAATTCTCCAGATGGTTTGATTCCTCGTGTGACATACAAGAAAAGAATTTGATCCCTAGGAATGCCTTAATTTCAAAGATAAAAAGTAGGAGAGATGGTTCACAGAAATTATCTGTTAATATTCAACTATGTTGATTACATTCGCTAAGAACACTGGAAAACGAGAGAACTTCACGTTGCCATTATAAAAACACCCCAGCTTACACAGGGGTGGCATGGGAGAGCTGATCTGCATTTGTTCTTTAAAACCCTGGCTGACACAGTTTTAAGAAGCTAACGCTTCGTGCAGCTCCTCTCTGAACAGTAATGGACAAACAGTGTTTCATCCGGCCAAGTCGGTCTGAATAGAGCTGTGGGAAAAAGCCTAAAACGGAACGACAAGCAGGGTAAAAACTAGCCGGTTTCTAGGTTCTGCATAGAAAGGAAACAAGTTGGCCTTTTTGGGCTGCTGTCCCTTGCCTCTTCCCGAGACAAAGGCTTTTTGCTGCGTTCTCACAGAACGGGACTCGGGGAGTGGAGACTTGTTCACCGTTTAGAAAAAGGAGGGTGGTGAGCGTTCAGGTTCAGTCTTCTCAGTGAGCGTACGAACACACATCATACAAGCAGATGCAGCAGAGACTGGAGAGAGAGACACAAGGGACCGAGAGCTGAAGGAAGGCAAGCTCCCTGACAGGAGGCCGAGGGACTTCGCACATACGTGGTTGCAGTTAGAACTCCATGTAAGGCGGAATTCCGTGTAAGATGACAAAGCCAACGTGCAGTGACGTGAGCATGGAATCTGTCTGGGCTATGAAGGGACGTGCTGACTCACAGAGGTATGAAGCCAATGGACACACTCTTCCCCATAATTTTTCAAGGAGCAGAGCTGACACGGGTCTGGCAAAACGTGTTTCAGATTCCCAGACAGAAAGGCCCTGTGAAGGCCGAGCGGGCGTTTGTATTTACAGTCTTCCTGAAGAAGGGCGCAGCAGGTTCTAGGACAACGCTTTTCCATCTCTTCCCTCACCTGAGCGTCACAGCAACTGACACAGTTCTATATCAAGGGCAGATATGGAAGATGAAGTGGACCAAATCTAGCAAGGAACATTTTGGAAGTTCTTACCCAGTCACTTAAAAAAAGAAGAGCTTGGCTTACCCAATACTAAGCACTTGGTCTGTCCCAGGAATTGTTTTGTATGTTTTATAAATTTCAACAAAAAAATGAAAGAAAACACATATGAGGTATGCACTTTTATCATGCCTATTTTAGAGATGAGCAAGCTGAGGCAAAGAGGATAACTAACTTGTCCAATGACATAGAGCTAAAAGGCCTGAATTCAGACCCAAGTTTCTATCATCTTTAAAACAAAACAAAAACCACCCAACCGAACACACCCCACTACTACAACAGAGTCCCAGGCTGATCAGGAACTTGAGATCCTCCTGCCTCAGCCACCTTAATGTTGGGATGATAGGCACGTCCCATCATGCTAAGTTCTATCATTTTAACATTTTAGCTACCATACTATGCTGCTTCTAATAATGAGGATTTTTTTTTAAAAGATGGGGTTTTATTATGTAGCCCTGGCTAACTTGAAACTCATTATGTGGACCAGGCTGGCTTTGAACTCACAAAGATCTACTTGCCTTTGCCTCCTGGTTAAAGGGTTGCACCCCAATGCCTGGTCATTGTGAGGATCTTGAGGGTCATGCTAAGGAAGCATGGGCTTATGTACTGATGTCTGCATTCTGGCTTTTCTTGTGCCCCATCCTTATGTCAGGCTAGTGACTATCAAATACTGATATTTACAAATGATCTTTTTTTTTTCATTTGTGAACTTTTGGGATAAGTCTGACCATAAGAATTATTGGCTACCATGCTTACTTTCAAACATTATCTATGTAGACCATTCATTCAACAAATGGAAAGTTGGTCACATGTTATCTAATGAAAGAACTCAAAATGCTAACTTTCCATTTATTTATTTATTTATTTATTTATTTATTTATTTATTTATTTATTTATTTATGTTCAGCAATTCCTTGAGAATTGGGGCTGACTGACAGGGATATAATATACACGTGCAGATTTTGAAGTGTTTAGATTGTGTTTGATAAGGTCACCTAGGCCACAGACTTGAAGACTTTAAGGAAGTCCTCTTTATGTATTTATCCTGAGATCTGTCTCTGACTCATGGGAACAGAGAGCTCTTTATTTCAGTGGATGGGGCAGATGGGAGCAAAGGGAACCATTCTGCCTGGGCATAGCTGCTTGGAGACCCCTTGACTGACAGCTCCACTCAGCTGGTTGGGTTTGCAGCAGGGGCTCAGTCGAGAAGAGGTTAAGGACCAGCTACGACAAGGCTTGTGTCAGCAGTGCACAAAGCACAAATCTGGTTTTGTTAACCGCATGTAGGAGAGTCTATTATTTCACGTTAGTAGGTGATTGAAGGCACTGGCTCCATCGATGGTTGTCATGGATATGCACTGCTCCAACTGCTCCCAGATTATAACAGAAGCACTCGTGTTTAGTTTAGGAACGTCAAACAAAGGGAGCTGACTTTATCAAACACCACAATACTATGTATCGGCATCCGAGACTAATCAAGATGCCGACAATCACGTATGTGGAGTGAGAATTCAAGAGATGGATTTGCTGTAGGGAATATTCCAACTGATGGCAGATACATAAGATCAAATAAACAGAGCAGTACCGATAAGATCTTCATTGCTGTGCTCTCTCATTTAATTTATATATAGACTGTATATAAAATTATACACACATACACAGCCAGCCTTGTTTAGATCTGTCTTCTCCTTGCCTCCATGAACTGACTCAGACCTGGGAGCAAAGAACATGAAACATAATCTGTTCTATTTTGAGACTTAAAGAGGCATACTACAGAATCTTTCTGTTCTTCTGGACGTTGGGTGGTCTGAACTACTTTTGGCTCAAAATTGGGGCTACTTTGGGTTCTAGTACTCTGTCTTTGTATAGATCTTCTCGTAATGCAGTTTGTAGCTAGGCTAATTTCACATGTGTGTATGTCAAAATAATGGAGCTGCACTTAAACAATTCTATAACCCAGCATTTTGGCTCACTTGGATTTAACCTGACAGAATTAGTAAATTAGTTTTAGGTCACATTATTAAGTGATACTTTAAAATGTACATTCCCTGGAGAGCAACATTCAGCTACTTTTTCCTCTCATGGTGAACATCTTGGTGTAAATCAAGTCAGTTGGATATTAGAGTATGACATGACCCCTACAGAAATCAGAGCCAACCATAGAATATCCACTGGCTGACCAGAAAACCATTCAAGGATAGGGAAAAGACAGACAATTTCAAACGCAATCATCATCCTAGCAGCTCCAGGATGGGAGCACTGGATAGATATCGTCTATCATTCAATTGTTCACAGTCTCTTTCTTTTTATTCCATTTTCTTTCACCCCCATGCATTTCCTTGCTCCCCTTTGATCACATTAGGAGATAAACTTCCAATTCCATCAGAATATCATCAGTCGCTTTGAGCTGGCAAGTAATGCATCTCCCTTCTGTATTCCCTACCAGATTGAAACTGTGATAGGAAAAGCCTCTCCTCTCTAGACTGTACATCCACAGGGAAAACTTGTCTCAGTTAGAATCCTGCCACACCTCTAAACACAGAAGAGACAGAGAATACAAGATCCAGGCCCTAGGACCAGCCAGCATGCCTTCAAACCCAAGAACTGCCATTCATAGGCTGTCTAATGTAGGACACATAAGCTCCCTGGGACTGTTCTTCGGCTATCAGTGGGTCATAATCAGAGCTGTGTGTAGAGATTTAAGTATAGTTGTCTAGCACATCGGAAGTACTCAAGAAATACTAGCCTTTTTCTATGAGAGGCTCTGGAGCTTGGAGATATCAGCCCAGATATTGGTCCAGCTTGGTCTGTCAAATAGCAGTGTATCTTATTTAAATTGCTGATTAGGCCACTGTGAACCATTGGAATTTCCTGACACAGGCCACGATTGAACAACAAAATTGGCCATTTCCCCCATTTCCTCGGGTTCAACAAATACAGTAATATTCTCTGTATTTAGTTCGTTAAAAATATAGGTTCAATCATAATATGTCATAGGTTCCTCATGAGTATTAAATGAATTAGCACTCATAACTGTGTGGGGCCAATGCCTGCTTGGTATAGAGAGAATGCTATGAATGGCTGGTGAGATGGCTCAGTGGATAAAGGGGCTTTCCGGCACACCTGATGATCTGAGCTCCATCCTGGCATCCGCATGGTAGAAGGAGCGAATCAATGCATGAGAGTTTTTCCTCTGACTTCCACATGTGCGCCATGACTTGCATGCACATGTGGATGCACACACACACACACACACACACACACACACATCCTTTTATCATATGTAGTGTCTGTATTGCTGGGAATTGGTCTACAGCCTCCTGTATGCTAGGCAAGCACTCTGTCACTTGAGTTATAGATAGATGTATATGTTTATATATTCTTAGCTCTGGAAAGTGATATTGCCATTTCTATTAGTAATAGCATTTGCTGTTGTTATTTTTGTTACCCTTGGACATAATTACTGCTCAACTCCAACTCCACACTTTTTTTTTTTAAATCAAGAATTACCTCTGTAAGAGCAACAAGTGCTTTTAACTAGTGAGTCCTTTCTCCAGCCCTGTGGTTCTGGTTTTTTGAGCTAAGATCTCATCTAGTTGATTTTGGCTTCAAACTCACTTTGTAGACACGGGCGACTTTGAACTCCTGGTGTCCTGCAGCCTTCTCTTGAGTGCTAGGATTACAGGTTTGTGTCACCATGCCTGGCTTCATACTAATGACATTTACTTATTTATTGGGCACAGGCTAGGCAA
Organism: Microtus ochrogaster; assembly: GCF_000317375.1. Taxonomy (NCBI): domain Eukaryota; kingdom Metazoa; phylum Chordata; class Mammalia; order Rodentia; family Cricetidae; genus Microtus; species Microtus ochrogaster. The sequence continues at coordinate 52,433,962 of NC_022015.1, read as the reverse complement.
GTACTCCACCCTTGAGATACATCCTTAACCCTTCACCAATGATGTTATCTTTTAGTGACATTGTATCATTTAACAAAATATAATTTTTATAGCAAAATTTTCATATGCTAAATTAACCAAGAACCTACCTGGTGATTGTAAGTAACTAGATCCCTAAAACAGCACCATTCTGGACTCTGAACAAACTTGTTTAGTTATTCTTAATCTTATCGGACCTGGCAGCTCTTTTTCATGATAACAAGTTTCTATTGTCTTCTTTAGTCTGTTATGGTATAGTTTGCCTGTTTTCATAACTATGGAAAATCAAAAGTATGTCTTTTCATATTAAAGAACAAAAGGAACAAAGTAACAAACATCTGAACTTATAAATACTCAGGCATAAATATTCTAGATTTTGCTATGGGGCAATTGTGTTTGAATATAGAGAGAATTTCCAGGAATGGGACAGACACAGATGGAGATGGATGTAAGCACCAAATACAGTGAATGCTTTGTCATGAAAAAGTTGATTTTTCCAAGATGGTGAACCACCCTAGAGAAAGTTCCACAACAAACAAAATGCCACCTCCCTTGATTTTCATGGTGGTTTCATGACTGGAAAAATCCATGACTTATTAAGAACATGCAAAATGTTGTATTAACGTATTTAAATGTATGGTGGAGTTAGATCCAGATAATTATAACCAGGGTTTTCATCCACATAATTGTTTTCTGGGATACTAAAAATCTGTAGACAGAGAACAAAGCTTGATTGTTAGATCTTATCCCTCTAAGGACTGGCAAGGAAAAAAAAAACACACCAAGATTTCTAAGATAAAATTCCCAAAATATAGAGGCAAGGTCGCCTCAGTAGAAGCCACCAAGAGCAAAGTTGAGTTCAGTCACTTCATTGTACAGAGAGGTGCCAGGTTAGTGTTATATGATCTGCTCTTTGGGACAAAGTTGAACTTGAAGACCAGTTTGCCGGCTACTAAACTACAGGATTGTTGGATCATCAACCATACTGGGAATCTTTTGATCAGTGCTATAGTGGAGGTCTAATCATGAAAATCATCTCTCCCCCTTCCTCTCTCTC
>NC_022015.1:52421613-52432787 GCF_000317375.1 Microtus ochrogaster | reverse complement strand
CACACACACACACACACACACACACACTCAAGTCCCCCCCCTCAATATCTATATTAATTCCATTCTTATACAGGGTCATTCCTAGCTTTTGCACCAACAGAGGCATGAGTTCAAACCTTTATGCAGCCTACAAGACCCACGCGACCTAGCCCTCGCCTGCCTCTTTAGTTTTGCTTAGTGTCATTTCTGCCTTACCCATCATGCCTCCACCTTGTTGGTCTGTCATCAAGTTCCCAGCAAGACTCCCTCTCTTTTCCACCTCAGGAGCTCTGCACAGATAACTTTACCTCCCTAGGTTCTTCTGGTGGACTTCTGTGCATTTTGCCTAGCTTGGCTTAGAAGCAAGTCACTTCCTCAGAGAGATTTTTCTTGAGCCTCTACTGTGTCCTTTTTCATAGCTTCCATCTTTCTTCATCACAGATTACAGGGCTCAAGCTTCTGTGTTTTTTTCATCTTACACATATGATATGGCATGAATATCTGTGCACCACATGTGTGCTTGATGCTCACAGAGGCTGGAAGAAGGTGTCAGATCTCCTGAACAGTTACAGACAGCAGTGAACCACCATGTGAGTGCTGGGAACCTAACCTAGATCTTCTGAAAGAGCAGCCAGTGTTCTGAATCACTGAGCCATCTCTCCAGCCCAAGCTTGTGTTTTTATGTGTATGTTTCTAGGTTTATTATCTGGTACCTCCAATAGACTGCGAGTCTGAGGGAGAGGAAGAGGCGGTGGCAGCTTAATGAGCTTCATGAATTCCTAGCACACAGCACAGAACTGCTGGATCCAAGAGTGGATGAGTAATTGGGTCAGCTGCCCAGAATGACCTTCAGACTAGCTGGAAAGCAGAGACATGCCAGAAACAATCAGGACCTTTTCCTGTGATGAGCACATCATAAATGCATTGGTTCTAGCTTGTTTTCGAGAGAGAAGCTTGCTGTTTGAATCAGCTTGTTTTGACTTCTTTGTTTTCAACTAAAGACTTGTAGAGGAGAAGCACCTCACTGTTGAAATGAGTTGAGGCTCTCCCATCTCTCTGGAGCTGGCATCCCTTGCTGGAAGAACCTGGAAGAAACAGCAGATTTTCGAAGTTTGGCTTCCCAGGACTCAACCTTACAATACCCTTCAGCCTTTCAATGTTATCACCGGTATCTCATCCCTGCATAGCTTGGTTTTGTGTCTTTTGTTTTGTTCTTTTCTCAAACTTTTGCCCTTGGGAGTCACTTTCATTAATCTGGCACACCTGCACACTACCAGCCCTGCTCCTATTGTTTTTCTATAAATGCAGCACACTTTGACATCAACATAGATTTTGGTTTAATAAAAAAATCAGTAATGTGCGTGAGCACCTCGGTTTCTGAGCTCATCACGTTCACTCTACAAAGCCTGCTCTTATATGGGGCAGCGTTGCTGGGAGGGAGACCCCCGGCAGACCCAAACACAGCTTCAGTAACAAACTGAAGGTTACACCTGGTTCTGTCACGGACTGTCCCTGCACATAAGAGCAAACTGTTTATAGCCTGGTTCCCCACCCACCCTGTGCCCATCATGAATATGAACCTCTAGGGCTAGGGTTTTAGGTTAGGGTTAGGGTAAGCAGAATCACCCCATCCCTCCATGTTAACCAGTACGGAGGTTGAGAAAATCTGGCCTACTAGCCTCCAAAATTCAATTCCCAACCATTGCTTCTTAAAGGGAAAGACCTCAGTGTAATTGTCTTGCCATCTGGAAAGCCCTAAATGGAAATTCTAAAGAGGTCCCTGTAGTGTCATTTAAAATATGTTTTAATAAATAAAGACTGCCTGAAGATCTGAGAGTAAAACAGTCCATTGTTCAGTCTTATAGACCAGATTATGGTAACACACACCTTTAATCTCAGTAGCCATAATGGCACTTATCTTTAATTCCAGTAGCCACACTAGTTGCCATAGAAACGGGGTGGTGCATGCCTTTAGTGATGGTGGTGCACACCTTTAATCCTAGCCCAAGAGAGGAATATAAGATCGGAGGAGGACAGCTCTCAGATGCAGTCTCCTTCTGAGATTCCAGGAGGCAGGATCGCCATTTCAGTCTGAGGTCAAGGTAAGAGCCAGTGTCTGGCTGTTTTGATTTTCAGATCTTCAGGTTGAACCCCAATTTATGAGCTTTTATTTAATTAAATTAATTAATTAATTAATGATTTTTGAGACAGGGTTTCTCCGTAGCTTTTTTTTTTTTGGTTCCTGTCCTGGAACTAGCTCTTGTAGACCAGGCTGGTTTCGAACTCACAGCGATCCATCTGCCTCTGCCTCCTGAGTGCTGGGATTAAAGGTGTGCGCCACTACTACCCGGCTTATGAGCTTTTATTAATCATGCTTCAGGTCCCAAATGCTAAGGAACCCAAAAGTGAACTTTGCTGTACAACCTTCTCCAAGAGTGTTGCACGCAGTGTAGTATTGCAGCCTGCATCTCAGGGCGCACTTTTTAGTTGCCTCTCCCTTGCAGTACTTATCTGCCTCTGCCTCCCACCCCCAGGCTATTTCCTTTGCAAATACTGCATTCTTGTTGGCATCACTGTTTTGATAGCGAATGCTACTTTATATCCTCATAAAGGCAGCTGAGATTCCGCTAGGAAGACACGCTATATTTTTCCATGTCTAAGTCATCCATGATGAGGGCTCTGAACGCCTTTGTTGCTATTACTAGTAATAGAATGACTATTCTAGAACTATAGCCACCTTCCAGGGGGCCAAGTGATGACCCTTTATTGGATTTCTGGATGGGGGGGTGTCACTGGCTTCTGCAAGATTCTCCATCCTCTTGACAGTTGGCATGTGACAAGACACTGTGCTCTTTCAGGATGGCCGTAAGCTGTTGTGATTCTTACACCTCCAGCAGGGTACTTAGTAAGTACCTTAGAACAGGTTACTTAGTAAGCAAAGGAACGCAAGATAGAACTTAGGACTATAAATAGGTTCAGGGCAAGGGGGAGAGGGAGTCAGATAGGAGCAGCCTTCTGCTGTCATGTAGAAAGCAAGACAGACTTGGGCACTGGGCCTGGGTTCCAGGTCAGCCTCTACTGAATGCCTTGGCAAATTCTTTACCTGGTTCTGTCACAGACTGTCCCTGCACACTAGAGAAAACTGTTTATAGCCTGGTTCCCCACCCATCCTGTGCCCACCATAAATATGAACTTGGACGAGGGCATAGCAGTGTGTCATAAGCCTGTCCTGGTGCCAACTACTGCATCAGGTACTCGACAAGTGCTAATTGACTTTCCCTTTCCTTAGTCATGCAGAAGAAGCCTGCAGAGCCCGTGACCCTGCCTTTGTCACACGCTTAACAGAGACCATGGGAATTTTGGTGTTCAGTACAATCTACTTAAATATAACTGCTGTCCATTTGGCAAAAAGGCGGTGACATTTTTGATACTTGATAGGGTTTGCAATCTTAAATCTACAGAAAAGAATTCAGTCTTTGAGTGCTTGCCCTGCTTGCAAGAGGCGTCCCCTGTCCCGATATTCAATTACTTACTGCATAATAGAACCACATGCACCGTCTATCGCTCTTTCTGTAGGTGAACATTATGTTCCTCAGGTGGCACGAGAGGCTTTGAAGTACTTGTCAGCAACTGGCCTTCGTATGCAGTACTGGAACCATTCAGTTCATGGTGGCATTTGACTTCCGAAGCCCTTGATCAGAATATTAAAAAGGGTCCACACCAGTCTCCCTTCCTTGCTTCAGGAACTGTGCTTTCTTGAAGCTGAGTGCCATGGGATCCTCAGGCTAGTCAATGGCCCTCGTTTAAGAACTGTTTTGAATTTGTTTTGCTGGCATTGATTAGCAGCTATCACTACTGAGTCCCATCGCCTTATGGACCAGATTATGGTAACACACACCTTTACTCTCAGTAGCCACAATGGCACACATCTTTAATTCCAGTAGCCACAATGATACACACCTTTGATCCCAGTAGCCATACTAGTTGCCTTAGAAACTGGGTGGTGCATGCCTTCAATGACAGTGGTGCCCACCTGAACTAGTTGATAAGGCTCCATTGCTGAAGGAACCCTACACTTTGGCTTCAAGGTAGGCAGAAGCCAAGCTTGAACTGAGCTGGAGGCTTCCTTCCTACCGTCTAGCATGGATAGCACTACGGGCTTCTGTAAAGAAAAGGCTAACCCAGCTGTGAACCCTACTGTCTACAAATACCAACCTGCTAGGTAAAATGCGCCCACTCATTCTGTAGTGGCACAGCTGTTGTGGGGCTAACCAATCCCTTTCTGATTGGATTTTAGGTCCATTCCACAAGGAAGATTTCATACTTGGTACTATAAACCTCGCCAAAAACCCATGGATAAGGAGATACTGAACCCCAGAGGTGAACGTAATAATGTTGTTTAGCTAAATCATCATAGTACCACGCTGCCTTTTAAATATTTATGTTTATACCCCTAGGTAAACGCTATTCCAGAAACAAATGGCTCAAGTGACAATTGAACGTTCAACCCCAAATAGGACATTTATACCACCACCTTTAAGAATCAGGGAACAGCATTAAGGGGGAAGCAGGAAAAAATTAAGGAGAATTGTAAGATAGGGAGAGGACCCGTAAAATGTAGTCATGCAATCAGTGTAATCATGACCTCATGGCAGCTGAGGCTGTCTGTAATGGACCTACACAAGACTGGACTCATTGAAAGGCTACCATGAATGTGGGTGGAGCTTACAGGGCCATATGCCTTGATGCTGAACGATTGGCTACTACTGATGATCATTGTCTTTAGTTGTATAATCACCAAAGAGCCTCTAGTGGGTGGTTCCAAACCCATGGCCACACAGGCATTTGTGCTTAAATCCTGTTAGTGAGTCACAACAACAAAGTCGTTGGTTTGCAAAGGGAACTTGTCAGGAAGAACACAGGGAAATCCTAGAGGTGGGGAGAGATAAGGGTTATAATCAGATTTCACACTATAATGTATGAAATTGTCAAAGAAAAAGCTCAATGAAATTTAAAAACAAATAAAATAAAAACAAAATTTACAAGCCAGATATCCCCTTGCTGGGTGAGGTTGAGTGGTCATATTATCCCTGGCTGAGGAGCAATGAAATGGATTTGAACTTTGGGAGGCCATCATCATCATCATCATCATCATCATCATCATCATCATCATCATCATCATCATCATCATCTTCATCATCATTTATTTGGCAGTGTTAGGGACTAAACCCACAATCTTGAACATACTAGAGAGTGTCCTATCACCCTAGATCCTGGGAGATTTTTCTGTGGTCACAAGAAAGCTTCTGTGGGTATATTTTAGCTTCTTGTGGCAGTCCTGAGACATGTCTGATGTGTTTGCAGGATTGCAAAGGATGGACTAAGAATTTTTTTTTTTTAAAAAGCAAAAAGTGTGTGGAGAGGGGGAGAAGAGAGAGAGAGAGAGAGAGAGAGAGAGAGAGAGAGATATGCATTGGCTTTTCTTCCTCCACTCCTCCCTCCTGTAGGGCCTAAAGAGAGAAGGGTGGACGCAGAAGGAAAATACAGGCGAAACTGTCAATGCTGGTCTGGGGAGGAACTTGTGCTTCCAGTAATCCTGCTACTTCACACAGCATTAGAAATGTCCCGCGGGCAGCATAAAGATGGTTTTTGGAGAAAGCAAGCTATGCACCAAGGTGCTTGGGAAAATTGCCATGCAGGCGCAGTCCTTCTCCACCAGCATGCCCAGGCCCTGTTCCCTGCCCTGCAGCCACACCGTTGCCTCATGCTGCCCTCTGGCTGCTCAAAGCCCACTCCATCCAGCCTGAGCCATCTGCTGCAACATTTCCTGTCCAGCTTCCAGCTCTCCATCCCTGAATGCTGATTTCAGCGATTTGGAGAGTTAAGATTAAACGCACAAATACTTCGCACTAAGGAGAGATGAGTCTGCAGGTTTGACCCGCCCAGGGGATTCTGGCTCTTCCAAGGGAAGCTTGCTAGTCCTCAGTCAGAGGAGTTTTGGAACAAGAGCATTTGCCTGCCTTCTCTGGCTTCCCTGAAGTGAGCATGATCTCTCTGTTCCTCTCTCACTTGGCTTTTCTAAGTTAGAGATCTCACTTAGAAAGAGGCTGCACACAAGATGAACTGTGAAGAGACCCACATTTCTTAGCTTGGCACACAAAGTGTTTCTTAGCAATCTGTCTTCCTAACCTCATCTCCTCCATTCATTTTTTCAAACGCTAGTAGGAAAGACGGACACAGCCTCAAGTCCCAGCTCCTCCGCTAAGAACACAGATAATCCAGCAAGTGGTCACCTAAGAAACTCGATGAAAACAACACGTCCAACTAGGGTAGGTTCAGGAGGCCTGGGAGTGCCTTGTATGGGGCACTAACCTGGAGATTAGTTTGTGGCTGGCAGAGTGGGGAGACCTCCTGTCTTTGCTCTTTCCAGCCCCATCCGCTAACACCTGGCATGCTTAGTCATCTCTCTCTGACTGGACATGACAGTCCTCTCTTTAGAATGGCTTGTCTGTCTGAAAAACTCCTAGTACCGTTCATGATCTGACTGAATTCTTATCACCAGGCAGATGCCTCTGACTGCCCACTGCTCTGCCTCTTTGCTGAGCTGTGGCTCCCTGAGCCTACTGCTAAACTAAATTGTGTTCCCCTTTCTTTCAAGGGAAGTCCTTGTAAGTCACCCCTATGGAAACAAATCACACCAATTTGTAATGGTCTGCTTCTATGCCAATCTTCCCCATTAAGTGTTCTTCAAAGGCAAAGAAGTAAAGTCCCTTTTTAACCTCCGTTTCTGGCAGAGAGCCGGACATCCGGAAGTGTTCGGTATCACTGAATAGACCCATTCAGACTGAGGATAGCAGGCTGTTCCCTGCATTCTTTCCTGTATTAGATGGTAAGATTTAATGCCCACATAGAAGGACCCAGAGAGCTTATATTTCCAGTGTCACTACTGCTAAGATCAAGAAATAGTTATCTACCAGAACAGAGGATGCTGTTAAGACAAAGGTTCAAAATTCTACAGTAGACCACAATCTACTGGTGTCTCCTAAACTCATCCCGAACCAGGGACCGGACATTCTAGCCCAATACTTAGCCCAAAGTCAGGCAAGTTTCAGTTAATCATCCCTTGGCAGATATGGCCGTAAATGGAGCTGCGGGAAGTTATTTGCTGCAGGGGACATCATCTTTCCAAATTTGTGGCACCTTTCTTCCTTACACACTGCCTCCAGGCTTTTGTGAACTCTGCCACATTCTAGGGCAATTAATGTAGGTGCTTGCTGGCATGGTCTGCTAACTGTTAACCCGGGTGCAGAACATCTATTTGTTGGCTGTTGTTAATACAGATCCGTTAAAAATCAAAGTGGGCATCCTTGGCTCGGCTTTCGGCGGGGATCAACCATCTGGCTTACTGTGTTCGGTCAGAACGCTGTGCGTTTGGAAAGGCTGTGGTTACAGGATGTACAGCAGTTACCTCCAGGATGGGACTGCTTAGAGCAGGGGGGGCTTAGCAGGGCCTGTTCTGTCCTGCTGCTAGGCTCATACAACCCTCCCTCCCTTTCCCGGTGCTCTCACAATGAAGGACCTCCCTCTCCCCCCCTCCCCATCTTTATAGACGTCTAACAGCTAATCTCTGTGTACATATTAGAACGAAAACTTTGTCCCAAATCTATTCCTTGAGCCTGGCTATAATTTTCTAAAGGACACCCTCGGCTAAGTTTCAGGTTGTTATCAACTCTTGGATTCCCTCTCAGGACACGTTTGTTTCTCCCTTTTACTCCCCACGGCGTGCATGCGGGTGCTCTGAGCCCATGATCATGCCTTTAAATTTAACCCATTGTAGTTCCTTTGTAAACACTCAGTTCCTTTCCACTGTCAGGCCTGACATTCACGGCACCCTGATTTCTCTAGCTCCATGGGCCTGCTCACTGGAATCTGCTTGTTTGGTTGGTTATTTAAAGCTGTTGACAACACCGCTTTTCTCTGTGTCTTGCTCCGGGATGTTTAATCATGCACTGGAGACTTTCTGAGTTGCTTCTTTGTGCCAGACACAGCTTGAGCCGCTGAAGCTACAGCAGTGAACAGAGAGAGGTGGTTTTTGCTCCCATGGAGTTGGCATAATAAAAGAAGCTTTTTGTTCTAGGGCTGAGCTGTCCGATATGGCACCCACTCGGGATCTACAGCTGCTCGAGTTCAAATCCCAACTAATTAAAACAAGATAAAATAGAAATGCTAGTCCTTCATTCGCGCTGGCCGTATTTCAAGTAGAAGCATGGGAGATCAGCAGCTCTGATACTAGATAGCACAGTTCTGTCACAGGTGGTTCTACCACAAGAATGTTCTAGAAGAATTTTCCACTGTCATCCCTCGACTCTATAAAACTCTCGTGGATACACAGAGACATGAGTTAGAATGACAGGGCTACAGACTGTCTTTCTTCACATGTAATTTCCCTTAGAAGCACAGTTTATGCACAGCATTCCGGGATCTGCACATTGGCAACACCTAGTTTTGAATAATAAGATGGCTAAATTAATGTGGTGGGGTAAGATTTTTGAGATAGAATTGGCTCACTGTTTCTGAAGGCTCTGTCTGCATTAGCCAGAAATGGAAGGAAAATACTGGGGTGGGGTGGGGGAACGACAAACATTGTCTGCACCAAACATGTAAGAGAGAATAAGCATGTTCTTAGCATTTGTACTGGTTTGGGCACTTGCAATTTGGAGATAACCTAAAAGGATACAGGAGGATGTGCCTAAGTTGTTTTGTATAAAGGACTTGGACATCTGTGGATTTTGGTAGCCACAGGATGAGGTGAAGTCCCGAAGCCAGTCCCCTGTGGATACAGGGATGACAAGCCCGTCACCTCCCATCCTGCCTTTGGACCAGGTGTTAGCTTTGTTCTCAGCGTTTCGTGGCTAGGAGAGTTATCATCGAGAACCCAGAGAAAGCCTGTCTATCTTTCAGGCTATTCTCTTATATTTTTGGTTGTGAGCCTAGCCTTTAATGGCTGAGCCATCTCTCCAGCCCTCAGGCTATTCTCTTATAAATTCTCAGGGACCTGAGAATGTTTGTAGAAGGGAACACAGAAAGCAAGATTTGGGGGAGCATACTCAAACGTCCTGACTGAAACAGGGCTACAGAAGAGACAATGGGAGTCTGCACATAGATGTGAGTGTGGACGAGAGTGAATGTCAGTGCACCTGGGCTTCATGGGACCAGGCTGTGCGATCCTGGGACTTCTGCTCTAAGTAGCAGGGTTTTGGGGAGAGAAAGTTTCTGGAATCTGCGACTGTGGAGAGACATTCTAACTTTGCAGGGCTGGAAGAGATACATTGACTTTCAGCAGGAAGCTATATGTAGTCAGCCTTGCATCCTGCCCCTCCCATCCTAAACCCTACTCCATAGCCTCAGGCAGTAATCGCCTCCCAGTTTTAAGAGGATAAATTCAAAATTGAAATAAGTGGAATTATAAGGTAAACACTGACTTCCTGGCAGCATCTGTATTTGTGGTCTGGGAGCAGAGTTCACCCCAGAAGTTGTGTGGTTTCCTTCTACATACATGAACCCAGGCAACAACTGACGTCCTCCTCTTTACCGGGCCATTTTATTTGGAGCAGTAGAATAACATATTCCCAGGAGGTAAGCACATCTAATGCCTTTGAAGAAAACTTGAGTAGTGAGGAAACTGATTCCATCCTGAAGTTCAATGGATCACTGTAGGAAGGAAACCATACACTTACATGACCTGTTGGCTTAGTCAGGAGTCTAATCAGTCTGCGTGGCTGATCTGGCCCGCCTTTTGTTCTTGTAAATAAAGTTTTATTGACACATAGCTGTACACACTGGTTTGCTTATTGTCTAGGACAACTTTGGAGGTAAAATGGAAACACTGCTAACTATGACAGAGACCATATTGCCCTGAAACAACATCTAGTCATTTCTGGAAAAAAAAATTTCTCACACCTGTCTGGCCTGGCTTACAAATTCCTTAAAAGCAGGACTATATCCGAATATTTTCCTTTTTTTTCACAGGCCATGTGGGTACAAAGCAAGACTTTAAGAATGCAGAATAGATTGGAGTGACTCTTTCAGCGTCAAGCATGACTTCTTGAAGAGACTCCTGGGAACAATGTGTCTTTTATTACAGCTGTTGATTGCAGCTATTAAAGAGGGTATGGTCATCTTTCTATCAGCCATGTTGATGTGTTTTTTTTTTCTTTTTGTTCTGGGTCAGGGTCTCAATCCTTCCTCAGTTGTTGGGATTTCAGGTCTGTGCTACCATGCACAGCCTCTATAATGCTGGAACTTGTGTGATTTGACCTTTCAAGGTCATGTACTGTCAGCTTGGTGTGCTATCTGGTGATGTTGAGATAGGGAAACCTTTAAGAGCTGGGGGCCCATCGGAGGTACTTAGGTTGCGGAGAGATTCCCCAAAGCCATTAATAGCAGTTATGCAGAGTGGGTTCCTTCTCTTAAGAGTGGAGTTTTATAAAAACAGGGTGAGCCCGGCTCTTTGCTAGTCTCTTGTTTCTTGTATTGCCGTGTGATTTCTTTCTCACATGTTCCCACCATTATGACAGCATAAATCATGAAGCCCTTACCAGAGCCCAGAAGATGCCAGTGTCTAGCTGGTTTTGTTCATGAAACTGAGGAACTAAACAAACAAGCCCTCCCCCTCTCTCTTCTCCTTTTCTTGGCTTTTATCTCTCTTTCAGACTTTTAGAGGTTTTTTTGTTTTTGTTTTTGTTTTTTGGTTTTTTTTAATCAAATTTGTGAGTCTCCAGTTTCAACCTTCAAGTGCTGGGATAATAGGTGTGTGTCTCTTTTTATTGTAAAGTCCCTAGCCTTGGAAATTTTGTTATACCAGTACAAAACTAAGAAGTGGGTAATGGGAGAGATGACTGTCACATTGTAAATGTGGGTGGTTGCACGAGCCATCTGCTGTATGTATAATCCAGGATGCTCACGGTTTCCTGCCTTGCTGGAAAGGTGTCTCCAGTGTGAACGATGTTGGGTTTTCGCTGAGGAGACTTAGAGTCTGAGGGCCTATCTCAAATCAGTTTCTTCCAGAAACTTTCTCCTTCGCTGAGGAGAGCTTTAAAATGAGTGTGATTTATTTACTGAAGGGAATATGCACAGTGGGTGTGGAGAATGTGTGTGTGTGTGTGTGTGTGTGTGTGTGTGTGTGTGTGTGTGTG
>NC_022015.1:52405366-52421513 GCF_000317375.1 Microtus ochrogaster | reverse complement strand
CATCCCACTGGGAGCTCCAGGGTATGGGCTGTGCCTCACTTTCGGGAAGGTATTCCGTAGCCTCAAAGTAGGAGTTTGCGGGCTTCAACAAGAGTGTTTACATTCCCCACATTTAACAGGTGAAGCAAGGTGCAGGATTTCCTGGGATCCCCACTCTCAGGTCACCTTAGGTTTTCTGGGTAACAAAGAGACTGCAAAAATTCTGGGGCCAGCTATCTGAATGTAAGCCCAGTATTAGAGACCATGGAAACAGAGGGGTGGGTGCAAAACCTGGAAAAAGGGGTGAGGGGGGACCAGGTATCCACCACATTGCCAACTGGATGCCTATGTTTATTAATGTGCTACGAGGTTATACACTATGTTAGTGCTCTCTCTCTCTCTCTCTCTCTCTCTCTCTCTCTCTCTCTCTCTCTGTATGTGTGTATGTGTGTGATAGCCTAGGCTGGCCTCAAATGCAAAATCCACCTGCCTCTGCCTCATGAGTTCAGGGATTACAGGCTTGCACTACCATGCCTGGTTTATCCTTGCCATTTCTGTGATGTGCACACTCCATTTTATGGAAGAACCATCTTCTACTTCCTCATCCTATTATTTTTCCTTCAAAAATAAAATGATTTATCTGGAAATATAAAAATGTAGGCTTTTGGTTGTTGTCAGTTTTCTGCTCTATTCCCAATACCTAAGAAATGGAAACAATTTATATGTCCTTCAGCTGATGAACGGATAATGAAAATGGGGTCCATTTACACAATGGGATTTTTATTCAGCTACACAGGAAAAAGGAAATCGTGAAATTTGCAGGTAAACAGATGGAACTGGAAAGTAGCATTCTGCGTGAGGTAGCCCAAACTCTGCCTCACGTTCTCTCTTATTTGTTTCTAGCTCTGAGCCTTTAGATGTGAGCATAAAACCTGGAGTAACTGCATAAGCCAGGAAAGTAAAAGGGACCATGGAGGGCTGGGGGGGGGAGGAGTTCTAGAGAGGGGGATAGTAGGAACAGGTGTATGAAGGGAGAATGGGAAAAGTGGGGGTAGGGTTGAACTGGAAAGTGGGGAGGAAATATAGACATGGGTCAGGAGGGTGAAATGAAAAAAAAATCAAAAGCTTATCAAAATATGTGATTTTTTTGTCATATCTCTGGGGGCATAAATATTAAATGTCCTCTGTAGAAAGCATTCCCTTTGTTTGTCCTAAGTGTAGTCCTTTCGTACTTCAAAGATTCTTGGTCAACCCACGCTCAGATTTGAGGTTCGAGATTATGGTATGCCTAGAGATTCACTTGGGAAATCCAGTGCCTCTTGGCATCTTCTCTTTCATCTCTCCAGCGTGAAGAGTTCAAATCCTGCTCTGGCCTCAAAGTGCAGCTTTTCTTCCCTTTCAGTTAGGGGGTGCCCTTCACTGGCTTAGTCCACTTATGTTTTCTTTGAGGATGGTAGCTAGCACCCAATTTGTTGTCCCAGCCACAAAGTCAACAGCTTGGGGTTAGAACCAGACAGTTCTTGTATCTTTTTTTCCCATAAGATTATAGACGGTGGAACATTTAGCGTCACTGGGGGTTGCCCTCTCTCCATGCAGCTGTCTCTACTGTTCATCCTGCAGTGGTTACCTTTCCTAGGCTGCAGCCCATTACAGCTAGGCAGAGTAAGAACTGGTATTTTTTACAACGACTAATTTTATCTCAAAGCATGCTCAGTAACTTACTTGCTTCTGTTCTATTGACACACACACACAACCTTTCTGCAGGTCTGGTTTCCGTCACTGTTGCTGATTTGGGAGTCTTTTCTTACCCTAACCAACTCCTACTTTCTAACCTAATATTTTGTACTTGTTGAAGAGGACAAGATTAAAAAGCACCTCTACTGACTTGTCTCTGTTGAAAGGGACAAATACTTCTTATATTGCTTTTCGCTACCCAGAAATTCACAATTGGGTGACAAAATAGTTCCCACAGCCAGATGGGAGCTCAATATTTCTTCTCATTATAAATTTTGGGGGTTTAGTAGAGAAGACTAAGAGAAAGTTATGGGAATTCAAGATGTATTATGCCTCTGGACCTCTTCTTCTGTGGGGCTACCTAGGGACTCACTTGGAGGGGTTACGGTAGAGTAGACAATATTTGGATTTTGAAGTCATGCCAACCAGGGTGGATCAAAAGTATTCTGTTAAAGTACTGGAGTAACCAGGCTTTGAAGAAAGGTCTCTTCAAATAGCTGGAGAATTATCCATCTCAGGAGAGGCTGGAACCCTAGCACAGAAATGAAAATTCCTAGCAAAGAGGTCACCAGGGACTCTTCTAACCATCCACCAAGTTGACCCTTTTCTCTTGGTAAGCTTTACCATTTTTGTGATTTTGTTCTTGGTACCCTACCCCAGCCGCTCTTCTCTCTCTACTGTGTTCTCTACTTGTGCTCACCCATCTTGGCTTTCACAGAAAAAGACATTTATCCTAAAAACTGCACGTCCAGTGAAGAGCTTTTAAATTAATTAATCAACCTTTATTTACATGTATATGTATGCGCCTGCTTGTCTGTATGTGTAGAATATGCATGCAGGTACCAGCACAGGCCAGGAGAGGGTTTCCTATCCCTTGGGACTGGAGCTGCAGGAGTTTGTGAACTGCCCAATGTGGGTGCTGGAGACTCAATTTGGGGCCCACAGAAAGAACAGCAAATGCTAATCATGGAGCCATCTTCTCAGTCCCCCGTTTCATATTTAATTCGTTTTATAGTTCAGCACATCCTGTTGAGCTTCATGGCTTCCCTGGACTCTGTACAGGATCTACAAACTCAATCTAACCCCAATGGGACACCAGCCCCATGCATATTTACCTTCCCAAGTTTCTCTACGGTTTTTATACTTTAGACTAAGTCAGGGATCTCAGGGCAAGTTCCTATTCCTCCATTTCGACTCCCTGCCCATTTCTTCTACACCATTGGTGCTATCTGACTTTGTCCTAGGTCTTCCTAAGGTGCCATCCTCAAATCTCCTGCTGCCACCTTTCCCATCGCTACCGCATTAGGGATGTTCTTTCGTCTCTCACTTCCCATCTCCCTTCCTCCCCACGATCTCCCTCTCCTTTTCTTTCTCCTTCCAGACCCATCTGCCCTGCTTCCTGTCTCCTACCTCTCACTCTATAGCGAGCCATGCTAAATCGCTTTTTTTTTTTTTTTTTTTTTTTTGTGCCTGGAGCTTGCCACTCTGGGTCTCAGTTTGGAATGCTATTCTCTCTTCACACCCCTGCTCCCATCTGCCTAGCACACATCTGCTCATATTTCAGGGCTCTGCTCAGCTTTTTTCTTCTTCTCCGCAAGGCCTCATCTATTACACCCATGCTCCTACTCCGTGTGGGACTGACTGACTTCCTTGCTTAGCGTCTCCTCGATCCATAGGCTGGCAACGGCAGGTTGCCCCCTCCTGAACTGTAAGTTCCTCGAAGGCAATGTCTCTTTCATGTTTCTTCCCAGACTTTCTTTGCCTTGCAGCTCATGGTAGAAGAAAACACCTTTGAATGAATGGACTCCAAATAGAGGCCAGCCTGGGAGGAAATTACCGTGGATATCACGATAGCGGAACGCATACAGGTCACAGCGGGGGCCTAATACAGAGATAGCTCTGTTCTTTGGTAAATCTCATAAGCCCAAGTCTGGAGTAGTAAACAAGTCATGTGGGTATCCGTTATAGTGTGGCCCGACTTTCTCAGAGACAGCCCTGCATTGGCTAACTTCCTTAGCAGTTTGTGAAAACGGAACCTCACGGAACAATTTCCCTTTCCCCCAAAGTGGGCACTGGCCCAAGCTTTCCTTCCCAGAGTGCGCTTCCTGGTCGGGTAATACGCCCTATGCTCTAGCCGGTAGGCAACCCTGTGTTCCAAAGCCATTAGAGGTCAGTCTGAAATACTAAACAGTAGCTGAGACCAGAGTTCTGAGACCTGGGGCAAAACAGCTGAGATGCACACAGCTCGCATCCTCCTTGCTCCTGGTGTTTTATGTCCACCATCGAACGTGTATTTCAGACACTTGAGCTGTCCTACTTTCGTAGCCAAACCCAGGAACAATTAATTGGAGACAGGAAAGTAATTCAGGACAGTACTTTCCATACACATGGTTTGAGTCAAAGCCACAATGACAACCTGTATACCAAAGAGCAAGGGTTATTTTAACAGCAAAATGTTGTATTCAATCAATCAATTAAAACAATGAAACAAAGAAACCCCTCCTCCTTCAGATTACCTATTAATTTTAGATGAAAAAGCCCCAGGCAATAAGAAAAAAAAATGACCCACGCATTAAGAAGATTGGATATTTAATTCAGAGGGGGAAATGCCTAGGTAATATTAAGCTGTCATGGTAAAAAGCAAGTCCTGGACATTCTGCTTCCCCAGTACTATCTAAACTTGTAAAAATACCCAGAGAGGCAGAAAGGAGGCCTAAATTTAGACCCGCATTTAATGCATTCAAGAGCATGATTCATTTCTCTCCTGTCTTGGTACAGCCCGAGGAATCTGAATACACAGCAGAACACCCTGTAAGGAAGAAGCAGCCCCCATGCAGCCAGAGGCTGGAGCGTGTGGAGTCACCCTGTCACCTCTGCTAACACAGGTGCACTTCCAAGGTCCCCGCCCACCAAGCCAGATCCCTGAGCTCAGGAAAAACCATTCAAGTTTAATTTTACTGCAACCTTGGTGTGGATACTGCTGGGAATTTATGTATTTTGTTGTTGTTCTGCTTTTGAAATGGGTTTTCCTCCCAAGCACCTGTGGGGGCCTGGCTAGCCCTCACAAGCCATGCAGTATGGGTCATCCTAATGAGACCGCCCAGAAGAATGTTGTAGTTTGGTATTGGTGTAGTTAACGGAACGAAATGAATTATTTTGTGGCACTGGGTATTGAACTCAGAGCATCCTATGGTCAAGGCAAATGCTCTACCATTGAGTTATAGACTCCGGGCAATGTTGGTACATTTAAGAACCCAGACTCCAAGTCACTATGGTAGCCCTTAGCTGGGCTTAGCAAGATAATATATGTAGCATGAGTACTTAATGTCAATTACAGGTTATCTGAACAACAGCAGCAACAGCAGCAACAATAGCAACAACCAAGTAAAGTAAAACCCAAATAGCAACTGACCAACTAACTAGCCAACAGCAGCAAGTTCAGGTCACATAAATCAGATCGGCATGAGGCCCAATCTCCACAATGAAAACGGCTGCTGGCTCTTCTTCATTTTCACCATCTTCTACTTCTAACCACATCCTTGCACGCCCCTGCTCCCAAGCCAGAAGCCAAACCCTAGCCTCTCTGGTAATTTAGACTAAGCTTGGTCTGTCATTTGTGTCAGTCCATTATGACTTAGAAGGCAAATGAACTTGTTATTTTGTGAATTTTAAAAATGTGATTCCAATTTTTTTTCTCAAGTTTTTAAGCACATTTGGAAAGTAACCTCACAGGTTTCATCCCATGGTCTTTGGATTTTTTAGGTTAATTTCTGTCTAAAACAACAGGAAAATAGATGAAATATATACCCAAAATACTACACTTAGGGAACACTGCCTCCCAGAAGTGAGGGCATTCTAGCTGTCCTCCATTCTGAGGTGTGACATTGGTACGAGTCACCTATTCTGAAGGTCCCATTGCATATTCACACCGATCAGTCCCAGTTCAGAAAGAGATCGCACCCCCCCCCCATGAAATGGGTCCAGCAACGGAGAAGTCAAAACATCCAGAGCTAGATATGGAGCGCGTGCATCAAGTTAGGAATGAGTTATCTGAGGTGCGTAGGAATGAGAAGCACTGGGAAAGGGCCACACGGGGCACACCCACGGGGCACATCCACGGGGCACATTTACAGTGGGGGCTTGGTAGACCATGGGAGGGCAGCGGGTCCGGGTGGGTATGAAATCCTGTCAGCCTGAATACATGCTTCACACGCCAACCTGCACACGGCACAGAGAGGAGGCCACAGACTGGAGGGCAGCGGCGATGATTTGAATGATTTGTACCTTTCTCAAATAGTTTGTTGCTGGTTCTCCTGGGCAGTTCTGAAGGGTGGGGGCAGGCATCCAATCTCCACCGGGCCCACCTTGTGCCATAGTATAGGCATTTGAGTCATTAATAGAAGAGTGATGTCCGGTGACCTTGGTCAAATGTTATTTGAGGTTTGAGGACAGTTGTCTAAATCCATTTGAGAAAGGACGAATCCTGTTTAGCAACTCTAGACAGAAAACTGGCTGATTTAGCTTAGAACAGTCTGCCATTGCGGCCAACTTCAGAAGATCACAGAAGAGGGCAGGGTCTCAAGAAGGTTGCATCCACCTAAGGCTGGGTCGGTTCTATTTTGGGATTTGGGGTCAAGATTTACCCTCACACACATAGAGCGCCACAAGATCTAATTCCCGGAGCTGGGGGGAATTTGTCCATTTTTCACACAAAATACCTCCATTCTGTCTTTGGGGATGGCGAGGAGATCTCAAGTTCTAAACTATAATCAGCCCTTCTTTTAGAACAGCGATACTAAATCCTTGTGTTCAGCGGATGGCAGTGTTTGTTGCACTAGGCTGGGTTCATAGTACAACATCAATAAATGGCCACATGTAGAGGGACAGACAGAATCCCATTTGTAAAACCCATCCCCACCTCCCCTTCCTTTTCCTCTCCCCCTTTCTCCCATACTACATTGTTCAAATGCCCATGTGGACTTCCTCTCGTTCTTGGAGAAAAAGGGACAATTTGAAAAGGCAAAATAATGTAACAAAGTGGAAAAGCAATTTCCGCGTGTGTATGCGTGCGTGCGTGCGTGCGTGCGTGCGTGCGTGCGTGTGTGTGTGTGTGTGTGTGATAGCCTTGTCTCCGAGGAGTATCAGCATAGCAAGCTTTTAAAATGTTGTTTGGCCTGGAGGGACCATTTGAAAGGATGCTCTCTACAGGAAATCCCTGTCCCTGGGAAACTGCCTTCTTCTGTCAGCCAAAGATACCCTAACTGGAGGATGGAGCTAAAATTCTTCCTTTGTGAGTTGGCTAAGTCTTATGGAACAGATATTTGTTCCAATTAGGTGTTCCAAAAAGTCGTGCTTGCCTCAGAGCCTCAGAGAACGTGTTTTGAGAAGGAAAGCGTATTTGTTCAGAATCTATCGTGGAGGGGAAAATGACGTGTAACTGTGTTCTGTTGCCAGGATACCCACGCTCTTCACAGGCCCGAGGACTTCCAAGCTCAGACATCTTTTGTCCTTGTATGCCTAGGCCCCATCCCACCTGGGATGAGGAGGGAGAGCGGGTGCTGACGAGACTCTACTCCCTCTCTTAGTAAGCTATGCTGTTACCTGACCCTAATCCGTGTTCACAGTCCAGGGCTCACATGGCTGACCTGTCAGCAGAAAATAAATGTCTGAAAAAAATGTGAATTCAACAGTGTTGGAGGGTTGTTATTTTCAGAGTTGAACTCCTCAGGGAAAGTGAGAGGGAGCTGCCGCTGGGATTCAGCTTCACACTGAAACATGCTTCTCCCCTGACGCTTTCTTCCCCAAGTCATTTCCTGATGCCTGGTGTGCCCTGACATGTGGTCCAAATAAAACCCTGGAACAGACTCAGGACTACAGCTGCCCTCAACTCCACACAAAAGGAGTTGTTTTTTGCAGAGACTCCGTATCTAGTAGACTGACGGTACGGAGGCTGCTGCCTCTTGGTTCACGCTAGATCACTTTAGGGTATAGATACCACCCACCTCAGCATCTACAGCCAACAACTTGGTCTATGACCTATGGGCATTTTCCATACTTCTTGGTAATGAATTCTGGCTTCATCTGTGTCTCAATAGCTCTTCACAATGAGAAAGACTGTTGGGGAATAGCTTTTAGCATGAGGAAAATACCATACAGATGTTTGCCCTTAATCTTGAATTCTAATTGAAATTGAGAATTGTTTATTTGTTCTAAAGTCAAGCCCTAGGAATTTGTTTTCTAAAGCCTACCAAGGTGAGCGTTAAGGTAGGAGTGGGTAGTTTTGACATAATATATTCCCAGTGATGAAATATAAAAAAAAAACCTTGCCCCAAGAGTTTGAGTTATACACAAACTTATATCATTTAAAGTGGTTCAGTTTTTGTATCAACTTTGGTCTACTAGATGTCCATTTGTATTACAGGAAGGACATGCCTGAAGAAACAGGTGATGGCTATTTTGCTAAGGTATTATATTCACCTCCAGCGATTGCTTCCACCACGATAGCAAACTAGGAATCGGCCCTCTATCTTGAGCCATTTATTGAGGACAAACGAATGGACTTGGAAAAGACGTGACTCAATCAAAGTTAAATACCTGACTTTGGTGTATGAGAATCATAAACTTGCTTACGGTCTATCTGGTCTGCAAACACTTCCCCATAAATCATCCAATATGGCATGTAGAAGATATTCTTGGCCAGTTTCCAAGATGGCTCCTCATTGGGAAAGAGGATGGCTTGTCTGGCGACCCCAAAGCTCATCAGTACCACCAGCATAATGATGACAAAGTACATCATGTCTATCATCTGGAAGGGCGGAGAAGGAGAAATAAGAGAAAAGCCACATGATTGAGGGTGCCTGTGAATGCTGACATTGAAGGAGTCCCCATCTAAGAGGACAACTGGACTATTGAAGCTGATGTCTCCATGCTGAATACTGATGTTAGTTGCTAAATTTTTTTTTACAAGTGCACACATAATTGAGCCCCTTTATTTTTATGGACGTCTATGAAATATATTTACATTTAGACACAGAAGGGCTAATCCTCAGAATTTGGGTTCTTCACGTGGTTCCAGCACTATTTTTTTTTTTTAAAACTGTTATTAGAGAAGGCAAGTCGTTTGTTTTGGTTTCTTTCTTCTTAGGAAAATTAGAATTGGGAGAGTTGGGCTATTTTAGGAACAAGTGCAAAGCAGCATATTCCTACTCTTAGTTCGAAGAGGCTAGCATGACTCGGGAAGCTCAAGAAAATGCAGGGTTACAAATAGACCCAGGGCGGAGGGCAAATGGGAGCTCCATCGCATTGCTGGATTCTCTGCCATGGATCTGTCTCTCACCAAATCATCCAGTTTCTATGTTTCTCCTGTAGGGTGTCTTATTATTGGAGGTGGTGGGGTCTTTTCACTGGTCTTTAAGCTATGTAGCTTCATGACTGAGACCAGTGCCTGCTGATATGACAGATTTCCTCCCTGGTGTGAAGCCAATTTCTCCTGACTGAAGCCCACCACCTTCACTCTTTCCATTTTTCCTTCTCCATCCCCTCGCTTGCTTCAATGCTATGTGACTAGGCATCTCTTTTTCCCCTGCCCAATTGCTCTCTTTTCAACACTGAACAAAGAGTAGTGATTCTAAGTGGCTCCAAAGCCACAACTTTTTTCTTTAAGAGAGAGTTCCAATGCATCTGCCTGAAAGATGGCTGTGCTGTCCAAGCTAGGCTAGCTGTGGGCCCTCATTCCATGGAAGCCATGGTGAGGTAGGCATGTGACACAAGACAGGACTATCAGAATCTTCAGAACCTTTTTTGTTTGTTTGGAGACAGGTATAAGTATGAGCCCAAAGTATCTTAGAACTCACTGTGTAGATGAGGTTAGCCTGCAACTTTATGCTCTTCCTGCTTCTGCCTCCAGGGTGCTGAGATTACATAGCCTGTTCTACCATCTCTTTAAAATAGAAGTAGAGAGAGAAGTTCCCTTTCATTCTTCATAATGTCCATTCTTTATAATCATGTAGCATGCAGGAGGCTAAGTTTTCCCACCAGTGAAGGAGCAGATAGAGAGAGCTAGTCCTAGCAGTGACTGGACCCCTGTCTCAGTAGTCTTTATGGCCGGTTCCACCCTGTTTTATAAGTCAGTATGTCCTTCACACTCATAAGTTACAAAGATTGGTTTTCACTCTTTGTGTGACACTGTCTGACACCAAAGACTTCCTCCTCTTGGATGTTACAGTGTAAGGGCTACCTCCCCACAGAGAAAGAGGAATGCTGATTATCAGTGATAAAGAAGGTTTCAGACAGTTTTACTTATTTATTATTGTTACTGTTGTGCTGAGGACTGGATCAAGGGCCTATTGTACACTAAGCACACACTCTGCTATGGACCTATTTCCACCTCTAGCTTAAAAGAGAATATTTTATGGTACTTAAACATTACGTTCTTTTTGGGTGCCTTAGGACACAGGGGCCTCAATATATTTTTAGATCAATTTACCAGTTTTCAAGACAACTTCAGAATAATACATCTGCCCAAAATTTTAAGACCTTGAAGTGAGATAGGAAATTCTCTAAGATCCCTCTTTTCCATCTCCCTGCAGGTTTATGCTGGGAGAATAACAACATGTTCATAGGAAACCCATGCTTTATCTTCTCTCTTCTTTTTATTTTATAAAATTCTTTGACCGCTTACTCATAGAAAGTTTATCAATGAAGGAGCACAGATGGGCCTTTGTGTTATATTTGGTTACACTTGTTAAAAGACGGGTGGGGCTGATTAGGTGGGCTCATGAGCATGCAGGGCTAGCCGGACTGAAGGAAACTCAGAGAGGAAATACAGAAATGGCACCAACTTAATGTCTCAGTTTTTTTTTTAAAAAAATTATTGTTTCTAATATCTACTCACAGGGTCAAAACAGCAAAAGGAAAAATTCTTCCCATATGCTGAGCTTTCTCTATGTCAAAGTCTTTACTGTCATAAAAATATCAGGATCTGAGCCCCAATAATAAGAAGAGGAGCAGACTTCTTTTGTTTTCAAAGTGAAATTATCCAGTGAGATCAGTGCTAAGATCCTGCCCAGTCTTACAAGTGTCTTTCAGCGTGTTCAACGGAGAATACCCACGGTGGGGAGGAAGCACAAGCTCTCAGGTGCCAGACAACCTGGATTTTGATCCTGACTGCTAGCAAAAATAGCTATGTGAGAAAAAAAATCCACCAAAGAAAACTTTTTCCTGACCATTAAAAAAGAAAAAAGAAAGTTGGCTAAGTGGCCTGGAATGCGGTGCTTAACCTTGTTTTTAAATGCTGTAAGTGGGATAATAATAACAATCACGCGATTACCTTTGACTCAATGACTATGCGGTAATTCTCATAAATGCTAATGTGTTATTATTGGAAGGCCGGGATCTGGAGTCAGGAGTTTGACCCTTGTCCCTGTTTCTCCCAGAGTCTGTTTATTTAATTAATATAGGAAGGGCCTAAGATCAATTCCACGGGGTTTAACGGTTTTGAGGACTGAGACGCATCTCCCATGGTGCCTGGCACAGTATCACACAGCTCCTATCATGGCTTCTATTCCACGTTACATAAGGGAGTTAGTCCACAGTTACTGAGTTTCCTTGAGAAATAAAATACGCAAGGGCAGAGTCAGGATTTCAGGTAAATCTGGACCTGCATATGAACAGGATTCACAGCGGGAAGGGACGAAGGGGTTCTGTGCTGTCGGGTATTTATTTGATGCACTCACTGGTTGGTTTCCTTGACATTGCCAACACAGAAAACGATTTCAGAATGAGCACCTGGCCATCCTGTGCTTGGTGTTCAGAGACCGAGGTGCTGGGCTTCCTGGGTGTGGAGTAGGAAAGAGGGCGCCTCTAAAGGTGGGGGCTTTGTATATAACACATCTGGGAAGACTCCTCAGCTTCCAGCTTGCCATCCATCTGGCTCACTGATAAACTCCAAGGATGGATTTTATCTACCTTCTGGATTGATGACTCAATTATTGAACTAATTATCTTAAAAGCATCCTGTAAGAACTCAAAGTCCCCAAAATTTCCTACTTATTCCTGACTGATAAATGAAGTCATTCATAAGTTAAAAAGTAGAGAAAAGACATCACAGCCCTCCTCCTCATTTCTTAGTAAGGTTTTATTTTAGTCAAAACCGGGGTAATTACGCCATTATTAAAATGATAGGCACGGAAATTAAGATAATCTCACTGCATTAATGTAACTTTAGATATTTCAAATATTTAAATGCCACCTAGACTTTTTTTTTAAAAAAATAATTGACTTGGTTTGGGTCTTTGAATATTCTATTAAAATAAGGTTATCACAAAAAACTATCAGATTAAATAATCCCCTAATTAATAATCTTTTTATTTTAGACAAAAAAGGGAAATGTAGTGGCATTTCATTTGTATTTTAATAAAGAGTGCTAAAATGGGAGCCTAATGTAGTGGTTCATGACAGAGGGCAGCTCTGTGCTTCGGGGACACTTGGTAATGTTTGGAGACATCTTTGTTGTCCTAACTCTTCTCTTCTTCTCCCCCCCCCTCTTTTTCTCTGGTGTTAAACATTCTGCAGTATGCTACTTTTCAACAAAGAATTACGCAGTCTCACCTGGGTGTGTTGTGCATGCCTGTAGCCCTAGCACTGAGGAGGTGAAGGCAGGAGGAGGGTAAAGTCCAGGACAGGTCGAGTTACATAGTGAGACACTTTTTAAAAAAAAATCAAAAAATGTGCCAAGGTGGAGAAAAATTGGCCTGATTTCCAAGCTGTTATAGTTTGATATCTTTTTCTCAGTTCGCTTCGAAATGTATTTGAGAATCTTAAAAAAAAAAAAAGGCCTGTTTTCTCTCGAAAATCCATATGCACATTTTCCTGTGTAAGTTGGGAGCAGGATACCCAGGTCCCTCCCATCCTTCAAACCCATTCCCCAGGGTCTACCTTTAGACATAAGAATTTTCCCCAGAGTCTCAAAGCCCTTGTTTAATGAAGACATAAGGGCGGAATAAACAAATAATATACACCCTGCCCTCTCCCCACACAATATCAAGCTGAACTGGGTTCAGTGTGTGTGACTGAAGCTCCAGAACCCATGTATCTGTTCTCTACAATGTGTCTGGTGCTATTTACCCTAAACAGCGTCGGTGTGATAATTCCAAGCTTGTGTAAGAAAGGGTTGGTTATATAGAAGACACTGTGTGTTTATAAACTTTCCTTCCTTCATTGTCCTTTACAAAGACAGTTTGAGCGTAACAATAGGAGACGCAATTTACCAGCCAGTTGACCGGGAGCCAGCTATTGTTGAGCACTGCCAGCCCTAAGGATCGCAGCTCTGCAAAGTACATGTTTGCTGCTCTTTGTTGCCTTAGGAGGCCGCGAATGGAATATCAAGGAGTAAAGGAAATTCATTTTGAATTTAAATTTTTCCTTTCCTTGCATGGATTTTTTTTTTATTAACAGGAAGATTTCTGGTTATTTAAGATGTATTTCAGTAGAATTCATATGCAGATGTTTAATAAATACTGAGTTAGCAATGATGCCTGTCAACTTGAGTGGCAGTAAAAAGGGGCATCTATAATGCCACTTGCTGGTTTCAACAACTCATAAGACGGAACTAGAGAGACGATCCCAAAGAGATTCTTATGAGGGGGTATTTTTCCAGGTAGGGTGGATATTCTCCACATGTCGGAGATATACATGCAGGCATCAGGTTCTGGTAATTCCCCTAGACTGTCTGAGGAAGAAGCTCATGAGCCCTGCACCTCTACTCTATGCCTGCCACCAGGATCACACTGATGCTGGCTACCCCAGGCTCAGTCTTTATGGGAAAATTCTGAAAACTAGAATATAGCCAGAAAGTTGAAATTCTCAGACATTTGTGTAGAGGTACATTAACTAGCCACTTGAGATTCTTTTATTTTAAAGAATTTAGAGGAGCAGGTGTCTCCCTCCGGAGCCAGGCTCAGTCACAGTTTTCCCAGTACTCAGACTCTGCCTACCTAACTCAGATCAACTTAACCCCGCCCCCCTTTGTGGACTAGACTCCACTTTTTGAAAGAGTTTTATTTGATCTTATTTTACATCAGGTTTTTTTGAGATAAACTTTTGCTATGTAACTAACCCTGGATGGCCTGGGATCTCACATCCTTAGCTCCCCAAGTGTTGGGGTATTCTGAGTGAGTACAACTACACCCAGCTTCAAATGTTGCCTCAAAAACTCACCTTCTATGAGTCTTCAAAATCTGTTAGCAGTTTTCAGTGGAGACCAAGTCGTCCTCCCTGCCCGCCCACCTAGAACGTTCTGTGTCAATCTGTCTTGACCTGTGAGCGACCCTTCTGGATTCCATAAGATGTCACCATGAAGACCTTTTCACTCTGCATGCCAAGTACTTCCCTTCCTTTCCCTTTGTCCCAACTTCACAAAATGGCATCTTTGCTTAACTATTTTTCCTATTCTTTTCCTAGCTAGGGTCTCTATGTGTAGCCCTGATTATCCTGTAACCTGCTCTGTAGACCAGGCTGGCCTCAAACTCAGAGGTCTGTCTGCCTCTGCCTCCTGAGTGATGGGATCAAAGGCGTGCACCACCACTGCTTGGCTTTGCTGGGCTCTTAAGCCAGTGCCTGCCATAAAGCAAGTGATCTTCCCATATGCTTCAGTTAGAAAAAAGGCGGCTGATGATTGCTTTCTTTAGTTTTTATATAGCAAGAGAGTCAACTTTGCAAACACTTAAAGGAAATTAAAAACCCTGAAGCACCCCTGGGGTCATCTCATGCAGACCTCAGTGGCAAATCCAAATGAATCACATCTCTCTTTCTATTATCAGGGATCCTCCTCGGGGGAAGGGTGACAACGGCCCCAAATGCCCTTGCTTACCATTTTCCCAATCATCATTACATATGGGCCCAGATACTTGTTCACGCCGAAGATGTCCAGCAAACGGATGTACCAATAAATGATGTTCACACAGTAGATGACCCTCCCGTCGCTCCTGAAGGGCTGGTCTTGAAGTCGGAGGATCATTCCCACCGAGAAGAGAAGGATAGCGATGAGGTCGGTGACGTTCCAGTATTCCTGCAGCCACACCCTCACCTTCTGCAGCAGCTTGCCAGGCTCTGACATCAGGATCTAGAAGGCAGAGAGAGGGTTAGGCCTGCTTTCTTGTATCCTTTCAGCTCCGCTGGGAAGCGCTGGGTCTATCAGCTGATGGAAGGGGCTAGGGAGACCTGTGTCTCGTTGAATACCTGTATGCTAGGGATGTGTAACTGAACTAAACGTAGGTAATCTAGATGTGCACAGATGTAAACAACAGGTCTGATTTTTGGGATGGTCTGGCAATGCTGAGCCACTGCAGGCTTTTGCTGTAACAGTACATAGATACCCGTATCCAGCCTTCAGGACTGAGTGACACGGACCACTCCTACAGGACACCTCCATTCCTCTCTTGTGTCCCCAAATCGTCGCCCGAACCCCATTAATGACTCATCGTCATCTCCGTGATGGCCACTGAGTTCTACGTCCCATCACAGGCACGTGGCTGCTACGGTCTTCTCAGGACATAACTGTTGTCATTATGGCCACCAGCCTACCGCCCAGTTTCTGAGCGACACACAGTAAGCTCTTTAAGGACCTAACCTTTGATGTGGTTGATGAATACGCAGTTGATGGTGTAAGCAAAGACTCATCAAGCCGGACCCTAAGTGGGGGTTCCTTTCATTACCAGTAAATTATACCTCATTTCTTAAAAGAAAGGAGACGAGGGACAAGCAAACCACGGTAAGTATATACTCAGACTTTCTGATGGCTTTCATTATAAACAGACCGGAAGCCAGGCTCCTCCCCGCGGCCCACTTCACATCGCACTGCATTCTCAGGCGTTCTGCCCCCATATAGCCACACTGACTTGCTTGGAGGCTTAGCAAGTTCAGCCTGCGCTCAGGACACTCGTGTGCGTAATTCCTTTCCCTGGGGACTTTTCTTCTCCAAGAGTCTGTATGTTTGACTCCTTCTTATCCTTAAGCTCTTTATTCAGCTGTCCCCTTCCTAGGAAGGCCTCTGTTGACCATTCCAGCTGCAGAAGCCTCCATTGCTCCAAAACACAGATACCTGATTCCTGGCACTGACTGCCTACTTCAGCAGGTGTGGGGGTTGGGCCAGGGGATTTGCTGTCCTTGCGGGGGCTCCCAGCAACCATGTTGGGACATCTACTGTCCTACCTACCCACCAGTATCCCCTGTAGCTGTTGCTGTTGTGTCAGCTCCTCAGCCTCTAGTTCCAGCTTAACTAGATACAAATTGCGCATGTGCATGGGGAAGTAGGGGCAGGGAGGATGGGCCAGGCCTTTGTGAAGCCCACCCACTTGTTCACATGTCACTAAAACTGCTGGAGAGAGAGAGAGAGAGAGAGAGAGAGAGAGAGAGAGAGAGAGAGAGAGAGAGAGAG
>NC_022015.1:52403189-52405266 GCF_000317375.1 Microtus ochrogaster | reverse complement strand
AGAGAGAGAGAGAGAGAGAGAGAGAGAGAGAGAGAGAGAGAGGAAGCCAGCCCTTAGCACAGGCCTTGGTATCATGGGACACAGTAGAGCATCACGGGGCAGTGGAAAGGGAAGAGCGGTTCAGATGACCGAACAAGTTTCAGACCCCGCTCTCTTCTCTCTCCGTAGCATACCAAACAATTGCTCCATCTTGTTTCCCAGACCCGTAAAGCGGGGATGGATGCGATTAAGGCTGTCACTGACCTCACAGACTTGGGGGAGAACTGGGTGAGATAATGTCTAGTAAGGCCTGCTGTAAACAGCTCCATACGATTAAGGGTTTGCTGCGGCTGGCTCGGGTGACTACGTACAGAAGTATGTGGAGAACAGAATGGGACCGGCGGTGCATGAAACCACAGCCTTCCTGGTGTTTGCCTGGGAGGCACGGAAGCATGCGAACTTTTCCATGCTTCCAGGATCTTGCGTCTGCGTTCCCGAGGGCCTGTGTGCCAACCACAAGGAGGCGGGAAGGCCGATGCTTGTTGGAATTGCCAACCACTCAATAGCAGAGCCACTCCTTCTAGAGTTCAAGGCAGGGGCATGGGGTGAGAGGCGACCTCACCAATTGCCGAGAAAAAGATCACGCACAAAAATGGCCACGACCCCACTTCTTACATCTTCCCCCAGCGGCAAGCACTTCTCAGCTGACCCAGCCCTGACCCAGTATTGGAAGCCCCACCCTGCCTGCCGTGACGTGCAGCTTCACAAGAAATGGACGGCTGGGCCTGGAGGTTGCTGGCAGCCTGCCCGCTTGGCAGCCTTTCTAGAACAGTCCGAGGAGTACAGGCTGCTCCCCATCTTCTTCCAGCCTAGTCCCTGGACAGCCTCCAGTCTCCACACTCTAGTCTTTGCCTCCTCTGCTTGCGATGGGGAAGGAATATGTGGCTGGGTGTGAAGTCTCGGGAGTGCCAGCTAGCACTACACAGAGACAGGGCCCCTGGCGGGAGCAGGCTCAGTTCTCAGAGCGACACAAAATCCCAGGCACATTTATTACTGTTTTTTTTTCAGTTTCCAAGTGCTCTGCACTGCTCAGGCGATGGGAGGCACCGCGAATGGTGGGACACAGGGCGAAGAACAGGCTGGAGCAGCACAAGGGGTCTCGCTGCCTCAGTCCTTAGTCTCTAATCAGTTGGGACTTATGTACCATTCCCAAGCTCTCAGGAGGGGGAAATACTAATTAGAATCAAAGTAACGCCCACATAGCCCCAGAGAAAGGTGCTGGCGAGTTTTTTTTTCTTTCTTTTTGTATGTGTGTGTGTTTAAATCTCAATGTAGTCACATTTAATGGATATGGCATCTTTCTTCTTTGAATGTGTGGGGTGATGAAGGGTGGGTTTGTGGCCCCATTGCCTTCTGTGCCCACCCACTGAAATACAGAAACCAGGATTGTGCTGGGGCGCCCAGGGCTGCACAGGCTTGACACGATCCTTCCCTACTGAAAAGGCCCCTCCCACTCACTGCAGTTTCTGGGAACATGCAGAGGAGTCGGCCTCACCTTGCAAGCCGGTGTTCCCTTCAGGTTCTCTCTGGTGAGGTAGGAGTTTGTGGGGAGCACTGAGCAGGATTGTTGCGCCCTCTTGTGGACTGTTTCTTGACCACATAGATTTTAGAAGCGCTTGGAATCTCAGGGGCCACTGGGGTTAGCTTTTCTTCCTCATTTTTTTTTTAATTATTTAAGCTTAAAAAACAGTTTTAAGTTCACAAAAAGCACTTTCCTTGGTGTCTCCTGGCCCCTGCAAAGGTACAGCCTCTTCCATTATCAACAGCCTCAATCACCTAAAGACTAGAGGTCCTATCAGGGTTCACTGTTGGTAGGGTGCGTTCTATGACATCCTATAGATTTGAACATGTGTAGAATGATATGAATCCATCACTAGTGCAGCATCCAAAATACTTTTGTACTCTTAGAATCTCTGGGCTTCACTTACCATCCTTCCAATGTCCAACCCTGGGCAACCATCAATCTTCTTACCATTTCATGGCTCCCCCACCCCCATAGCTCCCCCATCCCCATGGCTCCACCACCCCATAGCTCCCC
>NC_022015.1:52381903-52402858 GCF_000317375.1 Microtus ochrogaster | reverse complement strand
CCATCCCCATAGCTCCCCCATCCCTATGGCTCCACCACCCCATAGCTCTCCCTCATCCCCATAGCTCCCCCTCATCCCCATAGCTCCCCCTCATCCCCGTAGCTCCCCCTCATCCCCATAGCTCCCCCTCATCCCCGTAGCTCCCCCTCATCCCCATAGCTCCCCCTCATCTCCATAGCTCCCCCCATCTCCATAGCACCCCCCATCTCCACAGCACCCCTCATCTCCATAGGTTTCCCCAGGGTTTCATATAGCTGGAATCATATAGAATGTATCCTGTTCAGACATTTTTGTCTTTGTAACACATAGCTAAGTTTTCCCATTGCCTCAGAGCTCATTTCTTTTTAGCAACGAATAAGACTTCCTGTCCCCAAGGTTAGCTTTGACTTCAAAGAAATCATAAAGGAGGTGGCATTTCAGTGACTCCTCTTAGGCTAATGGAAGGAGGTGACAAGAGACCAGAACTGAGTTTCATCCTCCATGGTGCTCCTTAGGGGTGGAAGGGCTGGCGGGTGCCCAGTGTGGGGGTGGTAGACACCGAGAAGGAATCAACTCCAGGATAAACCGAGTAAAGGAAAACATGTAGCGTGTCATTCCCCTCTCCCCTGTGCTGCTGAAGTTGTTTCTCTCTGTCCACCATGAGAGTTCTGGGTATTGAATGCAGGTCATTGAGCTTGACAGTAAGCTGCGGGAACACATCTGGAGAGCTTGATACTGGATTGGTGGACAGTGTCCAAGGAGACCCCAAGTAAGGAGTTGAAATGGGAGTTAAAAATAGCAAAATTTAAAAAATCATTTTCATAGAGGTGAGAAGCCCTCTGGGCAAAAGGCATGTGAGCAGAAAATAGACTGAATTGCCCTAGGAAACCTGTCTAGGTTTGACAAAGAGAGAAAGCAGCAGCCTCCAGCAGCCTTACAGAACCCTGTCTGGGGCTTAATTCGGATCCCAAGCATCCTTCTCGAGTCTCCGTCCTCAGATATGATGAGCCACCATTTCCCTCCTGTTTTCTGTTAGGAAGCAGTTACCTCTCTCATCTTCTCAATTCCCAGCGTGAAGATGTAGGAGATGACGATCCATTCCTGAGTGGACGGCCAGCGCTCCATCTTCACTAACACGATATAATTGAAGAGCATCAGATAGCCGATGTATGCCAGCTGCAAGGGAATAGAGTATAGGAGTCTAACTGCAGAGGCCTGGGGGCTGCGCCCTGGGCAAGACCACTGCGTGGCAGCATGGAGCAAGGTCAGTAAGCAGGGCAGGGAGTCCATGAGGAACCGAAATAGAGAGTTTTAAATAACAAACAGTATTTATTTATTTTCTATGTGCATTCCTGTGAAGGTCTGAGGACAATTTTCAGAAGTTGTTTCTCACCATCTACCAAGTTCTGGGGCTTGAATTCAGGTCTCTGTACTTGACGGCAAGTGCCTTTACCTGCGGAGCCATCTCTACCTCAAACATTTTCTTTCTTTCTTTTTTTTTAATATCTATCTATCTATCTATCTATCTATCTATCTATCTATCTATCTATCTATCTATCTATCTATTATGTATACAATATTCTGTCTGTGTGTATGTCTGCAGGCCAGAAGAGGACACCATGTGGTTGCTGGGAATTGAACTCAGGACCTTTGGAAGAGCAGGCAGTGCTCCTAACCACTGAGCCATCTCTCTAGCCCCCATTTTTTTTCTTAAAGGCGGTAATAGTTAAAATAATTGCATATGCAATGTTTGTTTTTTTTAACCTTTATAGTATCTCTGGGACCCTAGGACCTTGCTTATACCTTTGTGTCATGGTGTAAAAATTTGTGTGGCAATCACCAGTGTGTGTGTGTGTGTGTGTGTGTGTGTGTGTGTGTTTCAGTGCTCTGGCTTAGAAAAGAACCTGGTCTATCAGGGCTCTTCTTGCTTAGGTGTATACATGGCTTTCCATACTAAGGTGATACAGTATATTTCTTCCCCCTGAAAGATGCCAGGTAGGATAATGCCCACCAGAAGGAAAGAAAGACACATAGACTACTTAGAAGTTGGTAAAACCACAGTGTAAGTAGCCTAGATTTAATCTTAAGGACCTACACCCCTGCTCTCCTGAGTGGATGTTTTTGTCCTACAGTGGTTGGCTTCTTAGGGAGGGGTTTGACTTCTTTCCCACTGTGTACTGTCATCCTTCCCTACCCTGCTCGGAACGTTGGAGTTTGTTTTCTGTTTCTTTGAAACAAAACAAGAGAAAATAAATCGGTTTACAGGAAGGCGTGGGGTGTGTGGCCTGTTGTGGATTTAATTCTCCGGAGGCACCAGCATCTGGAGTTTGAGTCCTGATGTGACTGGCTGGAATGCTAGATGTGGGGAAACAGTCCTCAGGGCCCAGGCTTTTCATCTGCTACTGAAAGATGCAGTGATGTCAATGTGGAAAGAGAAGAATTAGTGGTGCTCTTGCCTAAGAAAGTTTGCCCTGAGGGGGATGGCGGACGGGCAAAACATCCTGCTGGCGATGCTTCAAGTTGAGCAAGGTACTGACTGGCCTCGGGGGCTGTGAGCAGGGACCCAGAGTGAGCTGACTCAAATCTGTATTCTTTGGGGGTGGTATGGCAATGAACAGGGCAGCATGTGGGCAGGAGGATTGAGAATTTAAGATACTGAAGCCATTGTTGGGTGACTCTGGAGGCTGTAAAGGCAAGTTAGGGGGTAGAAACTGCAGCCTGGTGAGGAGATATGGGCCCAGAGAGATGTCTTGTGTACCAATGGGCTTCTCCCTTCGTTTTCACAAACTCTTTAATGGGAATCAAAGGTACCTCTGACATTCCCATTACATTGAGGTACATGGCCAGGCCCAACTGTGGCACAGAATTCCTTTTCTGATAAGTCAAGACCTGGACATGGTAGGCAAACCCTCTACCACTGCCAGCAACTTCCCAGCCAGCCCTTCCTACGACAGATGCCACACGGCATCTGGAACAATCAGATTGTGATAGTGAGCGAGCGCTGCAGCTGCCGAGGGTTAGCTTAACTCCTCCACCTGGGCGATTTGATCTTCTCTATCCCCATG
Organism: Microtus ochrogaster; assembly: GCF_000317375.1. Taxonomy (NCBI): domain Eukaryota; kingdom Metazoa; phylum Chordata; class Mammalia; order Rodentia; family Cricetidae; genus Microtus; species Microtus ochrogaster. Next base: position 52,399,814 of record NC_022015.1, on the reverse strand, counting down.
ACTACTCTCACATCAACCCAGGCCTAGGTTCCCACAGCTCCCCGCTTCAGAACCACTAGTGAATCAGGGAACTTTCTCATGGGAGAGGCATCCTTTAAAAATTGGTTTTGAGTGTGACTTGGCTCACAGGGTTTCGGGTTATGATTAAGAAAACACCGACATGCTCTGCGGCCCTTGTATGCATAGCTATGGAACACAAAGGAGGGGAGTCAGAAAGGCGGGGAGTCAGTTGGTGAGACTAGCACACTCAGTTTCCTTCTGCCTGGTGTCTCTTCCATATTCCTGGGCACTTCCTTCCTTTTATTGAATAAAATTCTGTTGCTTCGTACTGGCTTTGGGGGAGCCTAGGCAGTTTGGATGCTCACCTTACTAGACCTGGAGTAAGGATGGAGGTGGGTGGTCCTTGGACTTCCCACACGTCAGGGAACCCTGATTGCTCTTCGAGCTGATGAGGGAGGGGGACTTGATCGGGGGAGGAGGAGGGAAATGGGAGGCGGTGGCGGGAGGAGGCAGAAATCTTTAATAAATAAATAAATTAATTAAAAAAAATTCTGTTGCTTTAGAGCAAGGTGGAGTGACTCTTAAGTGCCCTGCTTTTAGTGTTTTACGAAGTTCAATGCAAAAATGTTCCGAGGCATTGCCTCCTCTTGTCACATGTTGGCCCAGTGACACATAAACTCATTTCTTCAGAAATTCCATGTCTTAGAACTTAAGTAACTTTACTAACAGGGCCCACCCTCTGAACTCAGGTCTGGTGTATCTGGAGGAAGGAAGGGAGGCAGAGAAACTTGGAGTGGCACTTGGGTTTAAGTTTCAGCCCATGCACGTCATCTTCTGTAAGTCACTTAACCTAGGGCCTCTGGGGAAGAGCTTGTCACTGCTGGGGAAACCCACAGTGCACATCATGTTCTCTGACCTGTGGTCGCTTGTACCTCGAACCTGAATCTTCTACAGCTCATAACTGAGAAAGGTTCTCTGCATAGACAGGGCCTGAAGGGGACACCCCTGCTTATCTGTTCCTTTGGAAAGCAGAGATGAGGTCAAAAGGTCATAGGGGAGTGAGGTGGGTGTTCCCTTTGGGTAGAGTGTCAGAGAGGAGGAAGGTACACTTCTGGAAATCAGAGCAAAGAATTCTAACAGAACACAGGTCACAGCAAATGTGACCATCAATCTGATGATGAAGTTTATTGTTAAGCATTGTTGGGGTCTCAAGAGCTTGGCACTCATTTCCAGAAATCCGTTTACCTTGAGGCCTGGATTTTGTCAACATTTGAACACAAATTGCTGGAATTGTTTAAACCTAACTGGGGGATTTAGTGTGACGGATTTACCAAGGCTAACCAGGACAGTTGTAGAAGACCTAAACCCAAATGACAAAGATACAGCTCCCATGGTGTTCTGAATGACAAGGGCACCCATAAGTTTATATGTCTGAATGCTTGGTCTCCAGTGAGTGGCTCTTTGAGGGTTCAAGAGACTCATTCTGAGCTTGCTCTTTCTCCTCCTACTTGCAGATCAAGATGGGATCTCTCTCTCTCTCTCTCTCTCTCTCTCTCTCTCTCTCTCTCTCTCTCTCTCTCTCTCTCTCTCTCTCTGCTGTTCCCGCCACTATGCCTTCACTCCCTCATCATAGATGCTAACTCTCTGAAGCCATAAGCCTACTTACATGCTTGCTTCTCTAAGTTGCCTTGGCCATGGGGTTTTGTCATAACAATAGAAAGGGAACTAAGATAGCGGTTTAAAGTTTGTTGCAAATGATGTTCGGAGCAGTGTACCCCGGGTTTCTGTAATCCTTGGAGACACCTGGGGCCTTCAACACCTCCCCACTACTCCCACAGAGCTGATTTAGTTGGGTCCGTGATGGATCCTTGAATTGGGATTTCTAATAAAATCTTTCCTGCCGGGTGGTGGTGGTGCACGCCTTTAATCCCAGCACTCGGGAGGCAGAGGCAGGCAAATCTCTGGGAGTTTGAGGCCAGCCTGGTCTACAAGGGCTAGTTCCGGGATCGGCACCAAAGCTACAGAGAAACCCTGTCTCGAAAAACCAAAAAAAAAAAAAAAAAACCAACAACAACAACAACAACAAAACCAAATAAAACCTCTCCTATTGTGAGAATTAAAAAAAAAAATAATGGGCTAAAACTCACTATTCTCTGTTCTGAGTCAGGCCGGGCTTTTTAACCCTAACAGCTCATGACAATGACCTGGGGAATGCTAATGCGGTACCCAGAGGGATGACATCAGAGCCCTGAGGGTGGAGACCAGGTGAAAGCATGTTTTGAAAGTGATCCAGCACATGGACTTGGCACATGCGTATAATCCCAGTCCTTGAGAGGTGGAAACAGGTCACCAGAAGTTTAAGGAAAACTTTTTTTTAAGACCCTGGCTTAAAAAAAAAAAAATCAGAACCAAAAGTGTAGTAGGTGATTCCAATGACCTTGATACAGAGGTGCCAAGGATGACAGCCCCTGGCCAGGGTACTGGTGATGAGAAAGCATTTGAGGCTGAAAATTGCCTTAGTTGGGCCAACAAGGAGCAAGAGAATCAAGGAGCTCAGATGATGGGCATGCTGAACCTCACTGAAGAAGAAAGAGCAGAGACATGGAAGGCTAATTGAGGTCAGTGTTTATCCAAGTGCTGGTTAATTCTTTATGAAATTCCTTACACCAGTTTCTCTTGTGCTTTAGACCAGGAATCTGCTAACATTCACAAAAGGCCACATGGCGAATCTTCAGGGTTCTGTAGGCCAAGAGGATTTTGTTTTTAATGGTCATAATTAACTTTTTTTGTTAGAGCCCATGTGTGGCCAGTTGTAGTAAACACTGAAATTTGAAGTTCATCTTTCACAAACTGATTTTTTTTTTAAAAAAAACTTATTTCAACCTTTTTAAAGAAAGGTTAAAAAAAAAAAACCAAACAAAATAGGCTGGGGTTGTAGCTTAATGGTAGAATACTCACCTAGCATCCCTGGGTGTGATGCACGGTGACACAGAATAAATGAAATCAAAATGCAAAAATGAGTTCCAGCGTGTAGACCGTAAAAGTGGAGTTTCCTCTGTGGCTATAGCTTTCAAATCCCCTCCCCCCTTTTTGGGTTGTGACAACTGAGGCAGGAGAATAGAAGGAGAAGGGCAGATGTGGACATAAAAAGGAGGGACAGCTGTTATATTGGTGAAATCATTGTGAGTCTCAGGGAGGTTAGGAAGCATCTGGATCCTTGCTTACACACAGTAGCTGGTCAATAAATGATACTTCTCTTGTGGCGTGGACAGACCAATCTGGCATTGATTCCTTCTCAGAAATGTGATGAGTTTAGGAGCAACACTACTTCCTCCACATTGTACTTATGGATCCAGACATTATTGTGTCTTATATCCATCAACACACTAATCTTCACATATTATGTAGTTTTTTCTCTCTCTATCTTACAGATGGACAGAATGGGAAAGTAACTTTTCTGGGGTCACACAGCATAGAGGGACACAGGCAAACCTATATGTCACCTGCCTCTTTTCAGATCTCATGTACGCTGCTTTCTACAGGGCAAACTTGAAAGAACGCTATAAAAAAATGTAAACTGAATTTTTGGATGTATATTATTTTGAGGTGGGTATGATTTGGGGATGTCAATACATTTGGGATTTTATTTTACTAAAATGAATATAAATGAGGCATGAGTGTTTTCATATTCTCTCATATTCTATTAAAAATCATCCTTTAAAGTAGCGGCTTTTAACTGGTGGTAGTTTTCATCCCACAAATGCCTGGAGACATTTTAGCTGTCATCCTTAAAGGACAGAGTGTGGTTCTGGCATCTGGTAGGCACAGACCAGGGACGCTGCTGCATGGCAAAGAAGGATCCTAGCTAAAATACCACCAGTGCCGAGGCTGTGAAGTCTTGCTTTAAAGCCAGTGTTGAATAATAACACCCCGGACTGCACAGGAAGCCACATCCACGGTTTTTTGAGCCCCTCTTGTCCTCAGACCTAGATTGCCCTGTTGTTGACTCAAATGACTGCCCTGCAGCTGGCGTGAGAAAGTCTAGAAACACAGAAGCTTTGTCCTTCAGCTGGCGTAGCTCCAGCAGGCTGGGCAGAATCACTTTAAGCTCCAGGGCTTTCAACCTGTTGGTCATGACCCTTTGGGGGTGACCCCTTTCACAGGGGTGACCTAAGACCACCAGAAAACACAGATTCGTAACAGTAGCAAAAGTACAGTTATGAAGTAGCCATGAAAATAATTTTATGGTTGGGGGGTCACCACAACATGAAGAACTGTATCAAAGAATCACAGCATTATGACAGTTGAGAACCACTGGAAGGTGTCACCGGAAAGGAAAAGGGAACCGCAGCAATGTCCCTATCTATGATATTCGATGCCATTTCGGGGACAGCCCATGACTTTGGAGGCAGGAAGTGCATGTAGGGTGTGATTCCTGGAGAATATTTACCAGGGCTGGAGGTTTTCGTGCTTTGAGCTGCACGCTGTTTAATTGTGCCCGAGTAAGAAAGTGTGACTGATGTCATTACCAAGTTGGCAGTTGTTACTTATAGATGCTGTCAGTCTCTGGAGGTGCTACATCTGACCCCCCCCACCCCCAACATGTTCCCCTGAAGCCCAGGATGAGCATCTGTAATCGGTTACTCTGTCCTAGTTCTCCTCCGTGCGGCAACACAGGAATGTTCTGGAAGAGGACATTTGTTTGCATGTGAAACTAACTCATGCACATCACACATCTGTTTCTGTTACTTCTCACCCCTGTCAGTTCCTTTACCTTCTGTGGCAAGCACAAAGGTAGTCTATAGAAGCTGTCCCCCAAAGCTCGCAGATCTTGTGAAACTACAGGAAAAACAAAGTCATAGGGCTTCCATTCCTGCAGGCGTGGTACTTACAGTGCTGCTCAGAGAAAGCCACACAGGTACCCGAGACAGGACCGCCCACCCTTGAGGCTAGCCTTTTAGAAAGGGGGAAGGAAAATGCTTACAGTGTAGAACCAGAACTTCACAATGGGTGCATTGTAGAACTCATAGATTTTTCGGCCCACGGGGATTAGCCGGTGCCTGCTTTGGACTTCTTCTTCATCCTTCTTTCTGGATGATTCCCCATTGTTTCGCCCCAGCATCGCCTACAGTAGGAGAGAACAGAGACCATCATGGCTGGGCTCTGTAGGCCGTGTTGCAGAGGAGGAGTGGATGTTCATGATGCCTGAGAGCTCATAGAACCCAAGAAAAGAAGCCCCACACCAGAGAGTAGAAAGGCTTGCCTTTCTTATGTGTGAGTTTGCACTATATTTGTATGAGGTGTGTAATTCTTCGAAGAATAGAAAGCTTGGGGCTTATTTCTTGAGCCTTCTTTTCTTCTACAACATGGACCCTCTGAATGAGTAGGCAGTAGGATATACATAGAGTTCTGCGAGGGATAATAAGCACTGTTTGGGAAGGCCAGGCTACAGGAATCTGTCCCAATTTTGTTACTTTCTTCCCATATGTTTATGAGACATGCAAGATCTGGATTCAAATTCTGTCTACCCCATGCTAGTGACTTCCTAGTCAAAAGCAGATTGATTGGGCATGTTATAAGCCATCTGAAGAGCTTGGAGTTTAGTTAGATTAGGAATATCTCTACCCATATAAAGCATGGGCATTGGTCCCTCCATTTTAAACCTTGTAAGATTAGAATTACTGCTGTTATCAATTTTGTGCTAACTCTGGGGTACATTGACTTTCTCTTCAACCAGAAGGGTTAGGGGAAAGGTTTGAAGCAAGCTTGATCTGCAATGGTCCTCATCTCTAAGCTGCTGGAGAGCTCCAAACACATGCATCTCCTTGCTGTCCATCACAACAGTAGCCGTATGAACAATAATGATCAAATATTGCAAAAACAGCAGAATCTGGGGACAGGAAGACACACCCTGTCTGGGTAGCAAGCAACAGGATGTCCCAGAGATGACTAAAGAGCCTAACAGTGAAGTCTCGTAGGCTTTGGATGACATAGACAGGAGGGTGAGTTCTAAGATGAACACTCAGGATCTGTGCACTCTCTGAGACCTACTTTCATTAGCCATAAGTTGGGCTATGGTCCTTGGGGACCTATGCATTAACACCTGGCACCTAGTTGAGTGGTCTGTAAATACTAGGTAGTCTTCAAAGTGAACGCGGACCTTCTTATGTACTCTCACCTAAAGGTTCCTCACGAGAAAGGTGTGCATGCTGTAAGAATCTATAGCAGGGCAAAGTATTGGCTTTAATTCTTCCACATTGTTATAAGATATAAAGGTTAATTAGACAATGCTGGGAAATTGAGTTTTTTCTTTTCTGCAATTATGTGGTGAGTGGGTGACGTATGCACATATGTGTGCACGTGTGCATGTGTGCATGCAGAGGCCAGAGGAGAACAGTAGGTGGCCTGCTCTGTCACTCTCTAGTCCCTTGGTGCAGGGTCTCTCATTGAATCTGAAGCGAGGTGGTGGCCAGCAAGCCCCAGTGAACCTCTTGTCTCTGCCTACCCATCCTGCACTGGGATTATAGGCACACGTGACCACAGCTGGCTTTTTATGTGGGACTGGGGACTTGAACTGCTAAGTCAACCCCCATAGCCTGAAACTTAATAAACATGAGTCTATGATAAGACATACACTATAGCTGCTCAGAATTGAGAAGAATTTGGGATAAGACATGGTACTTGGCACTTAAGTTTCAAATTAAGAGATCTAATTACAGTAGTGTTTGCAATTTGTAGGGAAGTTGAGGACATAGATAACTTCCACATGACTTAGTTTTCAACCACTTGACACAATACATACAAATATAAGTTTCAAGTATTTCAACGATTTCTTCATAGCCAGCTCATCGAACTGTATGACACTCACAGATGTTAGGATATATTCTCTGGCAAGGCCATTATGCTCTGAGACTTGAGAGTCATCTTCTACAGTGACTTTCTGAAGGATCATAGTCCCCAAAGCTCTTAGTAGACAAAGGACCCTTCTTCTTCTATACCCAAACACAGTGAGCATCATGCAGCTTCTGACTGTCCTCCCAGGAGGCTGGCTGTGAGGGAGCCACACCATACTTGATTTGGGACACTTGGCATTCCTTGGAGGCTCTTTACTCTGGTAAATTAAATCCACTAAGCAGGACCATAAGAGAACAGAAAATAATTCTCTCTTGCCCTTGGCAACTGGCTGAGGTTGTTAAATGTATAACAACAGCCAATGGAGTATGGATGCTTGGATTCTAATCTCACCTTTGCAACTAACCAGCTGGCTAAATGTGGGCAATTTAATCTCTGAGTCCTTGCTTTCTAATCTGGGAAGTAGAACAACGTGTACCTGATGGGCATGATGTGGTCCCATGGCAAAGGCAGAGAGAGTATGCAGTGCCATTTCAACAACATAAGCAAACATTTGTTAATGCCTAGTTGTTAGTCTAAGTAGCTTATGTGTATGTGTCTAAGTGGTTTATTCTTAAATCACACAACCACCCGCAAGGCAGACAAAACTCTGCTCCCACTGATGATGGAATGAAATTGTGTTTAAGGTTACATAGCAAGTAGGTGAAAGGGCAGGATTGTTAGGGAACATTATTTGAAGTCATGTTACTTTTGTTTGTGCTGCATTTGTTTAACTCTGTGAAGCTGTGGCTCTTTGCCTGTCTAAAACACCTGATTGGTCTAATAAAGAGCTAAATGGTCAATAGCAAGGCAGGAACAAGGATAGGTGGGGATGGCAGGCAGAGAGTAAACAAAAGGAGAACCAAGGAAGAAAGAGGAACAAGAGAACAAGGAGAGGAAGACATCAGAGGCCAGCCACCTAGCTACACAGCAAGCCTCAGAGAAGGAAATAAAGAAAGATAGATATACAGAAATAGAAAGAGATAAGAGCCCAGAGAAAAAAGGTAGTTGGGATAATTTAAGAAAAGCTGTCAAGAAACAAGCCAAGCTAAGGCCGGGCATTCATGGCTAAGAATAAGCCTCTGTGTATGATTTATTTGGGAGCTGGCCCTCCAAAAAAGCCAAAAGAATAAAACATCACACTGCACAGGATTCTGACTCTAAAGCATATACTTTTTACCTCTCTGTTGAGACAGCCAGGAAGAACCCAGAATCAACACTAACCATGATTAAAAAACCATTTTATTGAGGCATTCAGAGACCGAAATTATGACATGCTCTACAAGGAAGGCAGTTTGCTGTTATCGCAAGGCAGGACAGGGCAGGTGCCTACCTAGGTTTTTACAAAGATCTTGGAACTGAAACAAAAATTGGCTTTTCATCCAGTCAGCGAAGGGTCATATCTATCAACAGATCCCAGGAAGGGGTTTCTAGAAAGGACTGCCTATGGAGGAAGGTTGTCCCATGGTGGTCCTGATGATGAGACTCATGCAATGTCTTTTTTGCCACCTGAACCAACCCAATTTTCATCTTCTCCTCTTACAGTTCCTTCTGGGTCATTACTCCTAGAGCCAGCGGCTAGGGTGCTGAGGGAGGCTGAGGTGCTACAGACCTGTCCCTGTGGAGCTGCTGTTTGATGCAGCTCTCCCAAGCTATGAAGCCCTATTTGTCCCTTTAATAGCGCAGGCACAGACTATTTTTAGCCTTTGGACACAAGCCAGTGGCAGTCATGTCACTTGGGTGGGGGCTGCGGGAAGTGCTTCCGTGCACAGCTGTCTTGTTCTCGCTGCAGAACAAAGCATCCATGTTCTATAATTGTACCAGGAAGCGCTAATAAAAGCTTTCCACAAAGCTCAAAATTCAATTAGTGATGGGTTTGTGACTTTGACCCTGACGACAGATACAGTCTTAGCTTCTGACCAGCAGAATGGCCCCAGCTTAGCAAAGCTGGCTGCTCACAGCTCGTGGCTTCCCTCTCTCTCTTGCCAGTCACATTTTTATGTTTATCAATGGATGCTTGCCTGAAAATTGAGGTCGCCTGGCTTTGAATTTCACTGATTTGTTCTGTAGCATCATTGGCAGAAGGACTTCACATACAGTTGGATCTTATAGCCTTGCTGTTTGTGCACAAAGAGGAAACTTTTATGATACTGTAATCTCAACACTTACATGATTAAACCTGGCAGGAAGCCGGGGAACCCTTATCTCAAGCATTATTGAACCTCCGCAATATCAATGCGTGAGTGGCTTGGGAGAAAAAAACGGCATAGTGTTTTCTTACTGTTAGCTCCATGTCCTCTTCATCTTTCTCTTTTGTGGTCTTCTCTGGCTCCTCTGGCTCCTTCTCTTGGAGGTGAATTTCTTGGGCCTGAGTCATATAGGGCATGTCGTCTTTGTTCTTGAACTCCAAGCTGAGAATTGAAGGAGGAAGTAGAATTCCCAGAATTACCTAAAGTAATAATAATGATAATAATAATAATCACATTTAAAGGATTAAGATTAGGGTGGTTGCTTAGAATCAGAGAACCTGGGGTGTGGCGTGTGTGTGTGTGTGTGTGTGTGTGTGTGTGTGTGTGTGTGTGTGCACATGCATGCTCATGCACAGGTGCTGTACTGGCTGAACATGGATGTGGAAATCTGGAGATCTAAAAATACAATAAAGAAACACTTATTTTACTCAGATATGTCTTATCCTGTTAATTCTAACTTTATGGGGGAAACTGAGGAGAAAGATCTTATTCAAAGCAAAAAAATAAGAGATTTTCATTTGGTCATTAGACAGAACTTGGCCTTGTAAAATCAATTCGTACACATACTGGCATTTATTTGTGAAGCAGAGTTGATGTGCTAGCTGATGAGCTCTGTCAAGTAAAGCTTACTGGGTTGACATTGAAGGCACATGTAGAAAATCATTTTATCTACTGTAGAACATTCTATTGGCAATAGCCAATGTCCAAACAGAACCATCCCTTCCCACAGAGAATATTCGTGGAGAATAGTTAGTCTCCTTGCTCAAAAGCCCCAGAAAGGCCAACACTGCATGTGTAAACATGGTGTGTAAATCTCAGTGTCAGGATGCTTTTCATGGCAAAGTGATCTTTTCCACTGTCAGAGAACAGTGTCTTCTCCAGCTTCTCTCAATTCTAAAATGGTTCCAGTGCATAAGGGTCCCGAAGATGAACCTCCTTGAAGATACTGCACCAAGGGGAGGGACTCAGACAGAATCTGAAAGATCAGTGGGTGTGATGCCTCCACAGGGACAATCTTGTGGTCCTAATAGCCATGGGGACTTAAGACCAGTGAGGAGAAAAGGACCAAAACTGACTCTGAATTATAGGTGTTTTGGGAGGCTCAAAGGGCATGCTGGCAATCTTTGTAGGGTACAATGCCCTGTCCTCAGAGCTGAGAACCAGCTTGGCTCCCCACCTGAGGCCAAAATTAGCGGTTACTAGCAGCAGGACTCTGGGATGTAATACATGACCTACTTCATAGAACCATTTTTGTAACTTCAGCTCAAGAGCCCCTAAGAAAGGCGGAGTGAGATAAACAGTTCAGGCCCAGCAAAACAAGTCAAGGAGGGAAGGATGCAAAATTGTGGTGTAAGTGGGTCCAAAGATATTAGGTGTTCATGAGCGACATGGTCATGATGTCACACTACATACTAGCAAATTTGTTAAGAGAATAGATGCTAGACAATCCTACCTCATGCAAAAAAGGGTAATTGCGAGATGATGAATGAGCCAATTTGCTTGACTCTGGTAGTTACTTCACTGTGTATGTTAAAGCATTGTATTGGCATCTTCAATACACATAATTAAAAACTGGCATCATAAAACTTAAACCAAACAAACACTCTTCCATTTTTCTCTCATTCATTTCTTTCTCTCTCTCTCTCTCTCTCTTTTTTTTTTCTGTTTTTCGAGACAGGGTTTCTCTGTGGTTTTGGAGCCTGTCCTGGAACTAGCTCTTGTAGACCAGACTGGTCTCGAACTCACAGAGATCCGCCTGCCTCTGCCTCCCGAGTGCTGGGATTAAAGGCGTGCACCACCACCGCCCGGCTCTTTTTAAAAATTCTTTTACTTTAATGTTTTCCCTGAAAAATCACTAGCAGGATTAGAGGAAGCAAAAATTGGGCTGAGTGTGTTGCTCAAAGGTAGAGAGCTCTCTTGGCCTGTGTGGGGCCCCGCGATCTTCTCTAAAACTGCCAACGAATAAGGCAAAAGCCCAACTTTCTCTTCTCAAGAAAAAAGTCATATACACAGTTTGTTCAGTACCCAAGAGAACTACTACCTCTTGGTTTCCCTTAGTTCATTTCTATAGCTGTCACTATACACCTTTTGAAAATGGGTTTAGGTTGTGTCTACTGGCCTGTGACTCGCTTTTCCTCATTTGAGAACAGATCAGGGACTAGGGATGTATCTCACTGCCATGTGTGAGGTTCTGGGTTTGATTTTGAACCCACCTCTCCTGAGTAATGTCTTGATGTACAAATCTATCTCAACTTTAGTTCAGTTAAAATGTCTCAAGCCCATTCTATCAGAGGCCATGTCTCTATGATATGACATAATACAAGATAGCCTGAGTGGGACCAGAAGGGTATTTAGCCTCACAGGGTGACTTAGAGGAGACTCCTGTGGTAGTATGATTGTGCAAGAGTGTACAGTGTCCCCCACGAAACCTGTGTGTACTCTGCATCTTTGGATTTGAGACAAGATTCTGTTTTTGTAGGCCTTAAGATCTGGCCTCAAGACCCCCAACCTAAGACCTTTGAGGGTAGAGGCAGAATAAGCAATCAATGACTACAGCATATGTAGTCTGCCTTCTTAAATGTGACAGACCCCAAGTTCAAACCCTTAACTCTAAACGAAAATCACATCTCTAAGGAGATTATAATGAATAGTGATGGGTTAGCATCACCTCCCGACATAAGATAACCCTTAGACCCACCATAGATCTGGCTTAGAAAACTCCAACCAACCCTTGGACGCTATGGCAACAGATCTCTTTTGGGTATGCTGACCTTGAGGCCCGAGTTCTTGCGCATGCGGAGCCGGCCCATCCACATGTCAGTAAGTAACATCTGGCTGCATGTGTGTGCAATGAAGTCACGGTGCTTGGCAGCCACAGCCAGCTGCAGGCACGTGGCATTGCTCCAGTTCTTCAACTCATATGTTAGCAGTTTCATGGCCAGCTGCTCATCCTGCTTATAGGACTGGTCCAAGAGTTCCACAGCCAGCTGGCCAAAGTCCCTGGAAGACAAGGCACAGGAGGGTCTTTCAGGCCAACTTGGAGACTTCCATGAACAAAGATGAGCCCACTGTTCAATCATAAAAGGTAGCTTGCTGTGAGGAGTAGCTGTTTCATGTCAAATCTGGTGGCTCATAAAACCACCCAGTCAACATCCTTTAAGTCTTCGCTAGATACCATGTCTAGAACTGAAGATGTTAGGGCAAAGCTTGATTCCTGCACTCAAGACCCCCAATTCAGGGCATGTGAAGGTAGAGGCAGAAGACAGTCATTAGAGTGTAGTGTGTCTTCTTAAACGTGCCAGATCTGTTCTTGCCAACTATATATGATCTCAGCCAAGTGACTTAGATTCTCTGAGATGTTATCCTTAATTGGATGAAGTACATGATGCTATGACCTGTTGCTTGGGGCAGTTGAGAGGATGAATGAAATCAGTGTAACCTCTCTGTACCTCTATGCAGCGTTGTGCACAATAAGGCTAAATGACTCATGCCCACCTTGTGTGCTCTAGGGCAGGGACTCTGTTACCCTGTAAGTTTTGTGGAGCCCACACTTCTGGCATTTGGGGGTCTACCCTTCCTTCTCTCCCCACCCTCCTCACGAGTGACTGGCCAACCTGGAGTTGTGGTTCAGCTCCTGGGAAATGTCATCAACCATGTCATTCTCAGAGGCCTCATGAGCCATGGCTTTGCAGAGCTTGCAGGCCACCAGGGCTTTGGCCATGGCCTCCTCTCCATGCTGCCAGAAGAACAGGGCCATCTTCTGCCTCTTCATGAGGACAGCCCACACCATCAGCTCATGGAAGGGGAAGGGGAAGTGGTTGATCTCGGGGTCATCCAAGTCAATGTCCACCTCCTCTTCACGCTTCTTAGTTGTCTTTCTTCCTCTCCTCAAGGGAATGTCATCCTGCAATTTTAGAGAAACAAAGCCACGCTGAGTTGAAAAATGAATCAGATTCATTCACTACATGCTTTATGTATAGCTTCCATTGGCTCAGCTCTAGAATCATACTGAAACGAACCAGACCAATTCTTATCCTAAAGAGACTTGCAAGCTTCTTCGGGCTAATTTAAAAATAAGACTTAATAAATGCATATTCAACGACCAACATGTCCGTTTATGCTTTACTTTAAACAGAACATTTTCTAAGCTGGGGATGGTGGTAAATCCCTAAAAGCCCAGCAACACCTTGGAGTCAGAAACAGGAGGATGGCGAGTTCGAGGTCAGGCTGGGCTACATAATGAGAGTCTGTCTTAAAAATTCCAAACATGTTTTCATAGGTCATTTTCTTCCTTCCTTTCTTTTTTTGTCTGTTTACTATTGTCCATTTTTTCTTCCATAGGTGTGGCTGTCTATACCTCATGATGGACAACATTACCATGTTTCTTTTTTCTCCTTATATTTTTTTTCTGAAAAAGCAAGGATATTCTATACTCGTGTTTTCACATAACAACAATAAACAATGAACCAAAGATGGGAACAAAACTGCTCCAGTTTCTGCACCCCTATTAGATGCATCTGTGAAATTCCTTGGATCTGTTGGCATTGGTAAATATTTCTAACTGATTTTGCCTGTGGAGTTTATGCACTTGGTTTTCAAGTTAGTATTTACAATTGGATTTATTTATTTTTGTTTTGCCCCCACTGCTAACATAAATCCATTGTGGAATTTTAACAGCTACTGTGAACTGCCACCATGGCACTTGGAAAATCGTATTTTAGAATCATGCACTAAGCCTTACTATTAAAATGAACTCATATATCTTTTAAATATGTGAGAAAGAAAATAATCGACACTAATAATTTGAGCAAACACTAACCTCCATTCCCAGCAGTTTCAAGGCTTTGGGCTGTTTAAAAAAATGTTGTGAACAAGTTAGATCTTTTTTTCATTGAGGTAAGAAACGAATTCTACTATATTGCAAATAAGTAATATAAGAACTCTATGGTACCATATAGCGTTAATTCTATGTCACTGAGTAAACACAATAAAAGGAACATGATTTTGAAAAGATTGAGGAGAGTTAGGGATGTTGTGATTGTGGTGAACCACAGAAAACTAGAAAACTGAAGAGATAAAATTGAAGGTTTAGAATGACTTTTGTGGGTCAAAGTTTCTTTCCCTTTCCTATGACCGTCCTACTTCACCGGCTCCTCCAGGATGTACAGCACTTGAATAAACATTATGGTCTGAGTGTTTTCCTCCCCACCCATCTGCGTCAGATGATGAAATTCTAACTGACAAGGTGGGTATTTGGGGGAGAGTGTTAGATCACGATGGAGGATGCCTTCTGAAAGAAAGTTATATCGTTATCAGAAAGACTGATGAGAGTTGGTTGGCTTTTCCCGTGTGAAGACACAGATAGAAGGTGCCACCTAGGAAGCAGAAAACAGGCCCTCTGCATATACTAAGCCTGTTGGTATCCTGTTCTTGACCTTGGAGCTGTGGGAGATACATTGATGTTGTTTATATGCCCCTTAGCCTCTGGTATTTTGCTACAGTAGTCTGAGCAGAGAAGACAGATGAAAAATGAAATAACCAACAGATCAAACCAGATATTTCTCAAACCTCTGGAAAACTTCTGTTATGCAGAGAGTTGGGGTATAATTCAAAATGTTTGTTTAGATGTTTTCTTTGGCTATCTTCTAGTGTTGCGCAGCAGAGCAAGGGTGTGCAGGCCATAGCAGGTGCTGTTGGAGGCAGGAGTTGCTCAGTGGCATGGAGGGCATCCCCACACAGGGAGTGGCTTCCTTGGCCTTGCTGGGTGTTTGTAAAATGGGCACAACTGAGGGCAAGGAAAAAGCCAGTTGGGAATTTGTATTTAAGAATGAGAGAACAAAATAACACCCATGGGCCAGGGGTACCAATTCCATCTTCTAAGTGCATCAGGGAAGTGGGTGTCATTTTGGAAGCTACCAAGGACATAAGAATTAGGAGCTGACGGTTCCTGTAATTTGATGTGATTATATAACTTAGAATAGCTTGACGCTGTCTTCCTCCTTTTCTCTTTTGGCTTCTAAAATTACCACAAGTCTACATTTTTTGTCTTTATTCAAACATTTTGTTTCCCCTCTCCTGGTTTTCTAATAGACCCACAAAATATTTTCCTCAGTGGAAAACTTTGTTAAAAAACAAAGCAAAACAAACAAACAAAAACCCAGAAAAACAAAAACAAAAACTACATAAAGGGAAAAATCATAAAACCCAAACATTAAGAAAATCATAAATATTTTTTTAAAAGAGAGAAAAAGGGAAAAAATCTCATGCCTACTACCAGCAGAGCCAATTGCTCTCCAGGTGTCTTTTTGGGGTCCTAAGGGTTCTCCAGCCCCTTTCAGGGAGTGAAGTCCAAGCAATATTTATAGTAATACACGCCTTTGAGGGTCCTGGCTTATGAAAACACTAGCGACCCAAAGCCGTGGGGACCTTAGCTTGACAGGAGGAAAGGCGATGGAGCAACTTGGGGACTGTTCCTAGATTCCAGTGCTAGGCACAAAATGAACCAACCAAACAACAAACCAAACAACCAACGAACACAAACACAAACGAGCTTCACTTAAGAACATCCTCAAGACGTACACACTGAATCACTGGCTAAATCGAGCCATGAAGACATGTTCTAGAAATGCCTTATTGCCATCCTGTGGGACATAGGTGGAAAACTGTCCCCGCTTGGACTTCTTTTGCCATAGTAGTTCTGACCCAGTGACTCCCGAGGAAAGTGCAGGTTTTTGCTGGAATTGAACTGTAGACATGAAAATGCAAGATAGAAAATCCAAAAACAAAGTCCCTCCCCCAATGGAAGATCATTTTTATTTGAAGGAAAGACTAGCAGAGAGACCAGTTATTTAGACTGTAACTCAAGAGAGACGTTTTTAGAATGACCAAAGTGGGACCGTCACCGCAAGGGAAGCAGCAGATAGAATTTGTTTGTCCAGTATTTTATATTTAATAATAAATTTCAATAATTTGGATGGAAAAGGGGGGGTGCGCTTTCTGTCTTTTCAATTTGTTTTCCCTTGGAGACAAGAAGACCCGAAATCTCTCCTCCCTAGTCTTCCCCAAAAGAACCTCAGAATATGCTAGAAACTCACCCTTTTGGGGCCAAACAGATTGTGGTAGAGGGTCCGGAAGCGCTTGCGGGTGTAGTTGCAGCGGTAAGCCCCGCCCATCAGGTACTCAATCACTAGGCCAATGTCTATGAGGCTGATTCTGTAGTCCGGGGGCAGGTTTCCCTGTTAGAGACGAAGGGAACAACAGACAAACCCAAAAAGACGGCATGGTTTACTAGGGGTTCATTGGCAAGTGTTCTGTAACTATTTTAGAGTAAAAATTATAATGAAAAAAGAAACATGAATGTATTATTATGCTGGTTAATTAATTCACCTTAAAATAGATCCAACCGAAACCTGGATACTCTCGCTTGGAAAGAAGACATAAGTTAAATAAGAAGATGCGGTAATCGCCGGCAATAACAGAAAATCAAATTATTTATTCAAGTCTTCAGCTGGGGAGAAAAAAACACCAGTGTAGCAGAAAGAAACACAGGCTAGACAAGGCAAGGGCTATCATTCCCAGCTTCTAGATGCAGGGTCCCCTGATGCTCCTGAGCCTCTCTCTCTGACCCAGGCCTACCTCTTGTAGGCCCTTTGGGTATCCCCCCACTCACAAAAGGAAGACTCCTCTCAGAAGATGAGTGTCGCTACCAGGATGGGGACCACTTAGAGATCAGTTCTACTTAAAGACCTCTGTTAGCTGGTCACATATACTGGCCCTCTCCCAACCCAGGTAAATAACAGGGATCAGGGAAGGCATTTCATAGTGTCAGAATGGAACTGTAGGAGTGTCCCTTGTGCTTAAAGGGTGTGTGTGTGTGTATCAGGAGAAGACATTTTAACATTGGAATTAAAACTTTCACAAAATTAGGTGGTTTTGTCACCTTTTGTTGCAAAATAGCTTCGTTTGGGGCAATAGCAGTCTACTTACAGAGCACCAGAGTGTGATATGGGACTCTGGCGGTAGGAAATCCATTTAATTGGTTAAAGACAGCTTCAATGTACAGTTTTAAATTTTTCTTGAACTTTTTAAAATTTTTATATTTCCCATGTCTTTTACAACATGTGGGGTGTGGTTGGTTCTTGGGATTTTGTTGTTGAAAGTATGTATCAGTGAAGCAAAAAAAAAAAAAAAATTGATGTGTCTGGGATCCAGCCTGGGTTGGGCTTTTTGTATTCTATTCTCAGTAGCAAAATTAAGTAGCTAGATTCCCTTCATCATCCCTGGTTGGGATAACTGCGTCCTGGATACATGGTACGTGCGGAGGATCATGCCCTGATTTGGTGTGGTCTGCACACAGCAATGATGAGGCATCTGTATCGCTTATCCTGGGACACAACTGTTGGACCGAAGGGCAGCTTGCAGATATTCAGGCCCAGAAAGGCCAGAGACATGAGTCCCCAGGGCAAACAGCACGGGGCTAGGCTCTGTTAGCTCAATTCTGCGTGACTCTGTATCCTTTTCTAAATCTCACTTTGTGTTCTTAAAAATCAGAAATCATGGACTTTCGCTCCTCAGGTCCCGCCTGCTTCTAGAAGCCCGACTGTTAATCAGCATCCATCAACTGCTTTCATTTTCTACTGCCACCCATTGGGCAAAGAGCATTGCGCAGAGTGCTCGGGGTTGGTGTCCTCTGGAGTTTGGTGTGTGGGGTTGGAGGTGGTCAAGGAAGTGATGTGGGTGGATCTGTGCTCTCGCTTCCCCTGCTCTGGAGG
>NC_022015.1:52373221-52381803 GCF_000317375.1 Microtus ochrogaster | reverse complement strand
GCCCAACAGGAAGTGATGTGGATGGATCTGTGCTCTCGCTTCCCCTGCTCTGGAGGGGGCTGAAGGGGTGTGTGGTACCTTGAATGCCCAACAGGTTGTGACAACAGCCTCCTGAAGGAGTCTTCCTTTGCTTTGGATCTTTCCAAATTGGAATTCAAAAAATTGAGACCAGAGTCATTCTTACGCTGTCTCCCGTCCCCACCCTGTGGGGCATGACTTTGGGAATGGGCAACGCCTCAAGAACGAGCCCCCATTTCATGTCTTAAAAACACGGAGCAGGCCCTGAGATTCCAGTTACTTCATAGAGAGGATCGGGAGGCAGGTTGACAACTTGAGAATGTTGTCCTCGTGCTCTGAACCATTGCTCGAAGGTAAAGTTTAAGTCATGCCATGCTATAAGATGTCCTTGAGAGCAGTTCAAACTCAGAATGAACTGTCTTTAGGCGTCAGCTCACGGTATGGCTGTCAGGTTTGAACTGTTTAGGAACATTGCCTTTCTTTTTTCTCTCTGAAACACATAGCAAGCCTTGAAAACCGGCTTGTTTCTTCAGGGTGTGGAAAGTCTTAAATGATTGCTGATTGTTAGGTTCAGCAAAGGAGAGTGTGGAGAAGACGAGGGGGAGAGACAGGCTTGATGGGGGGAAAATAATCACTGGTTAGGGCTCATTCTGGGGAGCACTCAGGAAGTAAGGAGGTCACCCATGGTTTAGTAGGCTAGCAAAGTAAAAAAAAAAATAACAGGCAATCATTTATTTTTTAAAATAAGAGTGTTCCTACAAATTTGCATGAATTTATCGTATGGGCTTCTGAAAGTCTCCTTTTCTTATCCAAAATTTCAAAAACCCTTCCCTTCCCCTTCCTTCCTTCCTTCCTTCCTTCCTTCCTTCCTTCCTTCCTTCCTTCCTTCCTTTTTCCCTCTCTTCCTCCCTCCCCCTTCTCTATTCCTCCCCCTCTTTTATAGTCAGCAAAACTGGTCTTCGTTCCCATGTAAATGAACTTTAAATCTTAATTTCACCGTGGCCTCTGTATTCTATCAAATCCCCCTCCTCGGGCAGGGAAGGAGCACACAGATAATCTGAAGTGTTAGCATTGTTAATTGAAGGAAGAGAAACTACGACCTAAAACATCCGAAGCCACAGACCGAGCAGGCAGCTACTGAAATGGCAGGTTATATGTTAAAGGAGTGCAGACAGACTTGAGCCGCTAGCTTAATAGGGAAGCCATGAATATAGCTGGTGGATTTATGCATGAAGTCGCTTGACCGAATTGGTTTGGCTTATATCAGTTCAAACTCCTGGTGGGTGGAGAATAGAGATTCTTTATCACACTGCTTGTAGATTGTTCTCTAGATAGGAAAGAATTTGAGATCATGAGGCTAGCTTGGAAGCATTTCTCCTCACTCGTTTCTGTTGGTTTCAAAGAACAGCGGGACTTGGAGATGACCTGATTGGCTTATGGTGATCTGATAATTAAAAGATGTATTCTTGGATTTGTAGGCATCGTTTACATTTAATTCAGAGATATCTCACTATTATGTTTAAAGTCCAGAACTATGTTTCTAACTCATGCACATGTATGTGAATATACATTGTATTATGACTACCAGTTAAAACTTTCTCAGAATAATATATATATATATGCATGCCTATAAGGAAAGAGGTGCTTATTATATTCCTTAATACTTATTATATTCTTTAATTAAAAAATTAAATGTCCCAAGACATTCTTAGGATTTTAAACCTAGATTTTTGATCCCCCGAGTAAGTACTTGGCCTAAATTAGAAAAAGTCCTATGGGAGAAATTTGCGCCCAGATGTGAAACTTTCCCGTCTTTGAGAAACACCTAACAAGGAGTCTCATTTCCATATCATTTCATCTGTGAACATAAACTGTTGATATGTGGCTCCTTTGCAGAAGAGAAGGCTATTCCTTCCTTTCCTTCAGTAGCCAGAGAGATGAGCCTTTATTTCCTGATTCTACTTCTTCCGAGAGAAGAAACTAAATACAGATGTTATTTTTGCCCTCCTCTTACTAACAGTCTGCTCTCCAAGTAAAGGGAGAAACTGTTGCTAGGCCAGTCTAGTGCTGCGATTCTGGATGAGCTTCAAAGCCATCTCCTCCAGTCCCTAAGTGAGCGGGTCAAAGAATGCTCCCCCAACTCTCCTCTCGTGCTATTATTCCTGTCGCTCTGAACGGCTGCTCTTAGCTAACGGTCCTTCCTCCCATGTTCTTACATCCTTTCCTTATTAATCTATGTCATTTTCAAGGGACATTAACAGCCGAGAAGCTTTAAAAAGGGAAGAGAGTACCTTAAGGATTCGCTGCCTGCCTTCTAACAGGACTCGTTACAAACAACGGCAGGAGACAGCTCGAGGAGCTTTGGCTAATGGCTACTGCTGTAGCAGAGTGGAAATCTTCCGGGAAGAGACTCTAATATGAGAGATCATTTAGCCGAGAGAAGCTAATGTGAGATGGTGATCATTTCTGCTCAAGGAACTATAACTTCAAAAATCTCCTTGAAAGTCAGGCGAGACCTGACTGCCAGGAAGGGGGCAGGGAAAACGCGTGTGTTCCAAGGTTTAGGTTGGCTGATGAACGGGATTCTGGGACCAAAGCCTAGCTAAATCATCAGAAAGCCCCATGTTCTAACTGAACACAGACTGCTCTGAGGTGAGGAGATGGTGTCATATTCATTATTTTAGAACTGCTTGAAATAATTTATTGAACGTAAGAATTAAATGCTTAGCAAAGAATATGCGGAGTGAGTGGGACCCTAATCACCTGAGAGTAGTTTCCAGAAAAATTGAAGTCAGGATAAATTAAGGGAAAGCAGAATGTGTGAAGGAAATGGGTTTGCTGGAGGCGAAGGAAATGGGTTTGCTGGAGGCACAGGAAATGGGTTTTCTGGAGGCACAGATGCCACGGTGGCTTGGAACAGGCTGAGGAAAGCTGGGGTCTCAGTAAAGTCGTGATTTGGGTAAACAAGCACACAGGGTCTGTTTCCCTTGATGTCAAGAGTTATGGGTTTTGCCCGTAAAGCTGGACAATCCTTCAATATGGCTGTGTGGAGACGGAAGGAAGGTTTGTAGTAGCAAGGAAAAATAAAACCAGTGTTTTCAGGTGGATGTGGGTTTTGTTTTTGTTCTTACATCCTTTACTTGTTCTTAACGAAGGCCCAGTAGATTAAAATAGGCCAATTATAAGCAGCTCCCAGGCCCCCAGCACTTTGAAGACAATAGCAAGAGTTGCTTACAGTTTACTAAGGGTCAGTGTAGTTGAGACTTTCTACGAGATGATGTGCTTGTCTCGTACTTTTGATTCTCATTTGAGAGTCAAACCAGTCTAGGACTTTCCCTGAGTCCACGATGCATGGAGAAGGAACTTAGTTCCTTATCTAAAACCAGGAACGTGTTTGGCAAGGCCAGAAAATGACCTGGGGCCAGGGCTCTGGGAGAACTGAGATTTCTCTTCCTAGGACTCCCCCCACCCCATCCCGAAGGACTGCGGTCATCAGTCCTGCCAAGCCTGTGGTACACTTGAAATATCCCTGGTTCTCTTTGGGCAGTTTTGCTTGACTGGCTTCGTTCTGACTCTGTCCCATCGTATGATGGTTTTCTGCTGACTCTTTAATTTTTCTCCTGCACACTGTATAGAAGGTGCTATTATTTCTTAGTAAACTTGCTTGGTGTATGGCACAGTTTATGCAAGACTGCCTGATTCCAACTTTCCTGGCCTCTGTATTTTCTGATCCTACGGTCCTCCCTGTCAGGAACCTGCCACTGAAGAACAACCTGCTGGTCCAGATCCCTTCTCTCAGTACGTCCTTGGGTTCTGCCGCAGTACTACAGCATGCCTATGAGCTGGGGAAGGTCAACAGTTTCTGTTTTGTTCTTTGGAGTTAAAGGTTCTGAAGCCAAGCTACTACTACAAGAGACTGTTTGGGGCAAAAGAGCAAGTACATGCCAAGGTTAAACATAACCTTCCTATGTTCAACTTTAAATGAGAATTTTATGCAACAGGAACGAGGCTATTACAATCCTACTCCAGGCAGTTTTTGTGAAGGGTAATGATTTCAGCTGGAGAAAGCCTATGTAATATTGTGCAGCCCATCACCAGTAAGCCTTAGTCGTTGCTGCTTTTCCTTGATAAAGTATCTGTGATGATGTTAGCATGTTACTAATGATTGAATACAGTCCTTGCCTCCTAACTCTTCAGCCCTCTCCATAAACTGTGAACAACTCACTTGCACCGACCAGCTTAAAACAATCAAACAGATGAAACATAGTTTAGTTTGGAAAACCGAAGTGTTAGGAGGATGGACTGCATAGACGAGCCCCCTTGTCTCTACCTCATTATGTGAGGTAGATAGGATGCTATGGCAGGAAGGCACCTCATGTGGTTAGTTACCATGGAAACCTACTCCCCCAAACAGTGTCGGGCATTTGGCAAGCTGTAGGTAATGACATAAATCCACGTTGGCATGGGGGGAAAGCCTAGAGTCTGCTATAGAAAAGCGTTACATTCAGTGAAAGCATCTAAAACCATGGCAACCGAAGGAAGGACCACAGCGGCATTGTCAACAGAGGTGCCCAAGCTACAAAGCAGATGCACATACACCATTCTGCGATGGTGGGGGCTGGCAGGGACATGGAGACTGGACAGCTCATGCATTACAGGTACAGTCTATCACAGGAAGCACTCAGGACAGGGCCTCTGACCTGTGGTCTAGAGGATTCTTACCTTTTTGACATCCCTGACCAAGTGGTACAATGTGTTTGAGGGCCCATGTCTCTGAAAATGATAAAGAACAATCAAACAGTTTTGCTAATCAGGGGCTCTGGGTAACGAGGCAGGAGGGAGCAGGGAGCTGAAAGGAAAGGTTCTGGCTGTTGGAGGGCGGTTCGTGGTGCAAGGCCTTGTTCTAGTTGCTCAGTTGTGTCTGTTACTTTGAAACCAAGGCTGGCTGGATTTCGGATCACATGTTCTCCAGGAAAGTGTATTTGAAGTTGTAGGCTCAAACTTTGTCAGGGCGATTGCCAACTAATAGCTACCTGGGCCAAATGGTGTGGAAAGAGCCAGTTTCCCGGCAGGACAAAGCAGAGGGTTTGACACATTGCCATAGAAACACTTTCATTTGATTTAATGTAGTTTTCCAAGCTGTCATTAAAAACTTGTCTCAAAAAAAAAGCATTGGCCAGCTTTCTCTGCAAAAGGCCAGAAAGTCGGTAGTGAATCCTTGTAGACTATACAGCCTTTCTCAAGTCTCTTCAGCTGTTGTTACTGTATGAAAGCAGCTACAGCCTGTACGTACACAAGTGATCTTGGCTAGGTTTCAACAAAACTTTACTCATGGTCACAGAAACTCAAATTCCATAGAATTCTTTCAGCAGAGGGCTTTTTACTGTGTAACCTCAGCTGTCGTCAAAATCACAGCCCTCCTCCCTCCGCCTTATGAGTTCTGGGATTACACACAGCTGCTGCTCTATCTGGATGGATTTCATAAATTTTAACATGTCATAGAGTATTGCGACTTTCTTTGGTTGTTTCAACCATGAAATATAAAAGAAAGTCATCCTTAGTTCCCAGGCTGGACAGAAATAATGGAAGGGCTTCATATTTTGGTGATAGGTCCCTGGCATCTGACTTACGGGAAGGTCATAAGCAAGCTGGGGAAAAAGAGGTCAGTAAAGGGTATGGATGTATCAAGGCTTAGAATAAAGGAGATGAAGCTGGGAGGTGTTGGCTCACACCTGTAATCCCAGCACTTGGGAGGCAGAACCAGGTGGATCTCTATGAGTTCAAGGCCAGCCTGGTCTACAAGAGCCAGTTCCAGGATAGGCTCCAAAGTTACAGAGAAACCCTGTCTCGAAAAAAAAAAAGTAGATGATTTGTTATTCTGTGGTCTTTCAGGAGTAGGGATGCTGAGTAAAGTACAGAATCCCAGTGAAATTTGATTTTCAGAAGAGCAATGATGCCCCGTGCGGTACTGGGAATAATAGTCAGTCCTCCGTTCTCATGATGTCTGTATTTGCTGAGGCCACCACTGGATTGAAAACATTTGGGCGAAATTGTGTGTGTATTGAATATGTACAAATAGTTTTCTTATCTTTCCTTTGAACAGTGGTTCTCAACTTTCCAAATGCTCTGACCTTTTAATGCAGCTCTTAATGTTGTGGTGAACCCAAGCCATACAATTATTTTGTTGCTACTTCATAGCTGTAATTTTGCTACTGTTATGAATCGTAATGTAAATATCTGATACGCAACCCCTATAGGGGTCACCACCTGCAGGTTGAG
Source organism: Microtus ochrogaster (assembly GCF_000317375.1). Taxonomy (NCBI): domain Eukaryota; kingdom Metazoa; phylum Chordata; class Mammalia; order Rodentia; family Cricetidae; genus Microtus; species Microtus ochrogaster. The sequence continues at coordinate 52,375,506 of NC_022015.1, read as the reverse complement.
AAACCCTGCCTTAGAAGATATAGGCTAATAACTGTTTAGATGGCGTTCATCTCATAGTGGGTATTGTACAGGAGAGCGCAGTGCTCCTGGTTTAGTTGCTTCATTATTTAGCTTCCAGAAAGAGGTTATTTTTTTAAAAAATTGGATGATGTGTGTGGGTTCTATGCAAATCTGATGTCATTTAGATGAGGAACGTGAGGATTTGAAGGTGTCGTTTTCTTCTGTGGTAACTCCTAGGATGACTCCTATGCCATATGAAGGATGACTGTATTTATGCTAACACTCATTGCTTTTCTGAAAACCAAATTCTGCTGGTGTGCTGCAGCTATTGGCTAAATCTGACAACATGACAGCAGAGCCTGAAACACTGGGAATGCTCTGAGCTTGAGGCTCCTGCCCCAGCCTGGGTGTGCATAGAGGGATGGCAGAGCTTCCCAGGACGCTGCTTTCTCCTCTTTACAATGAGGAGATTACACCGCTTCTTCTGATTGGGCTACTTGAGATTAAACGATGCAATGCCTCCTTATAAAGTTCAAAAACGGTGCTCAGCTTTCAGGAAGTAATAGATAGCATTAGTACCATTGTTGCCATTCGCTGCCCCATAATTTTTCTCAACACGGTACTGCAGCTGACCACTGTCGGTTGACTGGAGTAATGAAACCTGTTGATCTAAGGTTCAGGACCAGGGGTTTTCACATTCTTTTTGGCTTTAAACCTTTCCACCCCAACTCTGTCTAACTGATGAGTCCTGACGCCCAGGTGTATTTACTTCTCACTGGAAGTCTCAGAGATTTGAGGCCAGACAAGCCCACAGGGAAAGCAGAAGCCTGGGTCGCCTCTGTCAGACGGCTTCCCTCCTTTAGCGGACTGAGATGAAACACACTGGTATTATCTGTCTCCTGCCTCTTGGTGAGGAACTGTCTATAGCACATTACATGCACGGTACCAGGACAGACATCGTGGCCAGTGCATGGAAAGGAAACGTTTGAGAAGAGGCTTGGGGTTAGTTACTGGATTCTCTCTATTGTTTCTCAGAGACTTAGGACCTTAGATAAAGCACTCCTTAGACCCTGTCTATACTTTACACTTTCGGGGCTGCAAAATTCATGTTGAGCTTCATGTCAGTACAACAGTGTGAAGAGGCGGGACTCTAGGTGATTGGGTCACAAAAGTACCTACTTTGTAAGTGGAATTGAGGTCTAGGCGGAAATGGTTCCCACTCTCGTACTTCCAACCTTTCTGCCCTAAGAGGACTGACTGTGTCTGTCTCTTGTAGTGGATACATTCTGGAAAGGGAGAATGGCTTTCACTACGTCAGTCATGAACCTACTGGCCCCTTGGTCTTAACTCCCAGCCTCCAGCACTGTGAGAAAGAAACTTATGTTCTTCATAAATTACCCAGCCTCAGGTATTCTGTTGTAGCAGCACAGACTAAGGACTGTCTCAGTTTTCTCATCTGTGAAATGGCAAAAACCAGCACTAGTTCTTTAAACTTGGGTGGCTCCTTTGGTGAATGCCACTGCAAAGAACCACAACCATCATAAGGCATTTTTGGACTCCAAGGTATTTTATACTATGGTGAGAAAAATGGACTTCATCACTCTGAGGATGACATAATGATACAGAATACTTAATCAGCCTGCTTTGGTGAGAAACCAACCCTCTTCTGCAATGTTTGTCTCAAACACCCCTGAGGCTTACAGAATACGTGAGCTCTGATCGACAGAGACTTGCTGGTGGTTTTGTGTTAGAATCTGAGAACAGTGGCCTCGGATGATCACGTCCCCTTTTGCCTAAGATGCTGACAACTGAGCAGCTAGAACAAGGCGAGTCGTGGTGACTTGGTGTCTGTAGGTTGTCCAGGTGCCAGGGAGGGCATGGGAGGAGCGATCCATGCATTACAGGAGAGACAGGAAAAGAATCACAGACACGGGACGGGGGCAAGGCAGGAGAAGGTAGACAAAGAGAAGAACGGAAGCTGGAAGGCATCTTGGCTTGGCCCTACCGTGTTGTACAGTTCCTCTAGTCTGGAGATGGTGAGGAAACGGTGCATGCTTACTCCATTCTCGATGAGTAATTTCACAAAATCCACTCTGTCCAGAACCAGGGCATCCAGCATGGCTTGCTCCAGGGACCCTACCTGTAATTGAAGACCTTCAGTTAGTCTGCCCAGAGCAGAGAAGAGCACTTCCTCTGTGCTAACCCTGAGGGCTTGAAACCCATTGGTGGCCTGTGAAAATCTCCAGATATACCAGAGAGAACTGGTCCCGCCCCCGGCTCTTACC
>NC_022015.1:52370148-52373121 GCF_000317375.1 Microtus ochrogaster | reverse complement strand
AGCCCACGCCACTCTTGGATTTACAGATCTAGAAGCTACTTTCTCCCCTAAATCTCTTACTCTGGAGCTTCAGGACCCCAGATTTTCCTCCTGACAGATTCTCTGGCTTCTGAAATGCCTATGCAGGCAATGCTAGACCCTCCTCCCCTCCCTTCATTTTCTTCTTCCGTAGGCTCTGAATGAGGGCCCTGGCTGACTTAAGGATAGGAATCCAGGTAAACAGAGCCTAGGGTCCAATAGGCATGGAATCTCTGGGTAGAAATGGACACTCCAGAGACAAACCAGGGCCTCTTAACTAAAACAATGTATTTTCTAGATGGAGCACTGACTGGGATTTGTATTCGTTTTGCAGTTTTCATTTATTTATTTATTTTGTCAACGTCCAGATTCCTTGACAAATATGCGCCCGACTATCAGTCCCTGAACACCGTGAAGACAGGTGCTCAGCTATGGCCAGAGCTTCTGGGGGTGGAAGGTTTGGGAAGCCTTACTTCCACGCGGCTGCTGGGCTGGCACCCGTGGGTGGGTGCGTACATCCCATTTCCCAAATTCTTACTTTTGGCAGCCAAGCAACAGAAAAAAAAAGCCATGGACAGTTATATAAAGCTTTGGTTCACTTGTGCCGGGTATAGGGCAGACCTGTGTTCAGCCACCAGGACCAGATGGTACCTACACACAGAGGCCTGGCCCAGAAGCAAACCAGCATGAGTGCCGACATTTGGAGGCAGCAGCTTCCTCCTTCTGCTCTCCTGAAAGATAACCAGTAACATACGAATCCTCTCCTGCCTTTATGTTAACGCTGTCTTATCTGTATCTTTAAAGATAGAATAAAAATAGGATTTGCATCTGAAAATTGCTGAGAAGAGCCTGGGAAAGGTTGGCGGTGCGCCTACTTATATTTTCCACTAGGTGGCAGCGTGTCCCCAAACACGAGAAGGGCGCCCAAGCCCCGTGCAGCTCTAAGCAAAGGGTGATCGCTCCTCCCCCCCACATCCGCCCCAATTTTCTGAGCCTCTTTCAGAGGTTCCTTAAATACCATTGCCAAGCAGGTGGGCTTTTCAGGGGTAACGATGTATACTCTACCGGCCACTGTTGCCCGTAAATAAAGATCTGGCTGCGAGCGATGTCAACTCTGTTCCAGGCTAAAGCCAAGCTCAGTTGGTCTGGGGCAGATGCATTGGCTCCTGTGCAAAGTGGGAGAAAAAAAGGAGGGAGAGAGAAACAGTGGTTAGTCATGCCAAGAAGAGTCTCTCAGCCACTCCTCCATGGATCCCAAGGGCAAGCTAAGGAGCTGTGTGACTCCATTGATATTTTGGGGGAGGATCCTTCTTTGTCACAGGGCTTTCCTGTGTACTGTAGAAAAATTTCATTATTTCATTCATTCATTCATTCATTCATTCATTTATTCACCATCTGTCTGTCTGTCTACTTAAGACAGGGTCTCAATATGTAGATCAGCCTGGCCTTAAGCTCATGGATATTCCCAGCTTGGCTTCCTGAGTGCTGGGATAGTAGGTGTGTGCCTGGCCCTCGTTACATTTCACTCCCCAACAGTCAAGTGTGGCTAGAAGCAGAGATGACATTTGTGTCTCTACCGAAGGCTCTGCTGTGACAGGCAGTCTGGATAAAGCATGCAATCCACACACACACACACCCCAGCAACTGTTTTTGTATCTGAGCACAGGTGCAGCCTAGAAGTCAGTAGGAATATCTTGCATCCTCTGTCATCCATCTTGGGGCTGGGACCTCTATAAGTTACTCTTCTGTCATATTTGAAATGGGAGAAATAAGAATTATCCTATTTTATTCAAAGGAGATGCTGTGAGGCTGAAATGTGATCCTAAGAGTGAATTCACATGCCAACAGTCCCCCCCCCCCCCTTACACCTTATTGACATCCTTGTGTGGAGGAAGAGGCCTCAGTGCATACTGGTTCATTTTTACTCTACTGAGTTTATTATTAGGAGGGGAAGCAGTCCCCTCTGAGTCAGAGAATTTGAAAGCTTTGCAAACTTTTAGGGCTTTTTCCATGTTGTGATAAGGAATGTCCCAAGGAATACTGGACATTGGCTCTTGCTCTCTGTGTTGGACCTGTGATGATGCTCAAGTCTAGTCATGCTAGAGTGATGTCAGGGGAAGGTCACCCAGCTCTTAACACGGAATAACAGAAGCATCCATTATGGTGCAGTGAGATTCTAGTCAGAGCCAGTCACTGGGAATTCTGCCCAGCTGGCAAGGTTAGCATCAACAGAAGGTTCCACTTCCTGCCCACCATACTATGAATGTATGTGACTCTCACCTGTTGCCACTTGTCAGAATTACCAGGAGATCTTTACATTATCACTATGCCAGTACCCATACCAATTTAGAGACATTGCTTGAAAAAAGTGTCTTAAGCCCTCAGGTGTTTCGAATGTGCAGCAGGGACAGAGACCTGCTGGCCCGCATGCCTCTTTTTATGTCTACCCCATGCCTTTTTCTTCTGGACTCTGCAATAGTGATGCTAAAACTTAGGCAAACAGAACTAAGGAGATGTGAAGTGCTTGCTAAGTAAGTACGGGGACCTGATCTCCATGCCCAGAAAAAAACATAAAAGCTAGGCATGGTATAGCTTGTGCCTGTAATCCAGTCCTGGAGTAGTGAGGTGACAGAGACAGGAGGATCCCTGCAGCTTGCTGGCAGCCAATCTAGCCAAATTGATGCTCCAGGTTTAGTGAGCCACTGTCTCAAATAGGAACTAAGGAAGATAGAGAGAACTAGAGAAAGATGATGGGGAGGACTAGAGGAAGATGATGATGGGGAGGACTAGAGATGATGGGGAGGACTAGAGGAAGATGATGATGGGGAGGACTAGAGGATGATGATGGAGAGGACTAGAGAAGATGATGGAGAGGACTAGAGAAGATGATGGAGAGGACTAGAGAAGATGATGATGGGGAGGACTAGAGGAAGATGATGATGGGGAGGACTAGAG
>NC_022015.1:52357730-52369965 GCF_000317375.1 Microtus ochrogaster | reverse complement strand
GAGGACTAGAGGAAGATGATGATGGGGAGGACTAGAGGAAGATGATGATGGGGAGGACTCGAGGAAGATAGCTAATGTTGACCTCAGGCTTGCATATGAACATACATACACATGTGTGTGTACAGCACACACATGAGGGAGGGAGGGAGAAAGAGAGACTCTTATTTGTTTTTTTAAAAAGAAAAAAACTATCCTTTTTAAAAAGATTATATACCAATCCTAGTTTCCACTCCCTCCCCTCCTCCCATTTACTCCACCTTTTCCCCCACCCCAACTCCCATCCACTCTCCACAGAGAGCAAGGCACATTGCTTCAAGGAAGGACCAAGGCCCTCCCCACTTGATCCAGGTTGAACAAGGTATCAGTCCAAAGAGAATGGGTTCAAAAATGCCAGTACAAGCAGCAGGGGCAAATTCTGGTGTCATTGCCAGAGGCCCCACAGTCTTCCCTGGCCATACAATTGTCACTCACATTCAGAGTGTCTAGTTTGGTCCTATGCTGGATCCCTCCCTGTCTGGCCAGAGTTGGTAAGCTTCCATTAGCTCATGGAAGCTGTTTCAGTGGGTGACCCTATAATGGTCTTGACCTCTTTGCTTATATTCTCCCACCTCCCACTCTTCAACTGGACTTTGGGAGCTCAGCTCAGTATAGTGCCCTGATGTGGGTCTCTGCCCCTGTCTCCATCAGTTGCTGGATGAAGGTTTATGGAGGTTCTATGGTAACATTTAAGATAGTCATCAATCTGACTACAGGGCAAGGCCAGTTGCACCCTCTCTTCTATTGCTTAGGGTCTTAGCTGGGGTCATCCTTGTGGACTCCTGGGAGTTTTTCTGGTGCCAGGTTTCTTACTAGCCCCATAAGGGCTCCCTCAATCAAAATATCTCTTTCCTTGTTCTCCAACGTTGACCTTCCCCCATCTCAACTATGCCATTCCCTCAAGTTCTCTTCACTCTCCTCTCCTCCTTTTCCCACTCAGCCCTCCCTCCGCCCCACCTCCATGCTCCCAATTGTCAGGAGATCATGTCTATTTCCTCTTCCTAGGGGGATCTGTATATGTTTCTCATAGGGTTTACCTTGTTACTTAGCTTCTTTAGAGTCATGGACCATAGGCTTGTTATCCTTTGCTTTACCGCTAGTATCCACTTATGAGTGAGTACATATCATGTTCATCTTTCTGGGTTTGGGTTACCTCACTTAGAAAGTTTTTTTCCATTTGCATGTAAATTTCAGGATGTCATTGTTTTTTTTACTGCTGAGTAGTACTCCATTGTGTTAATGTACCACATTTTCTTTATCCATTCTTCAGTTGATGGGCATCTAGGTTGTTTCCAGGTTCTGGCTATTACAAGTAATGCTTCTATGAACATAGTTAAACAATGTCCTTGTAGTATGATTGAGCATCCATTGGGTATATGCCCAAGAGTGGTATTGCTGGGTTCTGAGGTAGGTCGATTCCCAATTTTCTGAGATACCGCCATACTGATTTCTACAGTGGTTGTACAGGTTTGCATTCCCACCATCAATGGAAGAGTGCTCCCCTTACTCCACCTTCTCTCCAGCATAAGCTATCATTGGTGTTTTTGATCTTAGCCATTCTGACTGGTGTAAGATGGTATTTCAGAGTCATTTTGATTTGCATTTCTCTGATGGCTAATAATGTTGAACATTTCCTTAAGTGTCTTTTGGCCAGTTGAGATTCTTCTGTTGAGAATTCTCCTTTTAGATCTGTACCCCATTTTTAATTAGACTATTTGAAATTTTGATGTGTAATTTTCTGAGTTCTTTATATATTTTGGAGATCAGTCCTCTGTCTGATGTGGGGTTGGTGAAGATCTTTTACCATTTTGTAGTCTGCTTTTTTGTGTTATTGATTGTATCCTTTGCTTTAGAAAAGCTTCCCAGTTTCAGGAGGTCCTATATATTTATTGTTGCTCTCAGTGTCTGTGCTACTGGTGTTATATTTAGGAAGTGATCTCCTGTGCCCACGTATTGAAGGCTACTTCCCAGTTTCTCTTCTATCAGGTTCAGTGGGTCATATTTATATTGAGGTCTTTAATCCATTTGGACTTGAGTTTTGTTCATGGGTATAGATATGGATATATTTGAATTCTTCTGCATGTTGATATCCAGTCATGCCAGAACTATTCAGTGCAATCCCCATCAAAATCCCAACACAATTCTTCATAGACCTTAAAAGAACAATACTCAACTTCACATGGAGAAACAAAAACCCAGGATAGCCAAAACAATCCTGTACTTTAAAGGAACTTCCAGAGGCATCACCATGCTTCACATCAAGTTCTATCATAAAACTGCAGTAATGAAAGCAGCTTGGTATTGGCATAAAAACAGACAGGTTGACAAATGGAATTGAATCAAAGACCCAGATATTAATCCACATACCTATGAACAGCTGATTTTTGACAAAAAGCTAAAATTATACAATGAAAAAAAAGAAAGCATATTCAACAAAGGTGCTGGCATAACTGGATATCGACATGTAGAAGAATGCAAAGAGAGATTCTTTTAGGCAACTGCCAGACATGGTGGCTCATTCCATAATTTCACCACTTGAGAGACTGGGGCAGAAATGTCACTGTGAGTTCTAGACCAGTCTAGGCTATAGGGTGAGACCCATCTTGAAACCAAACAAATAGCCCTGGAGAGATGGCTCAACAATTAAGAACCATCTTCCAGAGGACCTTGGTTCAATTCTCAGCACCTATATGGCAGCTAACGACTGCCTATAACTAACCTCCAGGGGCTTCAACACCCTCACAGAGATGTACACTCAGGCAAAACACCAATGCCCATAAAAAATAAAAATAGATAAGGCATTGAAAACAAATAAAAACAAGAATACAAGCCAAAGTAATTAATGCAAACAGTGTTCACCAGAGGATGGCTTCAGCCCGACTCCAGTTTGCCCATGCGTGCCTAACCTGGCCTGCCCTTGCAGGCCCCTGTTGTTTCATCTCCACAGTCTGACCCAGGAGTTCAGGGCTGAAGCCTGAGGTCTTGCTTTTCTCTTTTTCTTTTTGTGATAGAGGAGATGGAACCCAGGCCTAGTCAAGTGCTCCACACTGAGGTCCATCCCGGCCCTGGGTCTGTGCATTAACCGGCTCTCAGGAAATGCTGCTGCCCCTGTCCTGGGATTACCCTTTGGGTGACAAATTCCTTAAGAACTTTGGGTTGTACTCCCTTCCCAAGTCTGAGCCTGGTGCCCGCAAGTTGATGGGTATAGTATACATCATATTCTTGGAATGAATTGCTTATTGTTTGAAATAATGCCTATTAATTTCATTTACACAGATTTTTCTATTAAGAAAATCTTTTATCTTCTTAGATAGCAACATGGATTGCAAAACTCATGCCAGGGTAACTGAAATATGTGAAAATGTATGTTACTAAGTTACAGAGGAAAAAAAAAAGTGAAGGTTCCCTGGGATTGATTTTGGGAGGTGTCATTTTATAATTGCTTCTTATTTCCCATCTTTTAAAAGTCTATTTTTTATTATAATGTATTTTAATGGACACAGTAAGTGTATATTTGTGGACTATTGTGTGACATTTAGACACACAGACACTGTCTGTATGGATAAAATCAGAATCGCAGGCAGAGACCATCAGAGAACATTTGTGAGTGTGTGCATTGAGACCATTCAAATTTCCTTTATTATCTATTTCAAAAATATAAGCAGTTGTCAACCTCGTTTTCCTATAGTTCCTCAGTGCAGTTGCTACAATTAACAGGCTGTACCCCTGAATACATTAAACACCCCCACTCCCTCCTCCCCCACCTTTTATCTTTCCACTTCTGTGATATCCACGTTTAGTTTCCAAATCTAAGAGGAACGTGCAGTGTTTGCCGTTGTGTGCTTAATTAATTAATTATTTTCCACTTAGCACAGTGTCCTCCAGTTTCATCTGTGTTGCTGCAAAGGGTATGTTTCTCTGTTTCCTTCTGGTGAATACTATTGCATTCTGTATAAAGACACCACATTTTCTTTAGCCTTTCGCCTGGTGATGAACATCTGAGTTAAGTCCCTGCCCTGAGTACCGTGAATGGTGCTGCAATAGACACCAGAATGTAGATGTTTCTTTGCTCTACTGATTTCATGTCTTTTTGCTGTACACCTGGCCCTGGGACAGCCACATCACACAGTTGTTCTGGTCTGAGTTGTCTGAGGATCCTAGCCTCCATGCTGTTTTCTCTAAAAATTTTTTTTTAAAAAGATTTATTTATTTTGTTTTATGTGTACAAGTGTTTTGCCTATATATACCATGCATATGCCTGGTGCCTGTGGAGGTCAGAAGAGGGTGTCAGATCCCTTAGAACTGGAGTTATAGAGGGTCGTGAACCATCACGTGGGTTCTGGGAATTGAACCTTTGTCCTCTATAAGAGTGCAAGTGCTCTGATATGCTGAGCCATCTTTCAGCATCATCCACGCTCTTTCTTTCTAAATAAATTCTTTTTAAATAAAGATTATATCAACTTAATATTTATCCGGGAGAGAGATATCTGGAGGGGGGGGAGACACAGGAAGAGAGAGGAAGAGACACACAGAGAGACACACACACACACACACACACAGAGAATTCACTTTGCTTCTTTTAGCTGGTCGGCTGGTCACTGAGAACATACTATAATGGTTCAGTCATTCCCTGCATTATTTATATTTCACAAATTTGCATGCTGCCCAAGTCAATAGTAGCACAAGCCTGAACAGGAGACCATGGAAGAAGGAGCGATTGAGGTCAAGGTGAGCTACAGGCCTGAATGTAATTAGGTAAGTGTCAAATAAAAACATGAAGTTCCTGAATTTTGGATTTTCAAAACATTGAAAATGCATCACTCGAGAATCGTCCTGGGGGACAGTTTGAATCGGCACAAGTGCTGAACCACCCTGGTTTCCTTAGGACAGTGACATTTTTAGCACTAAAAATTCTTTCATTCAGAAAGATGCCTCAGTCCCCAGGTAAGACTGGATGGCTGCTCGGGATGTCCTTAATCAGCTGTGCACTGGAATTTCCCACAGAAGTTTAATACACTCTTGCCTCAGATGCATCCCTAGAGTTCCTGCTCAATCTGGTCTTAGGCAGTGCGTGGTCTACAAAGCTCCCCAGGTGATTCATATGGGAAGACAGGGTTAAGACCCTCCAGTGTAGGTAATATACACTCATTAGTTTGCTTACTTTTCACTCGTGTATTTTTTGCATTTAAACATATTGATTTCATGCCCTCCCAGATGACAGACATTTTGCCAGTATGGACACCAAGATGAATCATGCCGAATCCCTTTGTCTTCAGACCTTACAGTCTGGAGAGGAGAACGCTCTAGTTTAATATAGCAGCCATGGGATTTCCCCACTCAGCATGTATTTGTTGAATAGATTTGTTTTCAGCAACCGTTTAAATTTGCACAGCTAATAGTGATCACCAAAGCTGTAGTCACCCTCTTAATGGAAGTTGCTGTGTCCTAGTCAGTGGTGGGCCAGTATTCAGAAAACATGCAAACCTGTAACAGTGAACCTTTATAATGTGATTTGTGCTATAGGGACCAGTGCCACTCCCAGCATATCTGTGGCCTGTATCTACATAAACAAATGATTGTGTCAGTACTGCTCCAACTTCCCAATCTTGCTTGTTGCCATGACAATATTGTACCAGCTAGCTAGAGCAATCAATAGGAGGGCTGGAAACTGTCTTTGAGTAGCCTTGAAGGCACAAATATTTGAGTTCTTTGGGCTCTCTGGTTGACTCCACATGGAAAATAGAGAGTTGGAAAATACCTTGAGGAATTAAAAAAAGGCCTGAATTCCATTTAGGTCTTGACTTGAGCTCAGGGTACTCACCCAATTGCCCTGCTTTCTGGGATGGTAGGTGGGAGGCCTGGGTGCCTTTGAGGAAAGCCTTTGGATACAGGGTGAGGATGAATGGCGGGAGGAGTGGCAGAGGTATAAGGATGAGAAGGCAGGAGGCATGTGAGGCCATCCAGAGAGGGAAAGGGTCAAGTACAGTGCTGTTGAATGAGCTGCAGGCTGCATTCCTGCCACCCAGCTTCCGGCCGCCTGGCTAGCTTATGCCCCTAAATAACAACACACAAATTGTATTCTTTTAAACACTGCTTGGCCCATTTCTATTAACGTGTGTAGCGCCATGAGGCACTAGCTTACCGAGAAGGATTCTAGCCTACGTCCATCTTGGGCCGGAGCTTCATCGCATCTGCCCTGGAGAGGAGCGATATGGCGTCTGAGCTCACTTCCTCTTCTTCCCAGCATTCTGTTCTGTTTACTCTACCCACCTACGTTCTAACCTATCAGGCCAAGCAGTTTCTTTATTAATTAACCAATGACCTTCCTCCATCACAGTGCCTTAATGTGGGCATGAGTACACGTCAGTATAAAATGTCAACATTGCGGTCCAATTATTTTATCTTTCTGCAGGAGGCTGGTGAAGTTGTAAGTGGACAAATTATGACCACAAAAAGTTCTGAAGGATGAATTACTGGACATTTCAGTAACAGAGCAATGTATGAGGAGATGAGGTATTTAGTTCACTTCTACTGCTGTATTAAGAGTTCAGAGTAGCATGTGGTATGTAAAAGGCATGTCTTAGTCTCTCTGTGTTAAAAGACAATGCCAGAAAGTGGCAGCTCACAAAGAATAGATTTTTTTTTCAACGTTTGGGAGGCCTGAAAACCCGAGATCAAAGTGCCAGCTGGTTTGATGTCTGGTGTGGGCTCCCAGTGCTTCACCTGTGTCCCCAGAGTTGCAACAGTCAAAGGGTGGGCACAGTTCTAGAGCGTGAGAGCAGTGATGCTGGCAACTGAGATTGGTTAAGAGAACTTTGCACATGCTTCTTTGAAGAAACATGAGAAATTGCCTGGTTAAAACAAGACAGAAAACAACGTGTGGTAAGGTTGCTAAGGTCCACAGGAAGAAATGCATTCTCTGTGGCAAAGGTAAAGAAAGCTTGTGTTACTACAAACATTCCAGCCACCGTGTGTGCTGAGCATTCACATCTTCACCCTCTTCCTCTACTTACATGAGGCTAGCATCATCTCACACCACAATGGGATGAGTAGGAAGAGACATCTCTGGAGATATACGCTGATAGTCTTTGTGTATTGTGATGATGATGATGATGATGATGTGTGTGTGTGTGTGTGTGCTTGTGTGTGAGTCTGTTTGTGTCTGTGAATGTGGGCATGCAAGTGGAGGCTGCTGGATAACCTTGAGCATCAGTCCTCACCTTCCAGCTTGCTTGAGACAATGTCTCTTGTTCTCTGTTGAATACAGAAAACTAGCTGGCCTATTCATTTCCAGGTTGCTAGGCTGCAGCTATGGATGCTACCACATCTAGCTTGACTTGGGTTCAGGGACCAGAAGTCAAGCCCTCATACCTGTGTAGCAATATCTTCTCCCACACAGCCACCTTCCTAGCCCCAGTCAAATTATTTTGATAGATCACATCAATGTAATTTCTATTTCAGGATTCTGTTAAGTATCCAGCTTTATTAGTTGTTGTACATATTAAACTTTATATTGGTAGGCATGGATGTATGGGTGTATATAAAGAAATGCAATGTATAAAACTCATTTCCATCCATGGTTTCAGGTATGTGCTGGGGGTCTTGGAATATGTTCTCACAGATAAAGAGCAGCTGCTATAGTAAAAGTTCATTTGTTTTTTTTCCAGAAACATTTTTATAAAGAATATTATTCTTCTGTTAATACATTTTGCTCTTTTGTTATTTTCCTTCGACTCTCTCTGTGTGCAGTCTATGCTAATCCATTTTTTATTATTTATCATTTAATGAGTTGGGTTATAATGGGCCCAGGGTAGCATTCTGAGCTAGTTATTATTCACAACTGGAAGGCTTTCTCCTAAGCCATGCCAAAATCAAACTCCCTCCTGCGAGCATGGCTTATCCACACAATCCTGCATGCATCCCACCTCCTCTGTTTCTTTGCCCTGAGTTGGGGTGAGGAAGGACTTGCACTTTCTGCTGTTCTTTGCACATGCTGCGGCAGACAAAGGGAAGAGAGCATCCTGGGGCGCTCCTCACATCTAGGAATAGGATTCTGAAGGTGCACTGTTACTGCCTTTTCTTTAAAACTCTGCCCCGTTCCCCAGCATGGTTTCTGCATACACAGACATTTTGGAGCAGACTTCTTAGTTTCACCAAGGTGGAGCTGCTTGTTTTTCCTTGTTTCTGGTCAGTTGATTTGGTGATTTGGACACCTTTTAGGAGCGGAAGGGGAGAGTGATGAGTTGATACGTATGATCACGTCTGTGTTGGCAATTAGAAGGTCACATGGATGAGAGAGTTTCTTAAGCAGGGGTCTTCACAGGGTAGCATAGCTCTAGCTGAAGCACGAGGACAGACAGTCAGGAACATGCTTGACCAGAAGCAGGAGGCTCCTTTAAGAGGTCACTGTATTCAACTGAATCAAGAGTCTGAGAGGGGGAAGGGTAACCAAAATTAAGGATAATAGAAAAAGCCATATGGAAACCTACTATTTTACAAAATCGTTAAGAAAAAATCTAAAATAAGAGTTTGGACAGAGGTATCCTTCATGGATGGACAATGCTCCTACTAGAAGTCATGGATTATTAAATGAAAAATCACAGTGCCAGGTGTTTAATACTTCCCTATAAACTGTTGGTCAGGGAGGTCCCAGAGGCCCTTGAAACAATGCTACTGTCATTGCTCTTGATTGGCCACCAGAGCTTCGTGATAAGACCCAATTGCTAAGGATAGATGCTACACATTGGTCAGAAGTCAAAGAAATAAAGTTGGGGGGTGGTGCGGAGGGAACACCGTCAACAGGCTTACCTAGCTGTGAATCTTGCGAGCTACAATAATGACCTGCCAAGCAAGATGCATCCTCGGACATAATAGAGGCATGGCTATCATAGGAGTAATCAACTGTGTTTTGATTGCACTGAAGGCTTGTTCCACAAGAGGAAATTCATGCCTAGCTCTGTAAACCCAATCAAGATCCCATGACTGGCAAGGTCATAGCCCCTCGATGGAAACCTACTTCTAGTGTTTCCTGAACGACTGTGCTATCAAACTGTCTTCCAAACACTTACATTTATACTCATAGTTCAGAGCTCTGCCCAGCCTTTATCACATAAGCTCCTTGCTGCTAGAAGTGGCAATTAATGCGGAAACCCATAACTGGCTAAAGTATCAGGAACACATGACGGTGGAATGTTGGGCCCTAAATGGAACAGCTATCCCATCTTCTCTAAGGCTCAGGAAACATTGAGGAAGAGGGGACTGAAAATGTAAGAGCCAGAGGGTGGCGAAATGCGAAATGTGAAACAAAAGGCTATGTCTGGGTCATGAACTCACTATAGCTGTGGTTATCTGCAAAGAACATGCTTGAGCCTGACAACATTTCATCATGGACTGGGGAGAGGCTCATGAGGTCCTACCCCTCCCAACTATTTATTGACAGTTAATGGTTGTTAGGGGAAGGCTTGTCATTTTCTTCAGTGGTGTAGCCACCGATAAGTTGCTCTTCAAAAAACATCCTCCCCCCAAACACATTTTGGGTAGAAACCAATTAAACACTGTGGGCTAAAAAAAGGAGGCATGAACATATAAGGGGATTTGATGGGGGGGGGGTTGGCGAGAGTGGGAGGACATCAGAGAGGGGAGTGGGGGAAGGAAAAGACTACAATTTATTATATGAATGTTTGAAACTGTCAATCAGACAGAAATTATGGCACAGTATTGAGGGGTAAATAACCAAAAATTTAACATATACATGGATGAAAATTTCAAAAAAAATTGAAGGCCTTGGGTACTAAGCAAATAATTCATCCTCTTTGAGGGTGATGATCTATAAAAAAGTTGGGTGTCTCATTTGGCATAGATAGTCTTAATACAATCCTGCTTGATGGGTTGGGGTGGGGATGGGCAGGAGGTTCTGATGTGTCATTTATGACAGTAGCATGACTCTGATGTTGAGGATGAAACACCCATCTCTCTGAATAAGGTTGAGGAACACTTTTCTTCTTGTTGAAGGATTTGGAACCTTCCTTGCCTTATATAAAGAATTTTATCTAGATTAAATATGCTTTCTAAGCCAGATGTGGCAGCACATGTCTTTAGTACTAGCCTTTGTGAGGTAGAGGCAGGTGGATCTCTGTAAGTTCAAGGCCATCCTGTTCTATATAGTGAGATCCAGGATACCCAGCGCTACATAGCAAGAGACCCTATCTCAGTGTATGTGTATTTCCTGATTCTGTGTGCTGGTGTGGTTAGACTGATGTAGTTCTCCTTGCATTAAGGAAGCTCCTCTTTGTTTAAACCAACAACCAGGGAGCCCGCATGGGACCCACCTAAGCCCTCTGCATATATATCACAGTTATGTATGTTGGTCTTTATGTGAGACTCCTGACAAAGGGAGCAGTGGCTATCCTCAGTGCTTTGACTGGATCTTGGAAACCTATTCCTCAGTCTGGATCACCTTGCCCAGCCTGAATAGAGGGGAGGGTGCTTGGTCTTATGGCAGCTTGATATGCCGTGCTTTGCTGACGCCCATGGGAGCCTTGCCCCTTTCGGAACAATTACAGAGGAAAGGTGGATGGTGGGGGGGCCAGAGGGGAGGAAGGGAAAAGGAAGTGGGGAGGAGAGAATGGAGGAGAGGTTGCAGTAGGGATGTAAAATTAATTAATGAATGAATGAAAATGTCTTCAATATACAAAGACGGGAAAAAACGGACAATACATCACTTAAGTATAAACATCAACACACACACACACACACACACACACACACACACACGCACACACCCCTCCTCTTTACAGAAGATAGACACCATTACAGAAAGTCACAACTGGCTGAAATGCTGATAATAATGGACTGTGTGGAGCCCAACCCCAGCTGGCACACCTACAACGCAGCTCATATACCCAAGACACAGTGAACATCACGGGAGAGGCGGTAGACAGATTGTGAGAGCCAGAGGACTAGGAATCCTCGTGTGAGATAGTGTATTCTAGATATGACAGGGAGGCCACACCCATGGAACTGCAGCAATACAGATGCCTGAACAATGACAACACCAATGCGCATGGGAGGAACAATATAGGGTCCCAACCCTAGATAGAGAGCTACAAGTAATTAATGACTACTGAGAGATAGAACATTAAAGTCTTCCACAGGCATGAGCCCTCTAACTGGCTATTCAGTACCAAGTGGTCAGTCAGCCCTAAAGCCAACACTAAAAAGTCTTAGCAGGTTGTATTTATATATTTATTCACACATGCACACACACACACATGCACACACACACACACACGTATGTATCTATGACATTTAAAGAATGTGAGGATGAGAAACCATGAATTTGGGAGGGAGCAGGATGGGGTTGTGGTGCACGAGAGAGGCTGGAAAGAAGAGAGGAAGGGAGTAATGATGTGAAGGTACTTTAACTAAACATGCTTTCTATGGTTGCATTTAGCATTTCTTTTATTTTACTTATAAATGTTGCAACTAATGCAGTAGGGTCTCAATCAACACAAAACCACCCGCCCTTTGATTAGAAGACATCAGATTCCCTAACTACGTGTAGATCAGTACAGTGGGAGGAAACTAGCTGATAGGCCCTTTCACATGACCTACGTTGCTAGGATACACCTTCAATCTTCTCCCCCAGTGGAGATAGCTACTCAGGAGCCTCCCTCAAGAATGTGGCTGCTACCTGGAGAAAGATGGAATTCAAAGTTGGAAACACATACACACACACACACACACACACACACACACACACACCTCACACGGAGTTTGTATATAATTTATTGTTTTCTATATTTTATTGCCTTGAATGATAACTATCTTCTCTTGGTAAAAATAACTTTAAGTGAATCTCAAAAGAATCCTAACCAGGATCAGGAAAGACCAATTTAGCTTTAGCTGAATAAATCCCATTTTTATATGCGAGAAACAAAACAGAGCTACCCGAAGAAACGTAGGGTAACTTCCTTGGGTTATAGTAAATAAGAAAAGTAATGCCTAACATTTTCTTCATGTTTAGTTTGAACCCACAATAGTTAACACAGTTTCTGAGAATTCATGAATTGAATTCTTACAATGACTCCAACTTTACAGATGGGGGAATCCAGGCACAGGAACCTGTGTACGTTGAAGTAGCCAGGACGTGTCAGAGGTGAGATTCAAACCCAGGCAGCCTGGTTTTGCAGTTTTCCCC
>NC_022015.1:52332390-52357233 GCF_000317375.1 Microtus ochrogaster | reverse complement strand
CGAGAGTCTCCTGCCTCTATCTCCTAAGTATAGGGTTACAGCCAGTGTCACCATGTTAGCTTCCTAAGGAAATTCTTACTTCATTTTCCTGCCTGTGCACTTGGGATGTGGAACAGAGGAGCCTTCAGGAATAAGACCTGGATTTCTAACTGGTTTAATTCGTTAAAAAAATTTTTGAGCTCTAGTTTTCTGCCAGCCTTTATGGTAGACACCAGGGAAATAGGGTGAACTTTCAATGGAGGGAACCCCCTAAATATTTACATATGTATTTCTTTTTAGTCCTTTGGGTTTTATTAGAAAGTTTCTTGTTTGGATAGAATCCTTTGAAGGATCATTTTATACACTGTGACACTTTCTAGGGGCTTCAAATAAACCCAGCATTCATTTCCTTTGGAACAGCAAACACTGGTTCTAAATGGTTTCCACCTATCCCTACCAGCCCTATTCATTTCAATAATTCCATCTTGATTGCCATCCCCCCCCCAGCCATCATAAATACAGCTCCTGGTTTAAATTGTCATGCAGTGAAGACGAGTACACACAAACTAGCAATTTAGGTAATGTTTATTTCCTAAAATGATTCTTTATAAAGTATTTACCCTTCTCCCCAGATAGGAATTTGCATAAAGATATAAATAAGATATAGGTCAAGTATGCTTAAGAGGGTATTGATTAGGTAAAATGATTTATACCTGGGTAGGCAAAATAAACCTTCCTTGAGTTTTGTTATATTATATGCTGTTTAATTTTCTGTCTTAATAAGGTTATTAAATTGTGCATTTTCCTTAAGTTGAAACTGTTCTGAAAAAGAGCCATCACATTTTCACTTTCGAATTCTTCAGGCTACTTATATCGAATAGGCTTGGGTTTGTGTGCAGCCTTCTACCGGCATTCTGAACAGCAACCCTACACTTCAAACACTTCAGATATGCTTTTCCTGAGCTCAGCGGCCCTTTACATTTGAACTTTTAAAATACTTTGTTTATACCTTATAATCTCTAATTATGCAAATTTTTGATACTGTTTTAAACAGCTCTGAAGACTTTGAGACATAGAAAGCCTTGCCTTATATGTGGAGATGCCTCAAGAATCAGACCATCGTTGATATAGGTCTGGACTCTTAGAGAACTGAGCTCCCAGACAGACGGGTACTTCTTACTTCAGTTTTGTTTTCTGACATAGCAGGTGAGTAGCAATTGTGCTTATGGGCTGTAACTTCTTTGGCTCAAGGAGAATGAGCACTGAGCTGATTTATCATCCACAGTGCTTGGGAAGTGATTTAGTTCCTTGGGACTTAGTTCTTTACATGTAAAAACCACATAAATAATATCTGTCTTAAAAGATGGTTTTGCAGATTAAATGGGCTCATAAATGGAAAATGATGATTTGTCAAAGGATTATTCCAGCCAGGACAAAAAAAGTCTGGAACCATCTATTTTCTTCCCCCAAGAAACATATCTTACCACCAAAGTCAGACATTACTATAGTGGTATATTATTTGTGTTTTAATAAACAAAAATTGCTGGAGGATCAGAGTGCAAAGCAGCCACACTAGTTAGAAATAGAGGCCAGGCAGAGGTGGTCCACACTTTTAATTCCAGCCCTAGAGAGAAATATAAGATGGGAGGAGACAGGTCTCAGACACAGTCTCAGTCTGAGGAGGCAGGATTGCCCATTTTGGTTTGATAAGAGCTAGAGGCTGGCTGCTTTGCTTTTCTGATCTTCAGTTTGAACCCCAACATCTGTCTCTGGTTTTTGTATTCGTGCTAGACACTATCGTAGCATGAAAAGATGGAAAAGGTGTTCCAAGTAAACAGACATAGGAAGCAAGCAGGTAGAACTACTCTAAAACTTGAAAAAACAACTTTTATTTTTTTTTTTCTAGACAGGGTTTCTCTGTGTAACAGCCTTGACTGTCCTGGAACTCTCTCTGTAGACCAAGCTGACCTCAAACAAAGTTTCACCAACCTCTGCCTCCCCGATGCTGGGATTAAAGGTGTGTGCCACCACCACCTGGCCGAAGTTTTTTAATTCAAAAATGGAAAGAAAAGATAAGGAGGGGTACTTCATAGCAATTAATGGACAGATCCATTAAAAGAACATTCCTATTTAAACGTATATGCACTGAACACAGGTGTGCCCAATCATGTAATACTAATAGATGCATACTAATAGATGTAAATCACAGATTAAATCTAGTACAGTGCAGTGGACACTTCAATATCTTACTCTGATCAATTAACAGATCTTCCTGACAAAAATTAAACAGCAAACATGTGAATTATATGACACCGTAGATCAAAGAGACTCTACGGAATATCCCCTTCAAATGTCACAGAGTATATGTTCTTCTGAGCAGCCCACGGAACATTCTCTAGAATAGGTCATATACCAGGGTACAGAGCAAGTCTCAACAAATATAGAAAAGCTGAAATAATTCCTTTTATTCTACCTGATCACAACAGAAAAAGACTACAAATGAATAGCAAAAGAAATCCTAGAACACATATGAATTCATAGATCAGAGAATACTACTGAGTGATGAATGGGTCCTTGAATAAATCAGGAAGGAAATAAAAGAATTTTTAGAATCAAATGAGAATAAAAATACAACATATCAAAACATATGGGATACATACAATGAAAGCAGTATGGAGTGAAATTTATAGCTCTAAGTGCCTACATTAAGAAGTCAGAAAGATCTCAAATAAATAACTTAACGATACACCTTTGATCCCTAGAAAACTCAGATTAGTAGATGAAAAGAAATCCTTAAAATCAAAGCAGAAATCAATGAAATAGAAACAAGATAGTAAATATAGACAATACAGAGAATTAAACAAAGAGCTGTTTCTCTGAAAAGATAAATAAAACGGACAAATCCTAGACAAAAGTGCAAATAAATATAATTAGAGGTGAAAAGGGAACAATAGATTACAATTACAATAGATATTAATAAAATTCAGAAAATCTAAATAACACATTCTACTGAAGTGGAGAATTTAAAAGAAACTGATGGATTTCTGAATATATATGACCTACTAACATTAAACCAAAATGAGATAATATATAAAGATTTTGCTTATCTATTTTTTTATGTGTGTGAGTATTTTGCTTGTATGTATCTGTGAATCACATCTGGCAAAGCTGATGGAAGCCAGAAGAGAGTGTTGAATCCCTCAGAGCAGGATTTATATATGGCTGTGCGACATCCCATAAGTACTGGGGACCTAATGCAGGGTCTCTGCAAAAGCAGCAAATTTGCTTAAGCACTGAGTAATCTCTTTAGCCCTCAGATAAACAATGTAAACAGATCCATAACAAACAGATAAGATTGAAGGAGTAGCCAGGAGTGGTGGCACACACATTTAATTTTAGCTCTTGGGAGGCAGAGGCAGGTGGATCTCTGAGTTTAAAGCCAGCCTGGTCTACAAAGCAAGTTCCAGAACAGCCAGGACTGTTACACAGAGAAACCCTGTCTCGGAAAAAACAAAACAAATTCGCAAATTCAGGAAGTAATTAAAAATTTTCCTACTGAAAAAGCCAAGGTTTGAATGGATTCACCAGTAATTGACAAGTGAGATTTCATGAGATTAAAGGTTTCTATATATAAAAAGAAACTGTAGTTCATGTAAAAAAAATCACCTTACAGAATGGGAGAAATATCTCTGCCAGCTGTGTATTTGATAGAAGACCAGTTTCTAGAATATACAAAGAACTTCAGAAAATGGGTATCAAAGAAACACTTTAAAAAACGGACCACAGAACTGAACAGAGAGTTATCAAAGGGAAAGATACAATTGTCTAACATTTTAAAAGTGCTCAGCATCATTATCCACAAAGGAAATACAAAGTTCAACTCCTTCGCGAATGCTTAGAATTGGTGTGTCATCCTGTGAACAAATGTCAGCAAACACTGGTGAGGACGTGGGGAAAGAAATCCCCGCCCCCTAGTGGTGGGACAGCACACGGGTGCAGTTACCAGGGAAGGCAAGTGTCTCATTGCTCCCATTAGCTCAAGCAGCTGCGGTTTCCTGCACAGCCGTTGCATAAAATTAATCCTGCCAATTTCCAAGCGTGGTTAGGAGAAGGACTTTAGAGGTTCTCTTCCCAGCTGAAGAGCAGGTGACGAGTACTTACTGTAGAGGGAAGGGTTTTTTTTCCTTCAGTGTTCTGGTTGTGAGGACCTGAAGTTAGGAGCGGGAAATGTTGGGGAGATCTGGGAGGGTAATGGGGAGTTTATGTTGGATATGATAAAGATAAATTAATATATGAAATTGTCAAATAATAAAGTATTCTAAGAAAGCACTATGTAAAGAATTTTTAGTGTTTTATATATATACTCTTGTTAATAACTATTATCAAATTAATAATCCTAATTTAATAAATATGCCAGCCAATTGGTGATGCTTTTGCATGTAGAGCATTCCCAGTTAGACCATCATTACAGGGTTTTCTGTGGTCAGCGTGAACGACTGGCTGCCATAGACTCTCCACAAAATGATACTACAAGACGAAGAGAAATTCTGAGTATTAAGTCCAGATGGTCCTTAAGTTTCCTAGGGCTTATGCATGTTAGAACTGCCAACTTATATTAGGAGTGATTCTCTGACAGAATATGAGGTGTCAATCAAATCTACCATTTGGTTTTCTTCTCAGCTTCTTTCCTGAGTGAGCTGAAATTTGCCAAGGTTAAGATAAACACCAGAGGAGGTAAAGCTGTTACCGTGCGAGAGTTTGAATGCAGATGGAGGCACTATGTTCAGACTTTAAAATGATATTGTTTTTAAGAATGTAATTTTAGAGGTGCATTTATCTGGGTTGTTTAGCTCGTGAACACTGGGAATTCTCCATATGAGCCACAGCCACCCCTGTTAGGAAGACTTCTCTGGTAACATCCTCAAGGCTGTATGGTCCAAGAGGATATGTAGGATTGATGTTCTATGGTGGCCCCTGGTTGCAAGCAGCCAATGGAACTGCTTAATCTGTCCTGGTGACCAGTCAGGCTGTGTTCACTGGTCATGGCTGGGTGACAGTTCTTCAAGAACTTCAGACCCCTTCTCTCACTATTGGCTTTCCCGAGAGATCTGGGCTTCTCCATCGCCTGAGCCCCTTCATTTACTCCTTCCTGGGGCTAGAGATACCAAGAGGTGGGCATTAAGTGTTGATTGTCCCCTTATGAATTGGGCTCTGTTGTTTTCCAGGGGAAACTCTACTCACTGTGAAGAAGTGTTTCTGCTTTTGACTTTAGAGCTAGGAATTAGTCTTTTGTGGACCCAAAGTCATAGAACAACCTCACAAAGTCAGGACTTTAAATGTGTACTCAGTCTGTTTGGTGATAGATGGGCTAAGAGTTTCTACAAGCCAACATTGCTCTTATGTGCTTAGGTTCCCAACAATATATACAAGTAGAAAGGATGAATGGACTTATATGGTTTATGATTAATGATATTGTAAAGCTCTCTGTGTTTCTTTTTTTTAAACATCTGTTTAAATGAATGTGTTCTCTTTGTTGTGCCCTTTCTGCAGTACAAGGAGCCAATCCTTTACCAGCCCCCTGTTTGTTTGCAGAAAACTGTGGAAAAGTGTTCCTGATGTATGCACAATAGGCAAAGTAGAGAAACATAGTGGATGAGAGACTGAGAATAAAATAAAAATTCTTACTCTTGGGCTGATTATTTGCGATATGTCAAATGGCATTTGTTTTTACAGCTATGTGAATAAAATTTCTGCTATTACCACCAAGGTACTATAGAAGCCTATGCCTCAGGGATGTTTTGTGGAATTAATGCATTGGTTTTCTCTCTTTTATTCTCTTTTACTCATTCTGTCTCTTCCTTTGGGTGCCATGCAACACAACGGCCACATGTGATGTGTTCTCACTAAAGTTGCACATAACAAAGTGAGCCATTGATTCCTCTCAGGTTTGTTATGACAATCTCCAGTCTCCTTGTCTCAAGAGCCCAGGGTCTCAGCATCCAATATGCATTTGCTTATTTAGTCTCCCAGTCCCCAGCCTCCTTTCAGAACTGTATCCCAGCCTGCTTTTAGCATCTGGTCCTCCATACCAGAAAATCTGTTTTGGCTTCTTCAGAGAATAAGTCTTTTATTTTCAGTTGGAGAGGGTTTTTCAGCGTGGGGGAAGACATGGCATTCTGACTGCATCTTAAAAAAGACTTAACAAATTCTTTCCTATTTTTCCTCCCAAAGCTTTCCTTTTGAATTTCTGATTGTCCCAAATTCTGGGACTTTTGGGCACCACCAAGTGTAAATCAGCTTGATGCTAGCTTAGAATTCCGTTTTCTTTTCCGGTCTGCTGTTTTTTGTTTTTCCCTCCATCTGTTCTCATCTTCCAGGTATAGAAATCGCATACCTCAGTCCTAGTCTCGTCTCATTGGTCATAGTCACGTGATCCTAACATTTCTACAAAATAATCTGAGGTGTTCAGCTTCCATCCTTAGAGAGAATGATCAGTACAGGAAACATAAACCTAATGCTTCTGACCTAATGCTTTTAATTAAAACCTCACCGTCTTATTCTGCATGTGTTTATTAGCAAGCCATGGTAAACCCTTGGTTCAGCTGCTACATTTGTCAGTCTCTCCAGGTTTTGTCATGTACCAAAAAAAAAAAAACAAAAAACAAAAAAAAACAAAACTGTAGTAGTCATTGACTAACCTAAAAAACACATGAATTTGGGGCACTGTTTAATATCTGGTTCTGGACATAGATCTTAGTACGTAGAGGAAGTGTGAATGACTCAGGGAATCTAGGCTTGTGTTCAGATGTTGTAATAGGAGTGGCGGGGCTGCGTCCCTAGCACCCTGCCTCCTGACTAGCTTATGCCCCATGTTGGGCGCCATTCTGTTGAAGGAGCTGCGGGCTGGCATTCCTGCCACCCAGCTCCCCGCCACCGGCTAGCTTTATACCCGAAATAACAACACACAAATTATATTCTTTTAAACACTGCTTGGCCCATTAGTTCTAGCCTCTTAATGGCTAATTATCACAATCTTGCCTAACCCATATTTAGTAATCTGTGTAGCACCAGTCTTACTGGGAAAGATTCAGCATGTCTGACCTGGTGGCTGGCTGCATCGTGTCTGCCCTGGAGAGAGCTACATGACGTCTGAGCTCACTTCCTCTTCCTCCCAGCATTCTGTTCTGTTTACCCCGCCTATCTAAATTTTAACCTATCAGGGCCAAGGAATGATGACCTTTCTCCATCATTCAGAATCTACCAACTTCTAGCTGTGAGACCTTGATCAAAAGATCAGTTTTTTTTTCTGTTTCCCTGTGTCCCTAGTGGTCCTTTACCTGTAGTCATCTTGTGAAGATGAAGTTAGTTAATAATCAGAAATGTGGTCACTTATGTATTAGTTGTGATTGTTATATGCTAATTGTATTATTATTATTGCTATGGGTAGTAGAATACAAAGACTTAGATTGAGGGTTTTATGGCCTGAAATGGGTGCTCATCGCATTTAATTCTGTTGTGCCAGACAGGCAACTGTGCACTCCAGGAGAGTAACCTGTGCACTTCAAATGAAATGGATTAAAGTATTTGAATTCTTTTATTGCATTCTCTGGTGGATACAGACAGTATTGTCTGAACTTACTGTCTACCTTAGGCCCTGTTACTGCTCTGAGATCTGCTCAGTTTTACATGGGAATAAACTTGCCATAAGTTAATTTTTTGTTTGTTTTTGTTTGTTTTTGAGACAGGGTTTCTCTGTGTAGCTTTGGAGCCTGTCCTGGCAATTGTTGTGTAGACCAGGCTGGCCTTGAAATCACAGAGATTCATCTGCCTATGCCTCCTGAGTGCTGAGATTAAAGGCGTGTGACATCACTGCCTGACCATAACTACACTTTTATTTGAAAGCAAAATAGTGTGTGCTTCATCATTTTCTAGGTTTCATTCATTTATGCTGCATTCAGAACCCTTATCTGTATACTAGATGTTTTCTGTATTTCACCTTAAATGAACACTTTAACATTTATGCAGCCTTTCATATTTAGTATGTCATAGCTTTGATGGGTTTTGAACATGGAGGGTGTCTCAGTAGCCTAGGAATTTTTAAAGCCTGCTTTCGAATGGAAACAACTATGTGGTAAATGTGAATCATGAAGGAAAGCAGGGAGTCAGCCTCAGAGAGCACCCAGAGCAGCCTCCTCAGGTGTCCTTTGCACCAGCCCACACAAGAAAGGAGCCACGAGGCCAGCAAACACATATTACCAACCTACTATGTGGTGGGAATTGGGTCCCCCTGTACACGGAATATGTGAACAGATACGGCCCTTTTGTCTAGTTTGCCATCATCATCTTCATCTTCAGCCAGACCACCGTGTTTTAGAGAGATCTCTCCTGGTACTACACTACGGGCTTTAGTGTCATTATCAGTTAAGATGCTTACCACGACAGCAAAAGAATTGCCCATTATTATCTCAGACTCAGAGAGGAGGAAACTGATGTTCAGTGAAGTCAAACAATTTTCTAGTCAAGAAAAAGCGGTGTTTGAATGTGGTCATAAGTCTTGCTGCTTGAAGGTGTCACACCCTTTGACTATGGCTTCCCTGTAGTGTCATATGGAAGGGATGGTAGTGGGGATAGAAGTGGGAGGAGTGGGAGGAGTAAGTAAGACTTATATAGGATCGTTCCCCCCCCCAAGTAATAAACTTTGGTCTTTGGGGGGAAAGATGGTAAGCACATCATTTTCTTCAAAAATATTAGAAATGACCAAGTAGAGACTATTAAAACTGAAGGCTGTAGTAATGATAATAGTAACTAAGTAATCAGTGGCACAGTTAGGTATATCAGCTATGAGCTTTGCGAAGATGTTTAATCCTTGAACCCTGCCTGGCTAGTATTCATTTGACCTTGTTCATGGTTGTGTCTGATAAATGAAACATTGTATTTTGGAGCACACCACGCATTGGCACTGAACGAAGAATGCAATCATAGTGCGTTTATTCTAGGATGTGGACTTTCGATATTTGCATTTGATGAAGTTTGATACATTTTGACCCTCAGTACTTCTTTTAAAACAATGTGTGGAGATTTGCAGTTCTCAAACTCTTTTCGGACTTCCTTTCTTTTCCCCTTTCTGTCTACAGAACTTCTGTTCCATGGGTTGTTCTGTTCCATGGGGGTTGGCAAGATGGCTCAGCAAGGAGAGGCGCTTGCTGCCAAGCCTGCTGACCTGAACTCAAGCTCTGGGACCGACATGGTGGGAGAGATCTGGCTTCTGACCTTCCTATGTGTCCTCCACCCTCCCGAGATAAAGGTAATAACTCTGGCCGTGGATAAGCTGCCCTATGTCCCATTTCACAGGTCCAGAATTTCTGTGACAGTGACTGATTCAAGAGATGGACACTTACAGAATTAAGCAAGTCCCCATTCTTCTTGGAACCTCTCCGCTGTGGTTACCAGGAAAGATGGATCTTTCTGACTGGCATTTTCTGAGCTGCTTGGGTGTTAGCCTGATGAGGTTTCTTTGGTGACCCAGGTACAGGCTAACGGCTCCTGGCTAGAGGGCTACTTTGATGACGTCAGTTGAGTCCTAGCTCTCATTTTGTCTGAACTGTGCCTGTCCTTAGAGTGTCTGGCCAGGTGAATCTACAAATCCATCCATCCATTTCTGCTTTAGCTGATTTAAATTGTATTTCTGGTACTTAGATAATTTCTAATTGTATAGATAGTTCACTGATTACAGTTAAATAAAGCAAGTTTCAGTTTATACTTAAGATACTTTTTATATTAGGTAAATACATGCTGATTCTTTGCTCTTTTATTAAAACGGCTTATTTGGCACCTGAAGCGTTGCGACACAGCTGGATCTGCTGCATAAATGTTTTCTCCACATGGAAGTGGTGGGGAGGGAAGAGTGGGTGAGGGGAGGGCACACAGCCCTTGGTAGGAACCCTCACTTTCCATGTAAAGGGCAATGTGATGTCACTTCTTGTCAAAAGTACCCACATTACTATCTGAAGCCACCCCGGATTTCCTGGCTTTCTGGAGCATCATTCCTTTGTACCCTTTCTTTCTTTACTGCATTCATTTGAAAATGCTCCATAGGAAAGACATCTGTCTAAGGTGTGGGGAAATTCACCTTTATCATTTACTTTATTGCTTACCATTGCAATGCTTAAAAGCACGCATCAGAAGACTGAAAATTCACTAATATAAATTCAAATATGAGAAAATTAAACAGCTCAAAAACAAGGGAAGCAAAGACTTATTTTCCCCATGGCCACCTGGTTTCCCATCTGCCTTGCCTTTTCCCCCAGTGGCCTTATGAAGCAACGGTTTGCTTCCTGGCTCTCCTCCAGTCTAACTACTGGTTTTCTCAGAAATGTCTTAGAATAAAAATTGGACTCTACAAACAACCCCTGTGCATTACATAATTGAAAATTAAATATAATTGTGAAAATTAAGTATTAAGCCTGTTACTTGTCTTGGCTAAACACACAGGAGGAACATAATAAACTTAAGAATCTAAAATGGATGTAATTACGTATATATGCTTGATCATCAAAGAAGTCATCCAAAACTGTGCCCGATTCCCTTTCCAAATCAGGTAGGTCAGTGTCGGGGGGCATTCAGGAGTCCTTGCAAAATAGAGTTGACACACTATAATCATTTAATGACACAAATTCCCTCAGCATAACGGCTGCATAAACAGTGTTCATTATAGTGATTAGAAACATTAATTTCTTAGAGCAATCAAAATTTTCTTTCATCTCCTATTGCAGTATTTTTTTAAGCTGTAGGTTTATGACCCATGAAATCAATTTAGTAGGTACAATCAGCATCTGGGAAAGTAGATTAAAAGAGAAAATATTCAATTTCATTGCATATTGTCCACGTTAAGTTTATCTGAGATACATTTCAAATTTCCAAGAGCAATATGTATAACTCTTTGACTATGACACAAACTGTATTTCATTTTGTAAAGTAGCACACTAAAAAGCTAGAAAACTAGAAAGTATTCTACAATATGCCAAATACATTGTAGGGCTGACCTGAATATGACGCCTAATTTCTAGTTTCACAGATTGTTGAAGAAAAGTATTTTCATTGAACAGTCACAGTCACTGTGTTTTCTTTCTGAGACTTAGATTCCCCTTCCCATTTGCTATGAAATTTGTTCATAGCATTTGCTGAAGTCAATGGAGTGGGGGATATCTTGGCTGTATGTATGAGCTCTCAGTTTTGGACTGAACCATTGACTAGCCAGCTCCTTGTGAGCACACTCTCACCAGCTCTGTACCTCAGGTTCCTTATGTATAAGTAAGGCTCATGATGAACCGGTAGGCTATTCGCAGAATCAATGAAGGAATGCAATAAATGTTCTTCACAGTGTTGGGCACACAGTGAGTCTTCAACAAATATTGCTTATTGATGTTATTACTTTCTTCTTTATCTTTATATGAGAATAGAAAACATCAGACTTTTCTTGCAAAGAAGTTTCACCTTTGCTTCCGATAGAGACAGCATAAAGCCCAGAGTGTATCTTGTGGCTCAACCTACTCATGCCTGCCTCAGGCCCTTATTCTCTTTCCCAGCATTTATATTTGTAGTTGAAATGAAACATCTTACAGAAATGTCTAACCTAGGATACACCACACACTAGGAGGGAATGAGAATTTCCTGATATGTGATCAGGAGTCTAGTGAACGCATATAGACACTCAGGGAATGAGCAGGGAAGCCTGATAATCACGTTTGTCTAAGGGCCTCATGAGGTCCAGGGAGAAGTCAGATATGTTGGTCCTAAATTCAGGCATAATCATGAGTTTGCAGTGCGAAGGAGGTTACTTCACCTTGTGTAGCTTTTCTTACTCCGCTGGCAAAGGGAGATTCAATTAGTTCCTGCATCACATAGCTGTTGCTGTGATTAATGTTTACCGTAGTTGTAAGGAGCTTGGCACAGCTACTGCCACATAATAAGTTTTCAAGAAAATAGCGGTAGTGAAAGAAGAGTAATATTCTAGAAACAGCGCATGAAGTAACTGCCCTTTTAACTCTGAAATATAGGACGCCGATTCTATCACTGGATCACTTCTTCATCCAACAAAAACTGGAGGCGGCATGAATTGGGGATTAAATTCCATGATGAGAAGGTGAATAGGATAGCTTTTCTGCTCTCATTGAGTTTATAGTCTATGGAGGTCATGGGCACGCAACGACGAGCGGGTGATAAGGGCCGCTGCAGATGCGTTAATAGCGCTAAGTAAGAACACAGATGTCTGTGACTGACAACCACACTTAGAAACATTTATAGTTTGTCTTCCATATACTTCCGGTCTGAATTTTAGATCTGAACAGGCCTAACTTCCTTCTGTTTATACTAATTTATTAAAAGTTTTGCCAAGTGTAGCTTGCTCACGAAGGTATACTAAAGAGGAGGCTTCATCTATAGAACCTGGAGGAAATTGCCTGTACTTGGCTACGGCTCCAAGGGTAAGGGCAGGTAGTGAGATATCTTTGAAGGACTGAGTCTAGAGAGTAGGGCAAATATCCACCCTATAAATTAAAATCCAACGATTCAAGCATGCTTGTGCTTACTATGTTCAACAGGGAAGTTAAAGTTCTGTCTAATGCTCAGTTATAACAAGGAGTATTGTCTATGTTTTCATTTCTCTATCTTCTGAATGATATTTGATTTTTAATTTTAATATATACATCTATTCTCATTTCGATTTAGATAGCTTTGAAAGTAAAGTAATAATAATTATTAAATAACTTTAGATAACTTAGCATTTTACATATTCTGTTAACATTTTTCATTTACATTTTTATGATTAAATTTTTATTTAAATTTAAATGGACATGAGTAACATTCTATTTAAAACTTACAAAATCAAGTCACACGCAACATATGTCAGCATTAAAAGGCTTCAATAGTGGTAGCACTCACTGTCTTACACAATGGGTCAATGGGCTGTCAGTAATTAGATGTGACGTAAATCATTTGGGGTTAAGTCCATTAGTAGGAGGCTTAAGGTGTCTATGTTAATCCATTTAAATTACTTTTTGTCTTATGTGGATAGAGGAACTCTTACCTTTGAGTAATGCTGTCAGGATAGCTAAATCAATGTCCTGGTGGCCTTCTGATCCCATTCGAAATACTGTGATCTGCAATTTGAGACAAGGAGATGGTTAACAACACATTTGTCCTCCAGAGAGAAATCAAATCAATGAAACCACTTCTGAGCAGTGACAGTTTTACTATCCCTGAAGTAGGTTCTTAACTTTAGGGCAAGCGTACATAATGAGGATCAGAGGAATGGGCTCTCCCATTCATTAAGAGGGAGATGTGTCAATAGTCTCCAAGTGGGGACCATCTTACATTACTGTATGGATAGTGGTTATCAAGCAGGGCTTCAGGATTTGCAATATATGTAAATTGTAACACAGACCATAAGTGAAGAACTGTGTTTAAAGATAGCTGGCCACTATGTTCTATAGAAAATGGCCCACTGCATGTGCACAAATGTGCACTGTAACCACCTCTACACTTATTCCTTAACAATAGTCATCTGTGTTGGTTGGTTTTTGTCAACTTGACACAGCCTAGACGTCTCCGGGAAAAAGGATTCTTCACTGAGAAAGTGCCTCTGTAGGATTGTCCTATAGACGAGTTTGTAGGAAATTTTCTTGATTAACAATTAATGTGGAAGGGCACAGTACACTCCTGGGCAGATAGTCCTGGGTATACAATGAAGTAGGCTTCTGGAGATGGAGAGATGGGTCAACAGTTAAAAACTCTGGCTGCTTTTCCAGAGGGTCCCGTATCAACTCCCAGGACCCACATGGCAGTACCATCTGTAACTCCAGTTCTGGGATCTGACAACATCTCTGGCCTCTGCAGGCACCAAGCATGCATATGGTGCACAGAAATACCCATATGTGCAAAATAAAACACCCATATATGTAAAACAAAATAATAGAAATGAAGAAGAAACTAGGTCGAGGAGCAAGCCAGGAGGAGCAAGTCAGAATTCCTCTGTGATCTTTGCTTCAGTTCCTGCCTTCATGTACCTGTTTGAATTCCTGCCCTCACTTTCCTCAGTGATGGAGCATGATCTAGGGGTTTTAAGCTGAAACAAACTCTTTCCTCACCAAGTTGCTTTTGGCCATGGTATTTTTATCATAGCAATGAAAACCTCAACTAAGACAACATTCAAGGGTTTTGACACTGGGATGTGCGTCACTGTTTAGCCCTCTCAATGAGTGCATATCTTTTAGAATAATCTAGCAGTATATCCAGATGGTAGGAATGGACAGAAGGCAGTAAAGTAACATCTTTTCCGTGGTAATATAGGAGAGAAACGCGGTCTCTGGGGAAGAATAACAGGAAGGAGAGGGAAGAAGCATCAGCGAGGAATTAATTCTTCTCTGAGACTTGACTGTTGACAGGAGAAAGAGGGAGCTGGGAGACTCATTCCAGAGGAGATGTTTTTACTAACAATTGTTACTGCAACCACAATCTAGCAATTGGGGATAATCTCTACTTTTATGACACTGACGAATTCCCCTCATAATCTTAAACAACTTTGCTGACATTAAACGAAAGCCCCAAGAAATGTTATTTGTATGCGTCCTCTACGCTCACCAAAGGCCCAGGTGTATGTTTTGGGTGGGAATCTTTTATGGGCGTACAGGAAACACTGGCATCCACAGTGATGGGCAGCACCGGATTTGTTTCTACTGTGTGCCCTGAGAAGCTTTCATTTTCCCTTGTAGAATGCTGACTACACAGAGCAAGTTTCCCAGCTTAAAAGGCAAAGACAAGCCGCGGCTAAGTATTGGTTTCTAGCCGGGATGAGCTAAAGAACGGTTTTGGAGCAAAAATTTGCATGAAAAACTTAGAGAAGGATTTTTGTAACAGAGCAAGGCTTAATCTATTTTCAGGAATCTTCTTGCCAATTCCATGAAGAGTTAGTAAAGATCATAATGGGAAAGTATAAACTTGGCTGAAGGGCAGGGAAGGTTGCTGATGATCCATGCCCTTAGCTAACCAATCAGAAAGCACAATTCAAAAATAAGCCGTTGTTTACTAAGTGAGTTTATAGTCAGTTGAAATTTCAGTAAAACCCCAAGGGTGTTTCTGTGCCTTTGACAGACTGATTCTAGGACTCAAATAGTCACAACCACACACAATTGTCATAGAATTAGTTACCAAATCAAAGAATTTAAAAGAATATGTTGTTGGCATTGGAAACAATGAGTAAATCATGAAATAGAATACAACCCAGAGATATGCCTACACGTATGTGAGCATTTGAAACCAGACAAAGGGTCATTGGAAGTCAGCGGGGAGAAGATGCTTGTTTTCTCCCTTCTCTTCTCTTTTCTCTCCTTCCCATCCCCTTTCTCACCCTCCTCTGTTTCCATTAATAGAAGGGTCGCGCTATGTCGCTGATCTCAAAGTTACAATCTACGGCCTCAGCTCCCCTGATACCTAGGATTGTGGATATGAATCACCACCCTGAGCAATAAGTGATGTGAGGACAACTGTACCTTTCCACTTAAAAATCTGAATTCCTTTTCTACCTCCCAAATCACACAGATAAAATTCCAAATGGATTCAATATGTAAAAATGTATAAAATTGTTATAAAATACAGGAGAATATAATTTGTAAAGATTTTTTTATCATGTAATGGAACTCTTAGATTCATTTCCAAATACCAAATAAAAGTACAGATCATATAATTAATGTATTATTTTTTAGGTTACATGTTCTTTTAAAACAGTTTTTAAAATATGACACATTTAAAATTTTTATTTTTGAGATTGTATTTTAATTATAAGATTTCACCTGATGTGGGATTCCCCTATGTATGCTGTGAATACAATTGGTATTTATTGCTGTGAATAAAGAAACTGTCTTGGGCCTGCACAGGGAATAGAGGTAGGTAGAGAAAACTGAACTGAATGCTGGGAGGAAGCAGGCGGAGTCAGGGAGAAGCCATGGACCAGAGACAGACATGCTGAAACCTTGCCAGTAGGCAATGAGCCTTGTGGTAAAATATAAAATAATGGAGATGGGTTAATTCTAGATGTAAGAGCTTGTGGTTGGCCAAACAGTGATTTAAATAATATTGATTCTGTGTGATTATTTCAAGAGTCTGGGTGGCCAGGAAATGAACAAGCAGAGGGCGGCTGGGAACACACTAGCAGCCTCCACACAACGTTTTCCCTTCTATTTCTTTCCTCCAAACCCTCCCAGATACCCTTCCTTGTTCTCCAAAACTCCTGGCTCATTTTTCACTAATTGTTATTGCATTTTGTAAATGTATATACATATACATTCATAAATACTGTCTCATGGTAGTATCAGAAACTACACCCATAAAATATCTCCAACATGACTGCCCAATCATGTGCTAAAGATAGTTATTTTAGAGCTACTGATTCTAACTATTATATGCTTTGATTAAGTAACTTTCTTCGACTTTCGTGCCTGGAGTCTACTAAAATATGATATGTCCTCT
The DNA here is from genome assembly GCF_000317375.1 of Microtus ochrogaster. NCBI lineage: Eukaryota > Metazoa > Chordata > Mammalia > Rodentia > Cricetidae > Microtus > Microtus ochrogaster. The sequence goes on along the minus strand of NC_022015.1, from coordinate 52,340,733 downwards.
TTATGGAGCTTGGCACTTCAGTTAGACTTTATTTTTATCTGAATGTGCTATATAACAACCGTTCATGTGTCCCATCCATGGTTTTATTGATTGTCTTATCTAAATCCTTATGTTGAAACTTAAGGCCAGGGTGATGGTTATAGGATGTAGGGCAATTAAGGGGGTGCAAGGTCTTGATTAATGAGGGCTATAAATTAGTATCATTATGAGAGAGCCCATAGAGAATGGCCTCATTCCTTTTGCTATGTGAAGACACAGCCAGAGGAGCCACTTAGGAGCCAGAAAGAGCCCTTTACATCTGTGACCCCTTGCTTCTGGCCTTTATGCACTCAGAGCTCTAATACATAATGTAGAGCTCTACATTATGTATTAGAATCCTGGGCTATAGCATTCTGTTTCAGCAGTCTGGGTGTACCATAACAGCCCTCTTCCCAGTTAGAAAAATCCCTGTTTGGGGGGAACATTTTCTTTGTGTCAGGAAAAGTGATATTTATTTTCAAATATATGATCTTCAACTCCTCATTTTAGGTAATAAAATAAATGTGTGCATCTACATAAAGGTGAACATATAAAATATACAATCAACAAATCATTGCTATGACTATTTAGATTAGAGGGGGAAATTATTAAGACTTTGTTATTATGCCTATAACCCCTAAATAGTTATTCAAAGCTGATCATAGAGTCATTTAATAAGTCAGAAGATAGCCTTGCACAAAGCAAATGATGAAAGCCCATTTCAGTGCTGATGGAGTACAGCTGACTGTGGATTTGGCACTAGGAATGTGTGTCACACAGTTTCACATGGACAGAGGACAGACACCTGGCATATGAACTCTTTAGCATTCAGATCCTCCATGTGACTTTGGGTATATCGTGCACATTCTGGGAGAGAGGAAATATTCTGAAGAGCGTTTAGTGAATAAGGAGACAATGAATTTCCATGAAGAGAAGGCTATGCTAGTCACCCAAATGTTCTGAATGTTCACGGTAAGTTACCATCGCACCCTTCTGTACACAGCAGTTTCCTCTGTTTATAAGGTGGGATGATAATGTTTGCCTATTTCCACTTAGATAGGAAATAAACCGTATAGGATCTCCTAGCAAATCGTCCATGTTTTGTCACTGCCTTGGAGAGAATAGATGGATCCATAGATTGTCACATTACTGTTTGCCCCAGACATCTTCTGCTTGTTTGGTCAGAGACAAAGTAGCTTGGCTAAGGTCACACAAAAGTTAGAACTCTGAAGTTGAGTAGCGCCTGTCCTTACCCCCATCCCATCTAGACAGTAGTATGTGAAGGAGGGAAGAACACAGTATTACCAGCTGAGCTGCCTCTTCTGTTCCAGCTCATATGTGGAGGTCAGAGTCTGGGATGGCTACGAGACGGAGGATGTGAACGGAACAGCCTTCTGTTTTGGTCTGAGTTGGAGATGTTCTTCTATAGGCTCATGTGTTGAAGGCTTGGTTCTCTGGAATTATTCTGTGGTGTTTTAGGAACATCGGTGGATGGGGCCTAGTTGGAGGAAGTAGGTCACTGGGGAATACATCTTGGGGGCTGTCCTGTTCTATGGTCACTCTCTTTGCTCCCTGACTGCCAAGAGGTGATCAGATTCTACCACAACACCGCCATGGTGTTCTCTCTTTGGCTCACAATAGTAGAGCCAGCCACCCATGGACTGATACAAAGAGATAAAGTAATTCTCCCGTTTAATTCCCCCCTCAGGTGTTTATCACAGAGATAAAAGACTAACACACCTTCATAGGCATTTGAAATAAAAGATAAGAAAAATGACCAAACAAAACCCAGCTATGTAGTGTACTTGAGTTGTGTTCACAGCTGGGTCTCTGGTAGGGGCTTCCAGGTGGAGGTGTGTGCTGACTTAGGTTTTCATAGGGCATCTCCTTCTGCATAGCCATGGGGATATTGTACCTAGCATTATTGATGACCTCATAGATTCCAGGTGGGAGATGAGAAGCACCGGTATCTTGTTCTGAACTCAAGAAGAGATGCTGGAGAGGTAACCTGAGGTTAGAAGTGGTAATTTGACTAATTGTTTAAGTTAACTCTTTTCTTCAGGGCTGGATGGCCTGAAAGATATGCCAAAAGCATTTAACTTATGGCAAGAAGAAGGAATTCAGGGTCGTATTTGAGCCCATTATTTAAAAGATCAAGACAATTGCAATATGAAATGGGCTTCTTTGCACACCTGACCTGTTCAACTCTCCAATGCCTAAACCTCACTGCACAATTAGAGATCACATTTCAGATGGAAATCCTCCCGACACACATGTTAAATTTACTCTAAAATGTAAGATTATCGGGCTTTCATAGCAACAGATGTGGATGGGGGGCAACGAGTGGGGAGTTCCTAAGGGATTTATAGGGGTGCTTGTAGAGGTGCCTGGTGTTGTTATCAGGGAGCTTGAGATGGTGTTGGCATGCAAAGGCTTTGTGGGATTTTTATTTTTGAAAACTGAAGTGCGGGCATGGTTGCCTTCTTGTCCATGTGCCATCCTGGAATGCTGCTGTTGAAAAACACAAGGACCTGGGCTGACGCTGTGAGCAAGGGAGCCTTCAGGAGAACCAAAGGAGCTCCAATGAGAGCTGGGGACGCCAAAGACAAGTATTATATTATAAGCTCCTCTAACTGACCTGAGATCTTATACTGCTATCACTATTCTAAAACTGCTAAACTTTGAAATGAAAATGTCGTGAAAATTAGCTGCATAGAGCCGCCTTCTACCACTTCCAGGGTTGACAGCTTTCTAGGCTGTTCTATCCTTTCCTTTCCGTGAGGCAGTTTGTTCCAAAGAGCAGGGCTCTCAGCTGCAGAGGTGGGCGTCGTGGATTTGTCATTGGCCTGATGTTCACTATCTATGTGTGCTGTAGTGTATTTAGCCGCTATGACAAGGCAGGCTTCCATTGTCTGTCATTGTAAACATTCTGCAGTGAGTACCCATGTGCACATGGGGAGGGGTATGCATCTGTAGGAGAAAGCTTGGCCCTGCTGCTCTGAAGGAGAGCTCCTTCACCTGCTTCTCTCTGCTGTCTATGGTGCCTTCACTCTTTCCTTCGCAGATTCTGATTCTCAGGATGTCTGAAAAGAACATTTAAGTTTACAATATGCACTTTTTGTCCTGTAGTTTGAAACTCTAGTTTCTGCTTCTGCCTCCCAAATATTGGGATTAAAGGCTTGCGCCACCATGCCCAGCCTAGTTTCTTATTTTCAATTAGGAAATTATGGGAAAAATTTTTGTTCCTTCCCATAGTATCCTTTTCTCTCTACTACATTTTAAGTATAGAAGAAAAAAAATATTTTGAGAATTCATTTTGTCTCTTTTTGTCATTTGAGGGGCAGAAAAGGAGATATCCATGTGTCTCATTTGATCAAATATCATAAACATAGCATAATAAAAATGTAAACTAAATAGAATGATAACCTAATTGTTTTATAGATAGTTTAGTAAAGGCTGATTTTTTTTTTTAAAGTGAGATTTTCAATGTGAATGCTAGCTCTAACTCTAACACTTCTCTGACATGGCTTGTATATTAGCAAAGTTACATTATGGGATACAGGAAGATTAACTCAGTTTTCCAGATATGAAAGAATAAACGGGAAAACCATTTCATTAAAAAAAAGTTTTCCCCAAATTCAGCTTCCTTCTTGACAAAGTACCCGAGCTTAGATAAAATTATGGCTTTCATAAGGAAGGGAAGTGGAGTTTAAAATTCACAGCCTTCCCTTATCTTCTACTCCTTCCACCTGACTGCCAACCAGCTTCACTGTCTTTATTTTTATTTTGTGTCCCCTTATAAAAGTCAGAAATTTGGTCACCGTGCTTGTTTACTGAGCTGCTTTCCTGAGCCTCTCTGCCCAGTCTGCTGAGTGTGGAGGGCGCAGTACCAAAGTGGGCAGATAAGATCCATGCTCTCTCACGTTGTCATCCTGAGAAGGGGAAATGAGGGAGCAGGTGTGGTATGCGCTACCTGATGTGGGAGTGATTTCTTATTAATAAAGAAACTGCCTAGGCCCATTTGATAGGCCAACCCTTAGGTAGGCGGAGTAAACAGAACGGAATGCTGGGAGAAAGAAGCGGAGTCAGGGAGTCGCCATGGTTCTCCCACTCCAGACAGACGCAGGTTAAGATCTTTCCTGATAAGCCAGCTCGTGGGCTACAAAGATTAATAGAAATGGGTTAGATTAATATGTAAGAGCTAGCCAATAAGAAACTGAAACTAATGGGTCAAGCAGTGTTTAAAAGAATACAGTTTCCGTGTAATTATTTCGGGTAAAGCTAGCCATGTGGGTGGCCGGGTGCTGGGGACGCAGCCCGGCTGCTCATAACACAACAGCTACCATGTTGTGTAATGTTCTGTACAGCATTGCTTCTGCCTCCTCTCGACCCCTTTCTCTCTGTGTCTGTTCTCACAGCCTTGTTCAGCCTGTAACAGCTTCAGTTTTGTGGTGATTCTGGTTCTGTTGTGAGTGGCAGCTTGTTTGTTCTGGGCTGCTCAGCCCCAAAATTAACCATACAGAAACCATATTATTGCAGTACTGTTTGGCCAATAGCTTAAGCATAATTCTGGCTAACTCTTATATCTTAATTTAACCCATTTCCATTAATCTGTGTATCACCACTAGGCTGTGGCTTACCTGATAAAGTTCCGGTGTCTGTCTCTGGTGGGGCTACATGCTTCTCTCTAATCTCTGCCTTCGTTTTCCCAGCATTCAATTTAGTTTCCCCTGCCTAACTAAGTTCTGCCTTGTTATAGGCCAAAGCAGTTTCTTATTCACTAACCAATGAAAGCAACACATAGACAGAAGGACCTCCACACCACGGTCCTGTCTCTTATATTCTTTCCCATTAGGCTAGTCATACAAACATCTGTATTAACCTTTTTAGTGGCTTCCGTCCCTATATAAGGCAGAGAAATTCCTAGCAGGGCATTCAAAGATTGCTGGTATGTGCTCCCTGCTGTTTTTTTAACTCCACCTGTTGCTGATTGTGCACTTATCGTTGTGCCTCTTGCTGCCATTTCTCCCTGTCACAGCCACAACCCATGTCCACATACCAGACATCCAGCCCGCTGTGTGGAGCAACGTATTTCTTTTTCGAGACCCTGATTTTTTTTTGTTTCTCAGCTTTTGTCCATTCAGAAGATTCTTAGCTGAATTTCCTCCCTTTACTTGATGAACTAACCATGGGTCTTCCTCTCCACACGAGCCATTTTAAGAAATTTACACACTTTCTTTAAGCTCCTATCATCCTCTAAGGCTTTCTGAGACTCTGCCTTCCACCTTTATGACTCCTGTAAGCACACTTTGTATAAAGGAGAGATTAGCTCGCAGAAAGGATTCCCAGTCCCAGCTCAGTAAACATTGTTCAGTGGATGAACTACCTCCAAACGGCTGTGTTTAAAAGATTTAAAGAAAATAAAACATTTAAAAAGAAGTAGGATATATTCCCCGAGTGCCAAGAATCAATATCAGCACAAGAGTCTGCCCGATACTGTGTTGTTGCGAGATTGAACAAGTCTTATATGAAGGAGGGTAGGGTGTAGCTTAAAAGCATTATTTACTGGGATTTCATATACATAAGAAAATTTGGGGGCTACAGAAGCATAACATACTCCAAAATATGATTCACCAAGGTGTCAGAATCCTTGCTTCCATGTATACTAAACTACACTCCATACAGGAAAAAAAAACTCAAAGTAAAGATATACTCCAGGGAAATGCAGCAGAAACTTAAAATGACTTAGGGAGCAACCTAATTCATTTTTTCTTGGAAATAAATGAGTCTTTTCTCACCATGAAAACAACAAAATAGAATAGAGGGCATGCCCTGAATTAATCATGGGCATTCCATTTTAAAACTCAGTAAGTCTTGGGTCAGACAGGAAGAAGGTATGGAAGAATATACTGGGGAAATTAAACCGACTCACTTTCAAAGTACCCATTTATCAGCTTAATTTGTGACATATTTCCATCACAGTGGGCATCGAATCTGTGAACGCAGGCATGGCTATTGAGTAGAGCTTTTGAAAATGAAAATAACTGTGATATTACACTGAAAACCAGGCATAAGCTGCAAGGACATTCTGGCTCAATCGATCAGAAATAGAAAGGAACGTTCCACGCTCGTACCCTGCTGCTCGCTGTTTGGGAGATGACATCTGAGCTTGACAAATGGTTTGGAGCATGTCTGAGAAGTTTACAGAAATGCTATAACTACACATAGATGATCAACAAAGGAAATTCTTGCAGTTCCAAAAAGTCCACCTATAATAACATTAACCCGTAGACTCAAGGACACTAAAAGGCCGCAGGACAATTTCCACAGAAGAAAAATATCGACCTGGAAATGGTGGCTCATGCCAGAATCCCAGTATCAGGAAGTTGAGGTGTGAAGGTTGCCATGAGTTCTAGGCCAACCTGCGCTACAGAACAAAACACTGTCTCAAAACTAAACAGCAGATACATGTCTGGTGTGTCCCCTGTTTGGATTACCACTAAATTCTGTAGAGGCTTCAGAAGAAAGGAAGGATTAGATCCAAGAATTCAGTCATCACAATGCTGTGCTTTTTATTTTATTTTTAATTTTTTTTTTTTACAGCGCTGGGGATCAAACTGAGGGCCTTGCACTTGCTGGAAGAGTGGTTTACCACTGAGCGACATCCCCAGTCCCGGGGCCTTTTAAAGTCCACAGGCTTATTATAGCATTTCCCCTAGAATCACTAGTATTTAAAATAACTTGAAACAATTGAATAAGAATGCAAAATACATGCACATTAAGATATGGAATAATAAAAGTCTATTGACAGGGAAAACAGGAATCTCAGTTGGCAATTAAAGGCTTCTAAGCACACAATGACTTTAGGTTTCTTTCTGGCCTTATCAGAAGGGACTTGATGTGGGGGGGAGGGGGAGAGAATGATGAACCTTCAGGAACAGAATGCTGGGAATCTGAAACTTCTTCCTTATTTCCCAGCTGTTTTAATGAACTTTTGGATGCAATTGTTAAAACTGTCACTTTGTCAATGTTATTGACTCTAGCAAGGGACATGCATATTAATATGTAAGAAGGAAAGAAACAAGAGGAAATTCATGTATAATTTCAGATGAGAAAGCAAAACAGCATTGGAGACAGAAATGCAAATTTAAAATTAAAATATTAATATCAGATTCAATTATTTGTCCCAAGTTCCATATGACCCATAAACATCCTTTAGTATCCATGGGGACTGACCCCAGTACCTCCCATGGGCATCACACTCAGAGGATGCACAGGGCCCCTTGATTTAACAGAATTTTGACATCTAGACTATGAATAACCTCCCATACAGGCTATGTCAACTCTAAATGAATACCTACTGCATTGTAAATGCTTGTGAATAGCCATTTGGTTGTTTTATTTTTATTTTTTTTATTTTTTTATTTTTATTTTTATTTTTTTTTGGTTTTTCGAGACAGGGTTTCTCTGTGGCTTTGGAGCCTGTCCTGGAACTAGCTTTGTAGACCAGGCTGGTCTCGAACTCACAGAGATCCGCCTGTCTCTGCCTCCCGAGTGCTGGGATTAAAGGCGTGCGCCACCACCACCCGGCTTCATTTGGTTGTTTTATTATTCAGTGAACGATGAGGAGAAATGTGTGTACATGTTCATCACAAATACAGTTCCTTTTAAATATTTTTGGTCGGCATCTGGTTGAGCCTGTGCTTGTGGGACCTAGGGATACTGGCTTAACTGTTTATGGAATATTTTTGAATGAGCCTCACATTTTGCACTGAGCTAGTTGAATAAAAAGTGCTGCAGAGACAGAAATCGGATGACATTAATACAACTCCAGCATGTCCTATAAAGCTTTTGTGTATAAATTTGCATATTATATAAGTACGTTTTTTTTTAACTTTGAAAAAGGATGTGTTGTTACACCACGAGCTTGTTAATTTATTTTCATCATTTGACCTTTGATTCATAATTTGACTTAGGTTGATTTTGTTGGAGGATTGTCTTATAGAATGAGTCCTGTCTACACCATTGTTCGGCTCTGTGTTACCCCAAGGGACCCTAAAGACAACAACTCGGCAGTTAATGAACGGAGCTGCAGAAAGATGGGTACACGTTGTACTCTAATCTTAGATTCCCTTTTTACCTTTTAAATCCTACCTTAATTTCAAAATACTAGAAGTTCCCTCACCAGGAAATGTAGTTAAGAGGCCAGAGATGTAGTTTTCATCCTATGAAGGTAATACGCCTGCACACCCGGGTGCTTCCTTTTCTCCCCTCCTCTCCCATAAAGGTAATACGCCTGCACACCCGGGTGCTTCCTTTTCTCCC
>NC_022015.1:52328911-52332220 GCF_000317375.1 Microtus ochrogaster | reverse complement strand
CCCTTTATCACTTCTTTCTCTTCCACCCCTTCCCTTCCCTCTCTTTCTTTCCCCTTTCTCCTCACGGAAGAGAAGCAGGAGCATATTTTGAAATATTATTTTGCATGCCGTGTTCTCAGTTAACTGTTGAGAACTCTTCAAGAATATGCTTTTGATATTTGCAGGGTATTTTTTTTATACTTTTGATATTTGCAGGGTATTTTATCTGATAGGTATATTATAGTTCTCTTAATTGGTGCCCTGTAGTTAATCAATTACGTTGCTTCTAACTGTTTGCTGTGAATAGAGATAGGATGAAGGTTTGGAGTGAGGATCTTGTTCTGTGCTTAGCACATAGTCCTTACAATGAGTCTTAGCCACAACCTTTGTCATAGCATCAGGGTGAGCTGAAGTCAGAGGAAGCTTGGGTTGCCTTTGAACCTGATTTGCTGGCTAACCCTCTAAATCCATTAACAAATGCCCGAGGTAGATCTGCTGGTTCCAAAACAGTACCAGAGAACCTACACCTGTCTCTGTTGAGAAGCGAGCTGGGTCAGAGCTTGTCTTCATGATTACCAGCCACCAGGTGGGGCTTCAGTTCAAGTTTCTCTCCCGGTTTGACCTGCCTGATTTTTCCTTCAGCGCTCTGAAGACAGCTTAGGGTCTCTAGGCCATTCTGGCTTATATAACTGGGCATGTTCAAGTGAAATCATTCAGTGAACATACTGCATGGGGATTGATTTTTACAGTACATAAGTCATATCACAGTAAGAAAAATTTAAAATATGGGTCAGTAATTCTCCCAAGGTTTCCTAAACTCGTGACTGGCGTATCATTCATCATCGAAAGAGTGCTCCCATCCTAAGATGACACAGAGGAAGGCAGAACAAAACTCCTCAGCTGCTTCTGTGATGAGGGGAACACATGGAGTGGGTGCAACCCTTCATGTAGTTCGCACCTTCTAGAAGGCAGAGACGAGACGGCAGTCTGTCATCTACTGTCTCCTCCTCACAGTTCTTTTCCTGATCACTGGTATTTCCATGTTCACTTATCATATACATGTGGTATGTGCCTCACTGGGCGCTAATGGGACAGATGTCGTAGGACCTGCAGTCACATTTCCAGAAACTTCTCTGTAAATCTCATGACAGAGAATAAAAGACAGAGGCTAAAGAAATAATTGTTATTTATATCTTGTCAGCCAATCAGATGAATGAAAATTAATGTGACTCAAGGTAGCATTTTCCTTTTTAGGAAAAGAGTATTGCTGTGTTCACGTGCAGTTCTTTCATAAATGTTTACAAATAAGTCTAAGCATCTCCTGGGAGTAATACCCAGGACTACAGATATGCTTCCAGTCTAACACCATATGTATTTCTCATTGAGTTATAACATTTTTTTTTTTGCTTTTTTTTTGGGGTGGCTGTTTTTTCCTACCCTTTTCATCACCACCAGACAGAATTGCATCTTTGTCCCCTTGTTTTGCTGTCATGTTTACCATGACATCACACGTCTTTTTTGGTAAAAGCACTTCCATGAGACACTGTTGCTTGGCGAGAGAAATTACAAAGGTACCATAAAGGGCTCCAGACAGAAAAGGTTCTCATTTTTCTCTTCAAGGTAGTCCAGATCCCTGGTAACAGCACGACTGACAGTTTAAAAGTTGGGTATACCGGATGTCCTTAATTTGCCTCTCTGGGAATCTACCCACCTGTTACTGGGCCAACCCCACTTTTCAGACTTGGGAAGTACAACCTTAAGACTGAGCAACTGAGGGAGCTTTGAAACCATGGAGAATAAGAATATCAATTAATATAAATTTCTTTATATATTCCATTTCTTCTGCTGTGTCCAGTGATGACCCCAGAGACAAATGTCTCAGGCATGGCATGGAAGGCTCTCTGAGGACATGGTCTTTGGTTTCCATCAGGCAGGCTTTCAGTACCATGTCCAGTGAAACACTAAAGAAGAGAGCTGCTTAAATTCCCACTAGAGCTGAAAAGATTGTGGCCAGGTGAAATGCTTGAGAAGAAAAAAACTTACTTAAGCCTGAGTTCATGGTTTTCTCTCTATGGTTTGCAGGATGAGGTTATAGTTTGGCAAATGTCCGGGGCTGAAGGACTCCTGGTGTAATGTTCTTACGTCTCAGAGTCAAATAAGTTTGACTCATGGTCACTGGGGCTCTCTTTCCCCCTAGAGGCTAAGCCTCTTTGTTTGTTCTCAGAATGGCAGAAAGGAAACACCAGGACATCTTAGTCCAACCTCCTAGGTGATCCACTAATTCTCCATCAAAACTGGAAGAAGCAATCTTGGTTTTTATGGGTGGTACCAACAGAAAAATCACATTTGCTGTCTTTTGTAGTCTGTCCAGTGATTTAGGGGAAATTTGTACTGTAAGCATCCCCTTTCCCCTTATGGTGCTGTGTGATAATTCTATAATCTGGTTCTCTGTTATAAAACCCCATTGTTGATGGTCCCTTGCTGGCATATGACAATCCTTTTTCCACTCCAAAGAGTCTGTCACTCTTCAACTTATACTACTCCACCTGTGCCCAGGGACATGGACTCCCCTCTGTGAAAACCAGCATGTGCACAGTCTGTCTCTGGACTGGTCTCTACTCCAATACCTAGACACATTCTGTGTTGTTTTGAAGATGACAGACCATAAACAGAGCATAGACTTTGAACAAGGTGTGCCAAAGAGGGGATGATGCTAGCTTATAGAAGCATACCCTTATGCCACCCATGGTTCCTCTCTGTACCTCCCTATGTGAGAGAAATGGGGACAACTCTTCATCTCAGGATTAGAGTGGCATTTCATTCATATTTCAATAAATAAAGCTTGTCTTAATACCAGAAAAGCAAAACAGTCACACTGGCCAGCCTTACAGACCAGGCAGCAAGGACACACACCTTTAATCCCAGTAGCCACACTAGTTTGCCAAAGAAACCAGGTGGTAGTGGTACACACCCTTAATCCCAGAACTAGAGAGGATTATAAAACAGGAAGAGACAGCTCTAAGTCTCGGTCTCAGCCTCATTCTGAGGTTTCCTAGAGGCAGAATCACCATTTTCGAACTGGGTCGAGTTAAGAGCCAATAGCTGGCTGCTTTGCTTTTCTGGTCTTCAGGTTGAACCCCAATATTTGTCTCTGAGTTTTTATTAATTGAGCTTCACAGGATTACTGTACAATTTGATGTGGAGTAAATTCTTACCATCAGGCATAGGTGTGGTCATAGCAATTCCCTGCCTTTGTTTCTCTGTTCTCCTCGCAGCTTCTCTCTCTCTCTCTCTCTCTCTCTCTCTCTCTCTCTCTCTCTCTCTCTCTCT
>NC_022015.1:52324248-52328811 GCF_000317375.1 Microtus ochrogaster | reverse complement strand
TCTCTCTCTCTCTCTTTTCTGCTGGTCTGCTCCATCTAAAAACTCCACTAAGCTTTTAGCTTTTTGCTCTTTGAGACAGGATTCAAGCATCACTCCTTACGTGCCCCTCTTGGTGGCTGTGACAATTTCCCTATCTCAGCGCAGAGATCCTGACAGCATTACATTGGTACTACCGATGCTTGCTCACTGTGCATTTGCAGTGTCTCAAACACTGCATGCATGTCACCATCACTTCAACCAGTCTAACAAATACCCATTGCTATTTCCCGTCACCAACCCCACTTCACAGCTTGGTGAAAGGCCATGCAGTTTAAAAAGGCTGAGGTATACCAGAGACCATACTCGTAGGGCCTTGCTACAGTAAAATCCCAGACTGAACGCTAGTATTGCTTATGATTAACCTTCCAATCTACAAGCAAAGTGAGTCCAGAGTTACTGCCATAAGCTCCTCTAAAGTGGAACACTGAGCATGGCAGGTATGACTGGGGATGCTGGGAGGGAACTGTACCTAGCCTCTGGATGAGAGACACTGCGAAGACACATCCACGCTGTGACCAGATGTGAATCATAAGATCCTGGTCAGTCCTGCTTGAACCCAATCGAGTCATCTGTGACTGTGTATGGGCTATCTGAAAAGTATATGTCATAAGAAATAGTATTTCTGGAATGAGAGATAGTAAGAAGCAAGGCTTTCTGGTCTTGTGGATAAATAGAAGCCCACTGGTGATGGATGCGCGAGGCTCGTGCCCAGACTTCATGGAGTGTGTATTTGCTCCAAGATAATCCCAGATTTTGCTTGCTTGAGTTAATATGTTTGAAAGCATTTGTAAATGAAGCTATACGATTATATCATCACATGATTTTATTGTCTTAAACAAAGACAAATAACAGAGAGCAAATAAATGAGAAAATCACAAAGGCCAGTTACTGGAATCAAGTCCAACCAGACTCTCCCCTGCCTCGAACTGGTCCTGTGTGCCTGGCTTTGGTCCTATGGGCAGAAACTGCCCCTTGTTTATTTACACAATGGTGACCTGGGGACACTGTCATTTTTCTCTTCCTTTCTTGCAGCTTTTTTTTCAACTTGGCTTCCTCCACAGCTTTTTTTTTCTAGAGCCACTGGAGAAGAATGGAAGCCAGCGGGCATTGTATGTGTGTGGGGGGGCGGTCCTTTCTCACATGACTGAATGGAAATACAAAAGGAAACAAAATGTAGCCCCAGTTGGCTTTCCCCCCGAAACCACCTTGGCAAATTAAAAAGGAAGCTGGTGGGAGAACGAAGCTTTCACACAAAACTGCATTTTCTGACCTGACAAAAGACGAGTGTGACTTTAGTTCAGCGGTGAAAGGAGCGATTAGTCTAGGGCCACATTATCCTGACCTATGGTGAACCTTGTTTTGAAAAGTTTTCTATTCTTTCAAGCTCAGACGGAATTGATTCAAAGGAAGAACAATTCAGTCTATTGGCTGTATTGTTTCTCTGGAAGCCGGAGTGACCTCTCTCCCTTCCGAGTGCCAATACGAATACACAGCCCTGCATCCTCCTGCTCCCAGGATTGCTTTTCTTTTCTATGCCACATGTAAAACATTAACGGGACCTCCATGATAGCTCGTTAGGAAGTCTCAAGAATATTTGCTACTATCATCAGCAGTGGATACTGTTCATGGTTCTGGTAGCTCCTCTATACTGAATCCAGGATTTGACCAACGCCCCACTATCGCCAGGTGCAAACTCCAGTCCTCTCTCCTACATTAACATTATTACAGCAACCCCATTGAGCAGCGTCCTTGCTTCCTTCCTCGTCTCTTCATCAAACCCATTTTCTGAGTAACAGCAGAGCACTGAAGCCAGCTGTCTCTGGGGTCAACTCTGTTATGCTTCTCATTGACTATACCCTGAGCAAGTTCACTTCCATATGAAAACCTCCATTTCCTCATTTGGAAAATAGGAGTCATTGCCGTTCCCCTTATAATCATTTTCTATGGAAAGTCAAAAGAGATAACTGCATGCTAAGTTCTTGGCACAGGCCTACTATGTGTGAACATTATTACTGAATTGTAAAAGGGGTCTGTTTGGACATAATGAAAGGTCTATAGCGAGATCTATAAGGAAACTATATAGACCCCATGTGCAGAAGAAGAATTCTACTGTTGTGGAATATTGGTTGAAGATATGTTACATTCATTTATGCTGCAGAATATTTGTTTAATGATGCAAAGATGTGGCGCTTTATTTTATGCTGCATTTATTTAAATCTGTGAATCTGTGTTACTTTGCTTGCCTAAAACACCTGATTGGGCTAATAAAGATCTGAATGTCCAATAGCTAGGCAGGAGAGGGATAGGTGGGGCTTCCAGGCAGAGAGAATAAATAGAAGGAAAGAACGAGAAGAAGGAGGAGTGAGAAGGGAGGAGGATGCCAGGGGCCAGCCACCGAGAGGAGGATGCCAGGGGCCAGCCACCGAGACACCCAGCCAGCAATGGAGTAAGAAGTAGAGAAAGACATAGAATACAGAACGGTAAAAGCCCAGATGCAAAAGTAGATGAGATAGTTTAAATGAAGAAAAGCTGGCTAGAAACAAGCCAAGCTAAGGTCAGGCAGTCTTAAGCAAGAATAAGTCTCCATGTACTTATTTGGGAACTGAATGGCAGACCCTCCCAAAGAGTAAAGAGTAAAAAAAAAAATTCAGCTGCACACTGTGGTGTAGATTTGTGGTAGAACAGTTGCCTAGCATGAGTGAGGACCTAGGTTTGATACCCAGTACAGAAAAGAGCCAAACCAAGCCAAACATAAGCCCACAACTTCAATTCTCATGGGTTCAAAGACGTTGAGACTTTATAGAAAGACAAGGGGTGAGATACATAAGGGGCAACAGAGAAATGGCATGGTTCAGTCTGTCCCTTCCTCAGTGGAAGCCCTGGCAAACGGTGAGTAGTAATGTAAATCCCCACATACACCAAAAGGTTTTAAAATACGCTGGCATACACTTACTGGGCAGAATGATGGGTTTCATAAAGACATCTTCTTCCAAGCATATCATGTTCCTTGAGCTCATTCAGCACCACACACCCTGTCCTTTCTCCCCTTCCTCCCTCTCCCACTCCCAGTCACCCAGGCACAATGTTAGCTAACATGGCCTCTTCCGTTAAAAATGTATGGAGAGGAATAAATACTCAAATACTGTGATCCATTACTTAACAGCAGCTTCATAATAGACTACACCACTAGGCACCTCCATCACTGTTGCAAGCATTCTAGAGTGTGCGGACAAAGCTAGATCACCTGATGTCTGTACATAGCTTCTTATGTTATCATATATCTTTTAGTGGGGATTGACCCAGGGCTTCACATATACTGAGAAGTATTCTACCACTAAGCTGTGTCCTTAGGTTTTTTTTTTATGACTTTTGATTATTGAGACAGGATTACGCACACCCTCAGCTCACTCTGTAGTACAAGCAAGCATTGGACAAACTTATAATCCTCCTGGCTTAGCCTTGAGAGTAGCTGGCACTACAGGCCTGCAGCACTTGACTTGGACCTTTGATGCAGTTAAAGGATACAGTGAACTCAAGAGGAAGGAGGCTACGGCACGCTATTTTACAGCTAAGGTTTTCATGGGACTGAATATCCTCAAATATTGATAAAAGTCTACATATATTAACCAATATCACAGTGGTCCATCACATTACCGAGTGTGATGTTCCATATGCTATACTTTTATACAAGTGGCCCCCACACACTAGGCCTTTACATCAATGTCAGTGAAAACAGCGACCAGTGTGTGCTCTGATGCCGTGCTGTCAGTCATGTTTCTAAGGAGAGTGGAATTTCTCACTCCTGTTATAATCTTGTGGCCCTGGTGTCATCTGCTGCTCAGCACTGCTGGTGACATTGTTATGTGGCAAATAACCGTATAATCAAAATCAGGACACACTGACAAACACCAAGGGGGAATTCTAGTTAGAGAGGGACATGGCTCAGAGGGCCTTTCCTGGGCTTGCAGAGAAGGCTAAGATGTGATTGGCCATTGTAGGCTGTTTTAGAGCTTCGATGCGGGAATTTTCTTGGGGAGGAGGGATGAGCCAGAAGAAGAAAGCATAAGTGAAAACAAGAGAAAATGAACACTGAATCTTATGTCTGAATGTGAACTTGGCTGAGGCTATGGGTGGAGGAAAGGCCATTAGTGATGAAAGGCTGGAAAACAAGGTTGGGGACAAACTGCAGGTGATCTTCAGTGTCACAAGGTTTGGGCACACTCTGCACTATGCCTTGTGCCATATATACATATATATACACACATACATATATATATACACACATAATATATACATACACACGTATATTATATATACATATCACACAACACACACACACATACACACACACATCAATTTTGCTAGGTTTGGAGAGTAAGTTTATTGTCCAAGATCACTTATGTGATGAAAGAGAGACAGTCAAGACCTGGTCTCAAATCCCTCTAGTTCACACAAAGATCTTTTGCTAAAGTCAACCAGAGTCAGAGGCAACTGAAGCTTTGAGGTGTGAGGGGGGACTTCAGG
>NC_022015.1:52321977-52322836 GCF_000317375.1 Microtus ochrogaster | reverse complement strand
AAAAAAAATGTCTGTCACAGAGGGATGTATACACACTCAGGAGGAAGACAGAACCTCTGACCAATTCCCTGGAGAGTAAATCTACAGGGCTGGTTTTATACTCACCACCTGGTACCCTGGCTAAAGGAGGTATGCCCGTGTGTACAAACAGACAGAGTGTTCTGTGAGACCCTGGGCTGTGTTAAACATGGAACATGCTGCATGTGCCAGATGTTGTTCCAGATATGTGGATTTGATTGTGTGTGAACCACAGTCTCTGCAGAGACTGTAACTTTGTGTTCACCGCTTCTGTTGAATGCCAGAACCTTCCCTACATCTCTCTATCACATTGGCTGGGTTACATGATGACACCCAACTTAGTTACACACATAAAAGAATGAAGTAAACATTCACATAGAAGCAAATTTTTTAGTTAAGTGTGGATTATTCACTAATGTAAATAAAAACATGTTAATTCTCACATACGGAAATGCAATAGATATTTGGGCTTACTATTTCTTGTGCCATATATCTCTATCTGTCTGTCTTGTCCATCCATCCATCCATCCATCCATCCATCCATCCATCCATCCATCCATCCATCCATCCAACCAATCATCCATCTAATTATCCATCCAACTATCTAAAACTCTCTTAAGACACACAACATTTTGTGTTTTGAAGTGAGTGTAAATTAGTTGTCCAAGATCATTTATCTCAACACTTTCCATTTTAGTTCCAGTGAGGCTCCATTATCTTCTTTTGTAATGATTCTGTGAACTTCTTTCTCATTGACTGCCAGGGGTGGTAGTGGGTACTGGGACATGTCTAAATGACCCCATACTGTTCACCTGTTCACATGTAAAGTTCATGTCATACA
>NC_022015.1:52310725-52321797 GCF_000317375.1 Microtus ochrogaster | reverse complement strand
TCACATATGCCAGGCAATCGTTCTACTACCAAGCCATAGCCCAGTACTACATGTCTGCTGTTTCAGTGTCTTCTCTATGGTTCAACAGTTTTCCTTCTTTCAGTCATGTGGTTCCTGATTCCTAACAGAAACAAGCGGGGGTGCTAGCTTAAAATTGAGCAGAGAATCATGGTTCTGGGGGCATTTGATACCCAGGACTGTGTATGATCTGGTGTGTGGGTGGTCTGATAGTGTCAAAATTCAAATTAAAGTTTTTATCTTTTTATTATTTCATGCATCTTGCATGTATTCTAGGTTGTTCAGGACGTTATATACTTTATATAAATTGGATATTGCCATATTATTTTCTAACTTTTAAACAAAGATTTACTATATTTTTCTGTTTGACTGCATGTGTGTACAGTTCTCACAGAAGCCAGAAGAGGGAGATAGATAGAGTCCCTGGCGTTGGAGTTACAGGCAGTTGTGAACCATCTGACATGCGTGTTAGGGACCAGATTGAGTGTGCTGCATGAGCTGCAAGTCCTCCCAACTGCTGTGCCCTCTCTCCAGCCCTTCTGATTTTAGCTGAGTTCTTTTCTTCCCGTATTTATGAGTAAGTGAAGGGTTGAATATATCCAGACTCTGAAGGCAGAGAGTTGCTAAGTGAAGCCGTGGCTGTCTGTAAGTGGAAACAGCCAAGCGCTTATGGTCATGCTGTGGCACCCCTTGAAGCATTGTGCCCCAGTAGGTCTCACTCCCCTCCCCGCAACAGCACTGAGTGTTAGCATTCGTATTTCTCTAGTGGAATGAACGGTGACTTAAAAACACTCCTCGACAGTCAGGGAGGTGGAATTCCCTGTAGTGTGAGCACATAGTTGGAGGCCTTGCCTCTCCTGCCAGATGACTCATTATGGTTTTATGGGTTCTAGGGAGAAACAGCTTGGTGCCTTTGTTGTTGGTAACCAGTGCTTCATTGCAAAGAACCTGCTAAGAGAAGGGGTTAGATGGCTGCAGCGCCTGGCTGATCGCCTGGGAGGTCTGGTCGCTCTGCTGCCAGATTGAGAAGTCGTTCTGTTATTGAAGCTCCTCCCTGCTTTCACAGTCTCTACGTTCCCACGTAATAGGTCTTTGAAAGAAAACCCATTATCTATGGGGAGAAAGAATCATGCTTGCTAAACCTTCTTTTGCACAGAATTTGCTCTCTCTCTCTCTCTCTCTCTCTCTCTCTCTCTCTCTCTCTCTCTCTCTTCCTGAAACACCATCAGCTAACCACCCAGGGTAAAAAGAACCTTAGTTGGAAAGAAAGACACAGGGCTACTGAACCACCACCTCTCCATGGTTTTGGCAAGAGTGACTCCTGCTTGGTCTAATTATCCAAATGTATTTCACCATTGACCTTGGATCATTGTATGTTGTGTTTCTTAAGTAGAGAATCCCTTGTACACCTACAAAAAGCTGTAGTGTAGAAGAAAGAAAGATGCTAAAGAAAATGTTGAGCTACAAAACCTGGCGTGGTAAGTGGCATGCCGTCATGGTAAATGGCACCCTGGCATGGTAATGGCATGAAAAGATGTGCATTTGAAGTTAGTAATCACAAGTCTAAGAGCCGCATAAAGTAAAATCTAACTATTTTCTGTCCATTACTTGGTATTTGTTTCTGGATTTCAGGGACAGAAATTGCTTTCTGTTGAATTTCTCCATTGTGTGACAATTGCAACAAAATGCCTGCCAGTTTCAGAGATATGTACAGATAGTCTCATGGGGACATTTGTTGGAAGGGGATCCCTGTCTCATGCAACCCTACACTTCTTCTGGTTAGATTTCAGCCTACTCTTCTCTTTCCTCCCTCATTCTTTCTATTTCTCTTTGCAAAGCTATTAGCTAAAGGTCTTAGAAGGCCACCAATCTGGTACATCTCCACCATGCTATCTTAAAGACAGCATGAATGGTACAGATCGAAGCTAGTGCGATACACTAATATGTAGGATGCGTATTATGAAGGATATGTACATATCGCATGTGTGTGTGTGTCTGCACATACTTCCTTTATGATCACTCTCAGCATTTATATCATGTATTAGATGTTGAGTAGAAAGGACCAGAGGAGTTAGTCAACTCTTTGATCACTGCATTTTAAGGAGACTGTCATTCTGTGTTTCTACACAGAGGACCTGAAATTTTGTAGACTTTATCAACACTTTTAATTTCAAAAATGTCATCGGAAGAGCAGTTTGAGCTTCTAAAAGAACGATTGTAGTTGTGAGATAATGAACAAAATGTGCCTTTTGGGATCATAATTTCCAAAATAAAATATCCTATATTAACTGATAAATGAACCTAGATTTATCAGCGGGGAATATTACAAGATTATACACTATATAGCAGGCTCCTGAAATCTTAAATAAAAGGAAAATGTTAGGAGGAATTGGGTGTTATTTTCATCCACTCTGTAGAAATGGAAGGTCTGATTTCTGTACAGAAGTAGAGTCTTACACAGCATTACTGGCTCCTTACAGCTAGGAGCCACTCTGAAAGAGGAGCTAAGGCCATATTCCAGCAACCATGCAGACAGACCACAGCCTAATGGTCTCCAGGCTTGATGGAATCAAGGCAGTCTCTAAAGAAAATAGACTGGAAGTCTTTTCTGTCTAAAAAGTATGAATGATATGTTCTTTAGCTATCAAAATATTACTCACTTTATTTCAGCATATGTCACTTGCTATGGTGATGACATTTGGAGTCCCAGCACTTAGAAGGCTGAGAGGCAGGGGGATCATGAATTCAATCAAGACCAACCTGGGCTGCAGAGTGAGAATTATCTCAAAAACAAAAGACAAATCTAATTATGCCCATGTATCTCATTCTCTTTCTTAAAAGGCCACCTAGAACACACCTTCCATTTTACACGGGACCATCAGGGAAGACAAACCTCCACCTCCAGCATTCCTGGAGCTTCCAGGGAGGGAAGACTCAGGACATTTTCCCAGTTGCTCGAGTTTCAGAGCCTGTCTGTCTGTCAGCCTGGTTCAGTCCCCCAAGAACTCCCAGATGTGACAGGCCGTCAACAGCTTTGCCGGGCTTGACAAGTTTCATTTCTGGCTGTTCAGCTTGTAATTTCAAGGGGACCGGCTGCTGTTCTGGGCCCAGTCAATTGCAGGTTTCAGTCGCTCTTCAAGTACTGCTTCAGTGAACATACTCAGCAGTCACAGTGTGGCCTGGGCCAGTGGCAAGGACAGAAAGACCTCACAGGCCCTTAATAAAAAACACAGTTTGCTGGCCTTCTAATACAGTCCTCATCATGTACACAATAACATTTCCCCCCATGAAAGCCTAAAACTAATTTGGTCATTACATCACAATTGTACCTATTTATCAGGAGTTATGTATACACATTGTGCAACGGCTTAGATCAGGATAACCTTGTCTCAACTTTCCAAATATTATATATCAAAACACAAGTTTATATCTGTTAACTATTATTACTCACTATGCATTATAAATCCATATTATTGTGCTATGCTATATCATATAAGTACTTCAGATAAGATTATTTAGCTTATTAGTCTTGTTTCTTGAAAATCAGTCGTCTTAATTCTTGTTTTATAGATAGTGTGCTAACAGTATTTCCATCACAGGCCATGAAGGAAGTGAATTAACAGTTATGAAATAATGGAAAGGATCATGCTGTATTTTTGGGGAACCTGGGCTGATTGACATCCATGGTGCCGAGCTCCAGCAGACACAGAGCTGTGCCCACTCAGCGAAGGCTGCTGCTATTGATAAGAGTCCCCTGTCCTCACCGGCGACAGAAGGGCTGGGTTGGCTGGATCACTCTGCAGCTTCCATCCTGTCGTGGATATTCTACAGAGTGCACTTGAACTTCTGCCAGTGTGATCAGCATCACGTATGAGGATAATATTTAGTATAAAAGGGAGTTTACCCTACAGTGTTGGGAGACCATAATGAGCCAGCAGGCGTGTAAGTTTTGTCTTGCTCCATGCAAGTAGGGTTATGGGCTTGTTCTTTTTTATACTGTTGGAATGATGTGATGATAATAAGTAGGTAATTTCCCTTAGGGGTGGGAAAACTTGGTCTGGCTTCACATGTTTTGGGACTCAGAAGGAGAGACTCAGGTCAGCTTTAACAGGGAGAAGAACAGCTTGTCAATTAGTAGTCTGAGCCTCCAGGAGGCTCATTCCAGTAAGGTAATTTCATGTTGTAAATCTGGGAAAATGTTTGGACAGGCTGAGGGCCAGTTGTTTCGGTAACCACTGCTATAAATCCTCCATTCCCCCGACAGTGGTTCTTTCTCTCAGATACCTTACCGGGCAGAGTAAATGCCAGTCCTGGGGGCTGTAGACCATGTAAAACTAGGCTTGGGGCTAGTGAGAATGTCTGCCCCCCCCAATTTAATCTATATATTTCTTTGCATTTTGGTTCTACCCAGGGCCAGGGGCTATCTGCCTTATTATCAAATGCATGGAAAAGTATTTTTAAATAAAAAAAAGTGGAAGCCTGGACGAGCCACAAAGCAGTTTTTCCGTGTATCCACAGTCCAGTTACAAAGTCAGCTATTTCTCAGACCCAGCGCTTGTCAACCATTGCAAAGGAGAAGAGGGACAGAGATGAGGAGCATTCTTCAGTGGAACATGAGCAGGGATTCACTTTGGTGGTTCTGATCTACTTATAATGTGTGTGGATGCAGCATAACTCGTGGGGCTGGTACAGTGACCTATGACCCTGCAGAAGTGGGTCATTACTTTATGAATTGGTACAGAAGCAGTCTTGCTGGTGGTAACACACTAGGAAATGGGACTCACAGGGAGACCTTGCCGGAGCTACTCTGAAAGCACATTGATGGGAAACACAAATTCAAAGGCAGGCAGGCGGGGCTGCCAGCTCATTTGGGAAAAACCTGCATTCATCACAGCCAGGACAGGCTAGGTCTTCATAATTCTTTTTGCGATGCAATTACTTCTTATCCTGTGGCCCCTTCACTGGGGCTGTGTTCTCAGAACAAAGATTCTTTGGTAGGCTTCCAGGAAGGTCAAAACCCACAATGCCAGAGAGCCAGTGCCACTCACCAACTCAGGAAGTTGCCCAACTAAAGTGTGTGGACATTAACTCCATTAAAATTCGCTGTATTATATGAAATTCATGAGTGGGAAGGGCAAGTAGGAAGGGTCATCTCTGTGTTATAAGGTTTAACAATGACCCTTATTCAAATGTTATAGTCACAGGCGATCTTTAGTAGTCTCCTAAGCGGCACTCCCACACAATTGTTGGGGCGGGGATGTCTCTGTTAGGCAGATGTGCGGTTAGCATACTAGTCAATCCTAGGGTTTAGACAGACTCCATAGGTTTGTGGCATTGATGTCCCGATGGCCCCAATGGTCATTTACCCCTGCCACGCAGATGCCCTGCAGAGAGTTTTCACAGTGTAGTGAAGATGGAGGTAGATGCTGAACGGGGACTCCTCACAATCTGGCCTACATTCTTCAAAACTGACAGCCACTAGGGCTAAGTGCTATTGGTGTTTTAGTTTTAAACTCAGCTTAATGTTTTCAGAGGGGGTGCTACTATGAAATGGAATGATCCCGCCTTATTTTTCAGATGTGTGTTTCTGTAGATTGTGTGTGTATGTATGTGTGTTTGTGTGTCTGTGTGTTGGTAGGTGTGCACGCACATGCCTGTGGGGCCCAAAGTTGATGCTGGATGTCTTACTCAATGATTTTCCACCTTAGGTTTGTGAGAGACTCTCTCACTGAACTTGAAGCTGACTGATTGAGCTAGATTTGCTGGCCAGTGAGCCCATGGGAGCCTTCTGTCTTTGCCTTCCCAGTGCTGGTGTGACAGACACATGACATGGGCACCTGGCTTTTCTGTGGATGCTGGGGACCAAAGCTCAGCTCTGCATACTTGCATGGCAAACATTTTATCCACTGAGCTGTCTTCCCGGCTCCTAGAAGATCTAGCTTAAACAATGTTTATGAAGAGTGTTCAAAGATATGGAATTTAATTGCTAAATGAAACCTTTACTGTATAAATATCCACTACACGACTACAACTGTGTTTAAAAACAAAGATAATAGCCTAAGAAATCACATGTATAAAGAACAGCCATTGTGGAAGAAAACTCCAGCTTGGGGCACCCTAGATGATACTGTCCCTTCTTTTTATAATGGTAGTTCTAACTTTTTTATAATCAACATATTTTCATCAGTATCTATTACACAATTAAAGAAATCAAATCAAAGTGGTATTCAATTGTAAGTTTCACGTTCACCAAGAAATGTGAAATTAGTTTCATATATGAAAAGAAACTCTTACTAAAGAAATGTCACTAAAATCCCTAAAGACCAGATGAATGGGAGTGGGCCTTGCAGACAGGCATTCTGTCTCACCAGCTCACTTGATGGTGAGACTTCTAGGCTAGAAATTTAGAGTGATGGGTGTAGAGGGAGTCCAGTTTTTTTTTTTTTTTATTAACTAAGCCTACATTCAGGTTTTCATGATTCCCCTCAATTCTTGGAATAAAATATTTAGCCTATGTGTGCTTTAGAGGTGGAAGTGACATTAATATCTTTTAAAGGTAATTTTCAGTTTAAGACGGGGAGAATAAGCACACACACACACACACACAAACACACACATGAATGCATGCATGCATGCATGTGTGTGTATATAATTGTCCAATACCAAGCATGTACCAGATACAACAT
Source organism: Microtus ochrogaster (assembly GCF_000317375.1). Taxonomy (NCBI): domain Eukaryota; kingdom Metazoa; phylum Chordata; class Mammalia; order Rodentia; family Cricetidae; genus Microtus; species Microtus ochrogaster. The sequence goes on along the minus strand of NC_022015.1, from coordinate 52,315,093 downwards.
ATTTGTTATTTTTATTACATCTACTTATTTACTTGTAGTTGAGGAAGACCATGCACTCCTGCATCCTGTTGCATCTATTTCCCAAGTGCAGTGGTTGCAAGGGACTGCAACCAATACTACATTATACCTGGTGGCATCTGTGCCTCCTCCTCCTCACAATATTGCTCTTCTTATTAGTTGAACTCTGACTTCTCAATGGACTTGGAATATTTTGCATGTGCCACATGATATGTAGCATGTGCATGTGAGTGTGCTGGTGTGCATATCTGTGCACACTTGAGGAGGCTAGAGCAGGGCGCTGGGTGGGTGTCTTCCTTTGTCACTTACTGCCTTCCGGCCTTGACACTGTACTAGAAGCTCATCCTTTTAGCTAGGCTTGCCGGCTGGTGAGATCTTGGGATCTGTCTGTATCTTCAACCTAAGGCCAGGTACTTATCAATACTGGTCATCATGCCCAGCTCTTTATGTGGGTGCTGGGATTTGAACTCGGGATGTCATGCTTGCACAGCAGATATTCCTACCAACTGAGATATTTCTCCAGTCTCCACCTGCAACATTTTAATGCCTTTAATTTTGGTTTAGAAAAAATAATGAATATTTACTGTCTCTTTTTGTTTAATTGTGGTAAACATACCCAGAACTTGAAGTGTAGAATATGGCATCACTGATAACACTAAGCATGTCACTAACTAGTACAACAGCACTGGGAGTTGGCCCCTCTCTGCTTCTCTTTACTTGTGTTGTCAGGCAACCTTGCTCTCTGCTTCTGAGTCTGACTTTCTTAGATTCTCCAAAGCCCCTGTCTTCCAGCATTGGGTAGAATGGGTAGTTAAACTCATGGCATATTTTTTTCTAATGGACAAGTTATCTCTCAGTTTCCATATTTCTCCAATTTTGTCCTCATTTTTCTGCCTTTACTGAACTTCCTCAGGGGCATTTTGTTTTCTTGCTGTCTCTTCTCCCCTCCCCTCATGAACCCTGTGGGGTGTACAGAAAGGATTTTGTTCCAACACTATGGAAATTTTACTCACTCAGGGCACCAATGAGTTCTGTTTTCTAAATCTGTTGGCCAATTTTAATATTCGCAGCGTGGAGTGCATCAGAAAAGAGCGCGCCTCCCTGGAAATTCTTTCTTCACTTGGCTCCAGCACAGACCTTTCTTTGTGGGGTTTTTTCCCCCCTTTTCCTGTCTCACTGACCTTTTCGCTGGTCTCCTTTGGAGCCTCCCTTCTCTGCTGGGTATCTAAACGTCATGGTGACCTAGGTCTCAGGCTCGGCTCCCATGTCTCTCTGTCTTCCTTCCTCAGTAGCTCATTCTACCCTATGGTGCAAATGCAGTAAGCATGCCAGTGTAACTGTTCCTGGAGCCCAAGTTCATAAATCCGCTGCCATATGGTAATGGCCCTCAGCTGTCCAATAGGATGCTTCAAATGATCTTTTCCAAAATAAAGTCCACTTCTTTTTAAAATTCTTCTCTCACCTTAATAGATGGCCATGCAATCAATACTCATTATAGAGCCAGGAATCAGAAAGTAGCCATTGCCTCGTCTTTGTCCATGATGTCTCATCTGGTTTTCCAGACAAGTCCTGCTAGTTCTGGGTTCAAGCAAGACTCCCAAACCAGCTCAGCTCGTTCACTATCTCTCGCTCCAGCATATATCACCATCCCCTTTGTTGAGACTCCTAGGGACATTCCTTGTTGCTCTGACTGCTTTCATGCTGGCCACGGACCAAGGTGTTCTTTTGAAGGCCCCAAAAGATCATGTTACTACAGGGCTCATAACCAGATAGGATTCCCGTCTGACCCAAAGCCCACACTCTGCCGTGTTTGGTTGGTACCTACACCCCCCACCCCCAAGGCTGCTTCTGCAACAACATCTATCACCTCAGCTCTTATCAAGTTACTTCCGGGTACTCTACCCTTCTTGTTATATCTCTAAGGCTGTAGGGACCACTGGTACCTTTGCACCTATGCCTCAATATTCTTGGAATATTCTGTCTTTAGATCTTTGACAGTGAGCCTGCCCTTCATTGTTTTCCAACAGCACGTTCAGTGGTAGACACTGAAGGAGGGCTTCTCTGTTCTCCCTTTGTATACATTCATCAAATCCATGCTGGGCAGAAGTGGTCAGAGACAATACAAAACAACACCCACATCAGGAGTTTTGTTCACTTCTGTTCTATATCATTGCTATCTACTAATCCTGCTTTTAGGGCTTTTTATAAATTATCTGTATGACTGCATATTTATCTTAAATCCTCACTGTCTCTTCCTCATTAGAAGGTAGACAGAATGAATGTATCCTGGTGCTAGAATAATATCTGGAAGATAATAGACATGCTATGTATGTTTCTGGAGAAACCAAAAAAATGGTTTGGTGAACAGAAGATTATCACAGGAACTTTCCCTTGCCCTGTGTGACTTGGAAAGGGCTCAGTTCTGAGTGAAATGTGAATGGGTGTTCCAAGCTGAAGCCTACCCCGTGGCTTCCAAGCATGAAGCCCACCCCATGGGTTCCAAACTGAAGCCTACTCCATGGGTTCCAAGCATGAATCCTACTCCAAGGATTCTAAGCTGAAGCCTACTCCATGGATACTTTCAGTAATTCCTGAGTACCTTGTTTATTTATATACAGTGTGTTATGTGCCTGGCGGCTGTTCTGTGTCCAGCCCTCTGTGTGCCTGGATCCAAGGGGTATTGGGAATTTGAAGGCATGTTATAAGGTACATGGAATATCCTTCTTTTGGAGCCTTCTGGCTTGTCCCATTAGGTTTCAGAAGGCTTAGAGTATTGCTAAACTGGAGGAATGACAATCAATCCACACACAAGGAGACAAGGCAGCTGCAGTGGACCTTGGCCGGAAAGTTAGCAAAATTCTGAGAAGACCAATGAGTAAGGCAAAAAGAGTGAGCCCGATCCTTACCGTGAAGGAGACAAAGCATTTCAGTTTCCCTCCAAGGAGAGGTTGGCTAAGTGAAATAGGTAAACCCCAGGATGGATGAGTAGGGACTATGGGAGTAGCAACAGCCCCTGGGCAGTATGTACTTGCTCCCCCATTGGCGTGCTTTCATCAGGGTTGGGATTTGATGAAGGCAGATAATGAACTGAGAGATTGTTACATGTGCCCAGCATCAGGACCACTGGCCCTGGCTGCACCCTTGATATTTGAAGAATGCCCTCCTTTATTGAGCTTCACCATGAACAAGAGGCAGTGGTGGCATGTCAGTGGTGGCATGAGGCTCTGCGGCCAAGCTCCCACCACAGGAGTGTTTTATGTGTATTAATTAGCATGGGAGAGAAAACGGTGGGTACCTTGTTTTCAGACCCTAGGTTGACCGATGACCTGTAGATGTAGTGGCCTCTGTAGTTCATTTTCAATCCCCTTCTGTTTTCTACTTGCTCCAATCCTACTGCATCAAAAACATCTCCACAATCGTAAAAGCGCAAATTTCAATCACATTTGGAGAAAATGGCAGTGGAAGATGGCAAAAAGCCTGGAAATATCTATTCTGAAGCAGTCGGTTCCTAGCTTGAATACTATGGCTTTAGTCAATGGTGGTATTACTGGGCAAGTATTAAAGAACCAAAATTAATCTGATTATTTTGGGGGGGCCTGGGACTGAACGCAGACCTTGCACTTGCTAGATAAGTGGCCAACCATTGGGCAACATCCCAGTTCCCCCGTTAATTAAACAATTAATCTGAGAGTGACCAGAGTTTTATTTTCAACATTTATTTTCTCCCTGCTATTGGATATGCTTAGAAGTTAGAGTTTGGAAATCATTTGCATATAAGAGTTGAGATCAGAAGGAGATGTCTAGGAAGAATAAATTGAGGTGGCATCTTGCCCCGCCATGGCCTTCCCCATCTGCATCTCTCACCTTTCTGTCACCCGACCTGAAACACTAACTTGCGAGTGCATTTGGATCAGAATGTGTCCTCTGTTGAAAGCTCACAGACGTTGCAAGGTTAAAATGCCACCTCCCTTTATACATGGAACTCTGTAAACCCTGGATCCAGGTTCCCAGGGTAGCAGTACAGAAGGGGAGTCTGTGTCGGGGGGAGGTGGGGACCTGTGGTGAACAGGGTAAAAGAAGATGAGAAATTCTTTTCTTCCATTAAAAGGAACTTGGAAGGGGGCTCATGGCAGCAATCCTGCAGAGGAGAGAGTGGAAACTACAGACTTGGCTTATTTCTTTATCTTTAAAATGATATTTATGTATATAGAGCTATATAATAATGTGTACATATATGTGTTTCATGTCTACTCACAGTGGTTGCACATATCTCTGAGCACAGTGTGACATCTCTGTGTTCCATGACCCAATAAGCAGTTGTCTATGCATGGCCCAGACCCTCCGACCATT
>NC_022015.1:52301641-52309860 GCF_000317375.1 Microtus ochrogaster | reverse complement strand
GGATTGATTTCTTATTCTTAATCTCCACAAAAATGAGAAATTAGTTAAAATATTTAGCTTGTTTTCTGAGAAAACAGGTACTGATCTATAAGTAGAAAATTGTATTGTAGCCCACAGATAAGTTGATGACTTTCTGAAATGCATAATTGACGATTTCACACAAAAAGTTTACTTTGGCAAACCTGGCCAATGATAAAGGTGAGATTTACATTCTTGCTCAGAGACGCTAAATATTTATCAGCACCTTTAAAGGCAATGGAGTGCTTAAGGGCCTTTTTCCAAAAAGGATTTTAAGTTATTAATTGATCAATTAGTGTGTGTATGCAAACGTGCATGTGTGCACGTTTGTGCATGTGTGTGTGGGGTGACAGAAGAAGGCCTGAGATATACCCTAGAACTGGAGTTACAGGCAGTTGTAAGCCACTTGACATGGGTGCTAACAACTGAGCTGTTTTGTGTTTTATAAGACAATGAGTTCTCTAAACCATGGATGCATCTTTCCAGCCCATCAAGGAACACTTGTGGTTCCATGATCCTTATATGTTGCAGTGCAGAGCTCTCAATTGCAGTCACTCTTAACTCTTGGGAGTTACTGCAACCTTGGGAAATTGGAGACCTGTGTATATTTCCCCCCATGAGATCATGCACACTAAATCATGCATTTGTTTTCAGAGGGTTCAGGGGACTCTCTACAGACTGAATTGTTTAGGGATTTTAGGCTAGGGATTGCCGCTTTAGTGAATGGAGGGAAAACACAAGGCTATGAATAAAAGACCATTCCTGTTAGCAGTAGCTGTGGGGTAGGGCTGGAGAATCTATATGGGACTTAGTGCATTTAAGATCTCAGCAGAGTCTGGAAATCATTTGAATACAAGAGTTAGCATCAGAAGGAGATGCCTGGGAAGAATTAATGATGTGGCATCTTAACCCTTTGTACCCTCCCCCACCTTCATTTCTTGTCTTTATGTCTTTCTACCTGGGACAGTAACCAGTAATTTCCTTTGGCTCAGTATGTATCCTTTGTGGAGGTTCACATACATTGCAAGGTTAAAAAGCCACCTCCCTCATACATGGGATAAACTCAGTGATATCCTCATATCAAACAAGAACCTGAAGGTCCTGACCCTCCTGTGTCCACCTGTGGACACAGGGATGACATTATAAACCTGTGCGCCGTCACCACCCCATTTTTAGGGTGTCCTGGGGATCTAACCTGGGGCTTCTGATAGATCAGTGCTTTCCCCTCTTAACTACACCCTCAGCTCCTATATTAAATATATGAGTAAGACTTTGTCGTTCAAAGACTTTTGTTCCCCTGCATTACACAAATACAAAAGCTAGAGAGCTTGTTATCTGCCCTGTAGGCCCATCATATGCGATGTCCAAGAAGGCTCCTCAGTCGTATAAAACAAGAAGACAGGTCACCCCATAGAAATGTTGCCAAATTTTAGAAAAAATATTAAAATATACCTTTGTCTGGGTCTCTGTCAAAAGATTCAAAATTTTTGGTATGAATAAAATCAAGTTCATTTCTATAAGAAGAAAAAAAAGAAATGTTGCTGGAAGACAGGAAACAATGATTTCTTTTGATTTGTTCTCAGGTACTAAACACTAATTATGTGAAGGGACCCTGTGCTAGGCCTTTAGGGACACAGGCATGTAGAAGGCTGTCTTTTTCATTGAGTTGCATGCTGTCTTGCAGCAGGCGAACTTTGCTTCCTGGTGAGGTGGGGCTGAAGACAGCCCTTTCTGGCCCGTGTTCTGCTTAGGTTTACATCCACACTTGTCCCTCAGTTGTGCAAAGCTGGGCTTGGGACAGCACCTTTGTTTGTCTGTAAAACACAGGTGGTTCTCAGGGTAACCCTTCAGTTAGTGTTCTAAGTTGGTTTATCTTTTGGGACTGGGTCTTCTATAGCCCACACTGACCTCTAATTCACCTTGTAGCTAAGGATGACCTAGAACTCCAGGTTCTCCTGCATCTACCTCCCCAGGGCTAGTGTAAGTGCGCACGAAGGTGCCCACTTTTTCATTTGAGTTCTTTTGGTGTCCATGTTCATGAGAGGGATAAGCCTGCCCATGCGTTCACATGTGGAGGTCAGAGGCCAAAGTGGAGTCTCCTCCTCCATTACCCCCACTTGATTTTTCAAGGCAGGGCCTCTCCTCTGGAGTATGCAACACTAACTGATATGTCCACATTTCTCCTCCACCTAAGGCTCAGGGAACAAGATGGAAGAGGGGCCAGAAGATTGTGAAGCCAGAGCACCAGGATATCTTCTGGGAGATAGCGTCTTCTGCATAAGACAGGGAAGCTGTACCTGTGAAATCCCAACCACAGGGCTGCCTGAACAAGACCAACACAATGACAACATCAGCTGACAAACCAATGGGAATAAAGGAACTCTTATAAGGCCTTGTCACTAGATGAAGAGCTAGAGGCAGCCCATGGCTGCTGAGAGAAGGAGAATTAGCTTTCTCCAGTGATAAGCTTCCTGATAGGTTATCAGTATCCCAATTGGTCAGCCCCAAACATACATGCACACACACACACACACACACACCACTGAATGGGCTCAGAATGTTGTATTTACATATGTGTGTGTAACAATGAAAATTGAAGAAGGGGGTCATACATTTGAGAAGGAATAGTAGGGATACAAGAGAAGTTGGAGGGCAATGTACTCACATATAAATTCTCAAAAACTTAAATAAAAAAAGCATCGTCTTGGACTGGATCTACAGTTCATTGTTTAGGCTACAAGCGCCGGTCAGCAAACCCTCGCCATCTGCCTGGGTCTGTTTTTCAGCACTAGGGTTTCTATTTCTCACACCTGGGTTGTACGCGGCTGCTCTCGATCTGAACTTACACAGACAGCACTTTGTAACCTTCAATCTGGGATATTTGACTAAAGCTCTATTAGACAATTTTGTTATTTAAATTTTGAATGATTTTCTGGTTCTTAAAAACAGGCAGATTTCTGAAAAACATTTGTTTATTATAATCACATTTTTGAAATGAAATGAAAAAATCATGCATATGATTAAATTTAAAAACCCTGATTGCTCTTCGGGCTGGGGCTGAGGAGGGAGGGGGACTTGATTGGGAGAGGGGGAGGAAAATGGGAGACGGTGGCAGGGAAGAGACGGAGATCTTTAATAAATAAATAAATTTAAAAAAAGATTAAAAAAAATCCTTGGGTGTAGAAATATATGTAAACAATTACCTAAATTATGTAAAAACTATTAATAGAAAAATGCACTAATGTAATAATGATATTTATTTAAAGTTCTCACTTATTACCTTTATCCCATATATTTCTATGGTTGAATATTTTTATAGCTAGAAAAACAATGTAATTATTATTGTCAATATTATTAGCTTATGAAAGCCATAGACTCATGTCCTAGCTTTGTTGCCCAGAACCATACACAACAGTTAGACACATCTCTCAGCATCTCTTAGACAGGTTACAGGACAAATATTTCTTTGTGTGTGTGTGTGTGTGTGTGTGTGTGTGTGTATGTTTCTTTTTGAGACAGGGTTTCTCTGTGTAACAGCCCTAGCTGTCCTGGAACTGGCTTTGTAAACCAGGCTGGCCTCCAACTCACAGAGATCTGTCTGTCTTTGTCTCCAGAGTTAAAAGTGTGTGCCACCTTGCTCACCCACTTAGTTAGCTTTTTATGGGAACAAAGTAATACCACATGCTGATTTTTATGTGTAAAGACATTTATATTTTATTTTCCACAGTAACTAGGGTACTCGTGGTCTTTCATTCTTTCCACTGGCATTTTTTTTATGACTGTGGATACAGGAGACCCTAGGTATTAAAATTCTGCATTTTTAGCATCTAGGAGCTAGAACCTTATGACCCTGATATGAGGAGATGTAACCAAAGTGTCTCTTGCCATTCACTCCCATCCTCTTTCCATCTATTTCCCTGTTCTGGTTAAATGACGAGCAAATACAATTCTGGCTATATGGTTATGTGCTCCAAGTGACACAAGATGTGCAACATAATTTTGTGTATATAAAGTATTTACTTTGTAATACATACATGGCATGAGAAAAGCATACTATTGTCTGCTGTCTTGACAAGCAATGCTCTAAATGACATTGCCTTCCAGTTCCTTTTTTTCTTTCATTGAGTATTGTGAGAGCATAGGAAAATTGGGCACTAGGCTTCCATGATTCTCAAAGGGATTTTAGACTGCAGCACGGGGGCAGAGGGCAGGCAGGAATGTCAAATAGCAAGTGAGCTCTTTCTTTCCAGGAATCTCAAAGTTTAAAATGTAAATGGGTTCTTTAAAATGACTTTGATTTGTTCATGTTTGCCAGTTAGAATTTATAATTTGCAGAAAGATGGTCTTGGTTCAAGATTGTCACTAATTAAGGAAATGGCATTGGGTCTGTGATTTAGTGTCATTGAGTATTTGCTTCCTTTTATAAAGTGGTACTATGAATAATGACCCCAACAAAGTTTACTTTGGTATCGGGATAATCTGAAGCACTCTTGTCTAAATATAAAGTTATATACAAACAACACTGCCATCAGTTGCAATAATATATTTTTGAGTGCTTATTGTGTTCTTTGTGTATGTTAGTTCATTTAATCCTAATCTCATGATTTAGATATTATCACTCCACTTTCCTGGAGGATGAAGCAAGGACCTCAGGACCCATTCCCAGATCACTTGGCCAACACTGAAAGCATTTCATGGAAGAGCTGAGATTTAAAGCCGGCAAACAGTTGTCAGGCTTGCATCACTTTTATTCCCAGAACAGAGATATTTCAATTGCTTGAGAGTTTCAGAACCTCCAAAAATAAATCAGAAATCCTTGTGCATTGGGAGATGGTTTCTATTATTTTTAAGATTTAAAATATGAATTATGTGTACACATGTGTGTCTCTGTGTGGGTATGAGGATGTGGGATGGAGTTATAGGCAGTTGCGAGCTATCATGTTTAGTGCTGGGAATTGAACTCAGGTCTTCTATAAGAGCATTATGCATTCTCCACCACTGACCCATCTTCCAGACCCGGAAGAGGTTTCCTAAGAAGCTGTGCACTTCTGTCCCACAGGCAGCAAGTGCTTATAACTTCACCTTGGCGTCTTGTCACCCATCTGGAGTACAAGTTTAACTGAAGCAAGACTCTGTCACTCTTGTCAACCGCTAGGTGTACATCTCTCCTAACTTACACAAGTCAGTGCCCAGAGACATGACCTTGCTTAACAGACTGTGTTCTCAGCTTTCCCAGCTTTAAAGGGACAACCATTCAGTGATTGGTTGGTGCAATTAAACTCACCCACACTCTGCTCCCTTAAACGGTGTGCTAGTTTCTGCTTGTGCTCTCTCTTTTTCTCTGCCTCGCGCTTCTCATACACCACAGGATGGAGGACTATTTCTGGATTTATCACATGCTCCTTGCCCATGATTTGTAAGTAAAAAATATTTGAATTACTGTTCTATTGCAGCACTGTGTTGAGTTTGTGTCTTGTGTGTGAAGAAAGATGGCTGTTCCTGGGTGTGGTTTTCCCTGGGATGCCAGGTGGAGTAAGGTAGGAAAGTCACAAGATCTGGTTCCTAGTATCAGATCCAAGTCAGGCAGCAGCCACCAAGCATATCTTCCCAATGTGAATACTTTCTTTCATAGAAGGGACTCTACACGAGCTATCAAGAGCATCTGTCTTCATAGACTGCTTGTGTGTGTGTGTGTGTGTGTGTGTGTGTGTGTGTGTGTGTGTGTAACTCCTGTACACAGGCCAACAGCGAGGCTTCTGACCCTCCACCAGGTGAATGAAGTACCCTGTGCAAAACCGACAGTAGATACCCATCCCCCTTCATTTCTCTTTAGGGCAGGCTAGGTAGCTGCTCTGATATTGGAAGCCCAACTTAGCAAGGGGCTTTCCAAACATCCTCTAACTCATTGGAAGTGTTTGAACTTAAGTTATTAAGATGAAGTTCAGATAAAGTTTAAGTGGTTCAGGGATAGTTTATTATCTATCTCTAAAATATTTCCCATTTCTTTCCAAACGTTCTACTACATAGTGTCAGTATGATCCATTCCTGAACACTCTTGTCTCAGAGATGAAAGGTTTCTTCTCCTGGCCATAAGAAGCTTATGTAGTGTGTCTGGTCATGGGGGTTATGTAAAACTTGCAGAAGGCCATCTACTTGGGTTGAGTGTTTTTTAATGGGGCTTCAAAGACCAAATCATGAGTTTAATTACAACAAGTAAGTTTTGCCTGGTTCCAGGAGGCCCTATAGCTGATAAACTAAGACATAATTAGTTGTTCATCGAGCTGTAATCAGTCGACTGGCTGATTGGCCAAAGTGTAGTCAATTATGTTTTCTGTGCCTGATGTCTGCTAGCCTACAGATTATGAGCAGATGTGTTAAAGCATATTCTCGGAACCCAATGTAGTCTGTGACTTTCCCTATTGGCGAGACCTTCTTTGTTTTTCTCTACTCAAGCACTACTAAGTTTAATTAGTCTAAGGAACTTGCTCTTCTGCTATCACTTAGTAGAAGGTGCAGAGGAGGAACTTGAGTGGTAGCCTACCCCAGCATCAGGTGGCCAGACACAGTCGCCCCTCCCCCCCCAAGCCCTGCTCAGCATTCTCCACGCTTCTATGTTTTTGCTACACCTGAGGACAGTGGGTAAGTACTCTCATTTTTTATGGATTTGTGTACAGAGTTCCTGATTATTCTTGAGCATAGCTTTACTCTAGATGATGTTTGGAAGTCACACCAAGCTGGCTTGCTCTGTAGGAGAGGCCCTAGGTGTCTGGGTCAGACAGGGTGAAAGTGTGAGGTAGCCAAGTCCTAGGAAGTCACAGGTGTTCTGAATTTCAAGGACTCTAGGACTCTATTACCTGGAGTTTTACTCCAGGGTAGTTTGTGCTGGGGAGGAACTTGCCACCTCCTGGGGTTTGGTGATGTTGCTTAGGTAAGACAGGAACTGCACTGAGTCCAGCATCTAGAACCTTCCACTTTGGAATTTCAGTAAATTTCATGGATGGGAACTGCTAGAACCTGTACTTTATTTTCTTGGAGAACCGGGAAGAAATAGAGAACCAGAAATATTTTGGAATTTCAGTGGCTACAATTTAAAAACTGTAATTCGTGTTCATGATTGTGCAAAGGTGATGGGATGGTTTGAATGGGGTGGGGAGAGGTGGTGGGGAAGAAGGCAAGTGTTTCACTATACAGCCCAGGTTGGCCCTACAATCTTCCCTCAGTTTCCATGTGTTGGGATGGGATGATTTAACATAAAGGCACAGAGAAGTTTTGAGAGGACTCGATGAGGAAAACACATTAGAGAAATGCATCCCTCGGGTTGCTTAAACCTTCAGCTGGGAAGTGGGGAGAGGTATCCTAGCCTGGCATGGAAGATGCTTAGCCTATGAGGGAGGGTCATATCCCATCATACACTGGGAGGATGTCAAGGGAGACTCTCTACAAGTGTTTCCAGTGGAGAAGGCAAAAGGATTGGGGTCTATATAGTAAACCCTTGATCCCTCCCTCCCTTTTTGACTTCTTATTCATGCTTATCATCATGACTGAGCTATTCCTTGAGGAGAATAATTAGACAGGACCACCAAGAAAATGGCAAGGGCCTGTTGACTAACTCGCTTGCTGAAGTCAGAGAAATGGTGTGTGTTGGGGGAGTGTATCTTCAGAGTCTAGAGCAGTGGTTCTCAACCTTCTTAATGCTTCAGCCCTTTAATTCATTTCTCGTGTGGTGAACCACAACCATAAAATTATGTGTTGCTACTTCATAACTATAATTTTGCTACTGTTATGAATTGTAATGTGAATATCTGATATTCAGGATGTCCGATATGTGACTCCCAATGAGGTTGTCACCTACAGGTAGAGAACCACTTTTCTTGGTGTGATGCATAGACTTTGAGAAGGGCAGAGGTGGTTTGTCCAAGACCTATCTGAGTCTCTGGTGAGTTTATTTCCTTTCTGCCTCTAAGATCTTGATGAAGGTTAATTTTCAGAGTATTGTCAATGACTGTGTTCTTTGCAGAATTTATCTATCTGTAAGCAAATAGAGAGGGTATTGCAAAGCTTGCATGTTTATGTTTACAAGTAGTTTGATAAATATATGAAAGTGATATGTTTTGGAATAGCATTTTCTGGACACTTTCAGTGGCTATCTTTGCTTAATGAAAATTCCAAACAATTAAGATTTGCTAAGAATGAGTATACTG
>NC_022015.1:52256190-52301222 GCF_000317375.1 Microtus ochrogaster | reverse complement strand
AGTAACTTTCTTTTGTGAATGTCTTGCTATCATGTATGGGCTGACCCGGAACTTGCTATGTAGGCCAGGAAAGCCTGAAATTTATGCAATCCCCCTGCCCCTGCCTCCTAAATGTTGGCATTGAAGATGTGCATCAGTAGTGCTTTGAAGTCTTCGATTCATACTATGGTGAATTAACTGGTAGAGAGTTAAGAGATGTCTGCTTCATTTTAAAGTTAAAACACTAAAACTCATTCATTCTGATTGTGTCGTGTGTTGGAGGAGGGACAGGTGACAAACCCAGGGTCAATGTGATTCTGACTAGTGGGAGATTTCCAGGCTACATGACATGGTTGGGTGAGCTACTAAAAATTGTTCTGAAGGTAAGACGGATGTTCAGTGGTTTCATGCAGAAAACATGGAGGGTGTTTGGTGTAGGAGGTCATTATGTCTATGTGTTGCTTTCATTGGTTAATAAAGGAACTGCTTTGGGCCTATAGCAGAGCTGTAGGGGAACCGAGTTAGGTGGGGGAGAACTAAAAGGAATGCTGGAGAAGGAAGGCAGAGAGAGACACCATGGAGCTGACAGAGTCAGACATGCCGAATCTTTGCCAGTAAGTCACTTTCACATGACGATATACAGATAAATAGAAATGGGTTAAATTAATATGAGTTAGCCAATAAGAAGCTAGAGCTAATGGGCAAAGCAGTGATTTAATTAACAGAATTTCTGTGTAATTATTTCAGGGCTAAGCTAGCTAGGCTGCCAGGATAAACAAGTGGGCCCTCCTCCTACAGGTGTTGACTATCTTGACAACATGAAAAAAATGTGTTCTCTTAGTAGATATTTGACTGTTTTATGGGTAGCATTTTCTGCTTGGGCCAGGGTATAATGACATCCAAGGAAGGCACAGTTGCCTTCTCTTTGAAGGGCATATGAGAAACAAAAGCATGCACACCACAGTGTAAGAAAACATAGACAACTAGTGTTTTTACTGTGAGGGTAAGGACATGCCTGCCTTGGTGTCTGTAAATACACAGGGGTTGAACTGAGAGCCTTGCAGCTGCCACTTACACTCATTCATCAGTCACACACTACAATGCTTGACAATGAGTAAATTAAATGGAATACATCCACAAAATACTCATATCCATGAGGTCAACATCGTTAATTTCCTAGATCTTCAAAGGAATTAAAGCTACTAGCAGCTAAAATCACACAAAATTAATGAAAAATTGGAAATATCTCCTTATGTGAGGAGAGTGAGTGAGGCGTTTTTGTGGCAAAAGTTAAGAAGGTCTAAGTTGTATTTTCCTGTTGCTGGGGATAAGAACAGTTTTTCTTTATTTGTAGCCTGCTCAAAGTGATGTAAAACGTGAACAAAACTGCATGATTGTAAAAGGGGTTTTTGTATGTGGCCAGGCTGGCTTAAATTAGAAAGGAATTATATTTTTTTTTTTTTTAAGAATCGAATGCTCATATCCAAAGTATATGCAAAATTAGCATTTAGCTCTGTGCTGAAAAGCAAGTTTTATTTTATTTATTTCTTGTTGAGGATCTATTTTCTGTCAATAGGGACCAGAACAATATTGGGTGGTTTGAGCACTGTGTCCATTCTGTTGCAGAGTGGAGGCTTCTCCTGTGGCTGTGGGCCTTCTAATGTTTGACTTTACAGATTACAAAATCTATAAAATCAAATAACGTGTGGAGGCATTATTGGATGTGCTGTCAAAATTATACGGTGTAGGTAAAAGTCTGCTCTCTGTGCTGGAATGCCTTAGTTATTTAAAACATTACATGCAATAGAGGTGATCAGTTGCTTTGTCAGCAGGCCAAAGTCAAATCCCTGACCATGGCCGTTCTAAGACTTTGTCTTTCAGTTATTGGTTTGGTTCTTTTCTAACAAAGGTTCGACTTGCTTCTTTTCTTGTCATCTGGAGGTTACATATATTTCTTGTAACGCATCTATTATGATGAGGAAGTTGGCGGAGGGGACATGATGACACAATGGCATCAAAGCATTACTCCCTGACAATTTTATCTAGGACTGGGGAAAATCCAAGGGGAAAAGGAGATATCTGGGCATATACTTTGATTAGTTCCCATAGTGACACATCAAATAACTAATAAAATTAATACCAAATGTATCCTAGGAGCCACACACTTTGCTGACATTCTTTAGACATGCTGACTCTGAACTCTCCCAATAACCTGGGGAGGAAGTACTGATGTCCCTGGGAACATTCACATGATGCTGAGGCTCCAATCTTCCAGGATACACTCATCACCTTTGCTAATGATATAAGGGTCTTGCTTGCATCTATTTTTGTAAGCAATAGATATTTGGGGATTTGTGTTTGTTTCTTAGATGTGTCAGATGCTGTGGGACAACGGTCTTGTACCCTGTCACTTGTATTGTTTTAATAAAACACTGATTGATCAGTAGCCAGGCAGGAAGTAGAGGTGGGACAATGAGAACAGGAGAATTCTGGGAAGAGGAAAGATTCAGTCTGCAATCATCATTCAGACACAGAGAAAGCAAGATGAAAATGCTTCACTGATAAAATGTACCAACCCACATGGCTGACACAGACAAGAATTATGGGTTAATGTAGGATTAAGACCAGGCGGGACAGAAACCTTTGTCAAATAGTCATACCTATCTTCAGTAGAAGAGGAGACTGCTTTAGAGGTCATGCCTGCTTTACTTTAATGAAGCTCTGATAGGAAGGGCAGAGAAATCCTCATTTTTCTAAATAGATATGTTTTTGAATGCTAGCACTATCCTCTGCCCTCACAGAAACAGTTAATTTTGCTGCATGGGATGATGATGTGATTTGGGTATCCAGAGACTCATCTGTAAGGCATAGACAATAGTCCTCTCTTGTCTTATCTAGTGTCTAGGGCAGAGTCATCATCCCCAGAGGCCAGAACTCTTTTGTAGAGCACAAGAAGACATGTAACATCTGGATACATTTTAGCTTTTCATTTGGTTGGGGTATTGGACTTGAAGAGCCCTCTGGGAATCCTTAATCTTCTAGTAGATTGATGTTTGTCTTACTGAGTTTGAAAAAAAATCAAAACGTGCTCTGGGTTACAATGGAATAAAACAGATTGCAGAATCCAATGAGATTATTGTCACTTTGTTTTAAAGTTGAGATCCCGAGAAACAGTGCTGGGTAAGCCACTCCAGTGATGAAGCCTGGATAGAATCCAGGTTTGTCTGCTAGAGCTCGCTCCTCAGCCAACAGATTAGACGGTTGCCCACAGGTCAAAAGATTCAAACAGATGGCCCGCATCAAATCTAGGTCAAAAACCAAATCTGCAACTCCCCAAGGAGATGTGGTCCTGTTAGCAGAGCTCTATGAACTATGCGGATTCAAATGTTATTCCCAACCTGAGTTTTCTTTTTTCATTCAGCAATCCAGTAAACAAGTATTTATTGAGTATCTGCTATGTATATACTGTGGCACTGTGCACAAATAGGCTGAGTGAGTGTAGGAAAGAGAGAATAATGAATAAAGTGTGGATTTGGTTCTTAAGCACTTACATGCTTATGTGTACATATATAGATATTATATATGAATATATTACGATGAAGATAAGATATGTAGATAAGGGAATTAATAGTTAAATGTAATCCAGATGTGTGTGTGTGTGTGTGTGTGTGTGTGTGTGTGTGTGTCGAGGGGGAAGGAAGACAAGAGAACGAAGAGGAGGGGAAGGATGGAGGGAGGATCTGGTGTTGAATTTGGTAAATGAAAATGCTCCCCATATGAGAAATTAGGAAACTAAATGAACTAAGAAGGTCAGTTTGGTTGCTAAAAAGCATTCATAAAGAATGAATGGATTTTCAGACTGAACTGTAGGAAAACATTACCATAATTTATATTCAAATGAGTGATATGATTCTCTCTGTGTGTAAGCAAGAAAAATCTGGCATTATTATAACAAGGGACCAGCTCAACTCTATCGGTTGGTGAAGTTCTGTTTGCAATGATTCAGCCACACAACATGGCTGACACTTCCTGGTTCCAGGGCCATGCATATGCAGACAAACCCTCAGGCAGAAGTGCCTAATGGCACCAGGAATCTTAAAGGACCCCGTGTGATCCATGTGCAACATGGTTGCATCATCTATGTACGGCGCAGCTGCGTGAGCCCTTGTGCACATGCGTGAGCTCCATCACCTGCATATGACAGAGTCACGTCAACCCCCTGTGCACATGTGCCAGGCAGCTTTTAAAAGCTGGAGGCACCATCTTCAGCTCTCTCTCTCTGCACACCAACCTCCATCAGGCCTATGAATACCCCCTCTAATAAACTAAGCGGGTTTGTTGCGTGTTCCGTGTTTCCTTCTCACCTCTGCCAGGTTATTTCACTGTTAATGGCTTTGCTTTTCTGTGATTGACAAGTTCAGAATGGCTTTAGTTTTACAGGGTTGTTGGAGAGCAAAAATCTACAGAGTATGCCTGGTATAAATGCTCTCTACTCTTTATGGAAATCTGCCGGTCCATGGAGTGTACAGGTGGGGATAGTGGATCACCAGGGCAGGCTTCCATAGAGCAGCAGTAGTCAGAGCAAGGAAGAAGGAGGGTGTGAGCGAGGATGTGGAATGCAGATGATGAGATGAGGTAGCTGTGCGTTCACACCTAGCCCTAAAGTAGCAGAAGTTATAATAGCAAACCAAAGGAAAAGCATCATGCATCAATCTTTGATAAACACCAGCTTACGGAGCTGGGAAGGAGAGGGAGGAAAATGGAAAGCAAAAGTGAATTTAAGAAGTATAAAGAAAATGGAAAGTTGAGAGTCTAAATTAGATCTGTAGAAAAGTCTCAGCAGGAAGAGAAAATGGGATGACCAGTACTTCAAAGAAAGGTCTGGAAAGGAGACAAAATGGTGATCTAATGTCTTTGCTTCCATTACTCCATTAGCACATTGTTTTTAGCTTTATTTTTTTTTTTTGAGACCTGCCTACATGAACCCCACAGCTACGCCACTCTTGACCCTCCTCCCTGCCTCTTATCAGCACATGCTGTATTTCCTGGCCTTACTTCTGTGCCCTACCCAAGGGAGACTATGATGCTAATGAAGTGATATAGCTTCAGCAACTGTGAGGAGACCATCTTAACCAGCCTATCAGTGGAGCTTATCTGATTGTGTATCATTATGTTCTAAGTTAAGAGTAGATATAATGTGCCCTTCCCCTGCCCCATCCTGCTCTTTTCCATGTTCCCTAGCAGATGTTGCTAAGATTGCTGTGCTCTGAATATTTGTGACTGGCCCTCCACATTTGCATATATTGAATCTTAATCAGAGTCATGATGGTGTCACCAAGCGGGGTGCTTGTGAACTTACTTGGTCATAGAGGCTTCACCCTCATGAATGGGATTAGCGTCGTCAGAAAAGTGTTCTGAAGAAGCCTGCTTGCCCCTTCCATCCTGTGGAAACTCAGAAAGAAACCATCTTCTATGAAAAAGTCCCTACCAGATGCCCAGTCTTCTGGTACCTCGCTCTGAAATTTACCACTTTCCGGAATGTTGGGCAATAAACTTTGTTTATAGGTGACTTACTCAGGGGAAGTCCAAATTGACCAGAATTGGACAGTGGTCCTTATATGCTTCTTAACTGATGAAGTTTAAGGAAAGATGGGTTTATTTTCACACCTGTCCATTCTAATTTGCTGAGTTGGATAAGTGTTGCTAATACCATTTCAGTGCTCATTGGTTTTAGAACCATCGTTGCAAATGAGAATTGGCTCTAAGGAAGTAAGTAGGAAAGCCATGCTCCCAAGTCATAAAGGCTATGAAAGTGCATCACAAGTCTCTCAAATACTCAGAAAAAAACAATATTAAATTAATTTTATCATAAACTGTAATTAAGAAACCACCTTTTCAAACTACCAGATCTCCAATAAATTCTCAATATACAACTGAAAGTCAAAACAAACCACTGGGCAGTTACATCATTCTCACAACTGTAGGTTAGGAGTAAGAGATAATAGTGACATAATTACTATAATTCTTGAAGCTTTCAACCAAAATCACGTGATGAAGTAGGAAAATTGCAATCTTGTAAATTTCAAGTTAAGAATACAATTCAGATCCCCCCTCCTGTAATATCTCCTAATCAAGTAGTACTAGGAAGCCATCTTGGACAAAGCAATAAATGAGTGTGAAGTCATTAGTATTTTATTTAATTTTTATTTTCCAACATAAATGTGAAGTAGCATTTTGCCTTTATGGGGAAAATCTGGTATATGAACAAAATGCACTTATTGCTGGTGTTGACTCAATGGGTCATTGTTAAAATCAACCTCGAAGGCTCACTCTCCTGCCACTGACTTAATTTTTGCAGGATCCCATTAAGAGAACATCGCCTTCATGACAGCAGGAAGCAGTTCTAGAAGACGACACACCCTATCCCAAAAAAGTTTGTCCATAGGGTTGGGAACACTGTTTAGGGGTTGTTGATTATTACTTGTACTAGATAGAGACTTGGGGTCAAAACTATGTTTGTTCAAAAAAAGGAGGGGGGAGATAGTAATAGTGGGTAATAGAGTGAATACTTGTGAGCTATTATATATTTGTTACTTTTTTTTTACATTATTTGTACATATATACAAAGTTATTTTGTTAGATTGTATATATGCATGTTTCTACCTTGGTTTAGGACATTTTGTATATTGATACAACTTTTAGGGTATATTTTCATATTATTATAGGTCAATAGTTGTTCCTATTTGTTGTTATACAGTTAGATCAATTAGGTTCTTTAGATACACAGAGATTGTATTCTGTCTAGATAGGTGATCTTCAACCACTTCAAGGATCTGTGGAACATGGCATTTAAATAACTTAGGGTTCTGTTAACATGAGACATGATTGCTTTTGACAGCACCAATCTATTCCTGAGAGAATGTTGAGCACGGAAGACACTCCACTTGGAGCTTGTTTTCTTCTTGGCAATACTGGCCTTTGGGCAAGGAACTGACAATGCCTCAACCACTGACAAGTTACATAATATCCAGAAATGGATAAGCAGGGCTGTCAAATCTTGCCAAGACAGGGTAAAATGGTTTTGAAAAATTTCCTGCCTCTGAAAATGGTCAGTCAGTTGCATTAGGCCTTAGCCAAAGTTGGTTGCTTCAAGGTTGCAAAATGAGACTTTGGGTAATTGCTCAGGTAGCTAATTGTCTCTGTCATATATTGCTCACTTTGGAAGCTACTTGATTGTACTTCCTGCCTGCTCAAGTAATATTATCTCCCTTCTCAGGACTTTGATTGGGTTGAAGATTAGATAGTAGTAGTTACTGTACTCTTATGATCTAGTCAAGCCATTTCCTATACAAGACTTAGACTCCATAGAATAGAATCTTTATTAAAACATTTAGCATATGTTCCTGGCTTAATATTGTTTATGCTGATTGCAATTCTAATCTTATACTTGATATCTGTTCCTAGTGTATATTGTTTTGTATTGGGTTTGTAACTTTCTTACTTAAACAAAAGAGGGAGGTGCTGCAGGAGCTCCTTCTGCTCTTTCAGCCAATAGCCTCTAAGATACCAGCCCACTGGGGTGTGGTCTCTTATACTTTAAAAAGCAGTGGGAACCGTGGATCTTTCTCTTGCTTCTGGCTCCCTTTCTGGCAGCTAGACTCTCTGTTTCCTGTTTGTGATGAGGACTGTTGTTTGGGATGGTGATCTGTAAGTTTTTCCCCTTAAATAAAGAACCCCTTTTATTATCCATAATTCTTAACTGGTGTGGGGTTGTTTTGAGGTTTCAACACTGTTGTCAAGTATCTGGCTGTCATGGGCTATCACAAAGACAGTTAGAGGGTACGCACAGCAAACTGTGTAAGAGACCCAGTGTGAACAGCTTCCACCACGAGTATCTTAGAAACAGGCTACACGGCAACTGTAATTAAACTATTTTCTGATCTTTCAGGTTGGAATTGTACTCAGTGGTTATGAGATGTCTCAACCGGACACTCTCAGCTGCATGATCTGAACAGGTGGAAACAGCAGCAGAAAGATGGTTTGTTTTGACTAAGAGCAGGGAACTTGGGAGCCTGAATTGCTAGATGGAAGGAAGGGTGATAAAGGGAAGCGATCACGTGGTAACCACACGCCCAGATGCACCTAGAATCTAAAGGTCCATTAGTTTGGCTATAATGAGGATTTCCAAGGAAGCAGGTGACAAATTCTGAACTGGGCTCCCAAAAGGTGAAGGCAGTGTGTAGAAAGCATAAAGGAGGGAAACAGTGTTGAAGCCTCCCAAGTCAGGGGAAACAATCCACAGAGTCCTAATGAAGAAAAGTGAGAATGGTGGCAGCTGGAACCAGGCAAAGCAGGCAGACACCAGAGACAGTGCCAAAAGAATAGCAAGACAGCTTGGCAACGATTTGCTGGGGTGGCGGTATTGGTAGACAAAGGGAGGAGCGAAGCACAGGATTGAGAAAATGACGTGAGAGCAGGAAGGTGGCGTGTTATGGGGGTGCAGGGGTGGGCCTTTGGGGGAATTGGGAAACTGATGTTTATAGACATTAAAAAAATTTGAATTAACAATGGGAAACCAAGCAAGGCATTCCAAGCAAGTTTCAATTATGCTTGTGGAGACAAGGTAAGAGGTTAAGGCCAGAAATAACAGTTTTATGAATAACATCCAAACAGGTTATTGCTGAAGCCAGCAAGAGGTGTGAATTACTATCAAGAAAATGGGGTACTATATTAAAATACTTTAGGAGGCTCAGCAGGCAAGACTGTGTCATTGACTGAATAAAGTTTAAAAGAAGTTTATTTAGGGCAAACAGCTCAGAAACACATGCAATTAGGCCAAGCTTATGATAGTAGCTCTATTTAAATGATATTAAAGAGGAAAGCTATATATCCCGAGAAATGCACCTAACAGGAAGGTATACAAAGATTGGAAATGAAAAAAGAAAGACATGGAAGCTTTCATTACCAGGAAAGTATGAACTGAGAGAAGCTGATGTAATTGTATTAATGCCAGATGAGCTGAAATACAAGGCAAAGACATTGTCAGGAACGAATAAGGCTGTTGAAGAATGGCAGACAATGATTCACTAGGAAATACAGCCAATTGTAAAGTCTTATGAGCCCAGGGACATAATCTCAGAACACATAAAGGAAAAATTTGACAGAATTTCAAGGAGAAATGGATGCAGTCTCCCCTGGTAGAAGATTTTAAATTCTCTTAAAAATGACACAAAGGAAAAATAACAAAGCTTCACATGGTGTGGCTTCAATGGGCAAAAACTACGAGAAAGGGAAGGAAAAGAGGAGAGGATGTAGAAGTTTGAGGATGAGAGGAAAACGGTGCCACCGAGGGACTGGCAAAGAGGGGATAAAGGTGGACCCCTCAGGCAGAGTAAGAAAGAAGGTTGTTGTTGAAAAGAAAAAGCAAGCACCCTTCCTAGGGCAAGAGCACAGAGGAAGTATGGAGAGGGGGGGTATGTGGCCCACGTTAGGTGAACCCTCTTAGAATACCCTTTCCTCTGATACCAGAGAAACAGGAAGAAACCTAGATCAGGATATTTTGTGATGGGGGAAGCAAGTGGACAAGTGTATGGGCTTTGACTTCTCTCAAAGGCAGCCTCTGTTGAATACGAGGGGAGGAGTCATCAATGCATTTGCTGTTTCCATCTGGTAGTGTTTATGAGTGCAGATTTGGCAATACAACTTTAAAATTCACGTGTGAATAGAGGGGAAAATGCTTGACCAGCCCGAAGACTGCTGATTTCTTGGAGGTACGATGTGGCAGGCTTTGCATAAGCAGAGGAGAAATGAATTTTAAGAACTATACAAAGCTAGTAGAATGCACAGGGCTGCTTCCCCTGCCGGAAACATCGACAGAGCCATCTAAATATGTATTTCTAGTGATGTTGTTTACTGTGTGAGCTAACTGGCCGTGGTCAGGGGAATGATGCTACATTAGCTGTAGAACTTGGAGCTTTAGTTGAATTAGTTAGATTTGCTGTAGAAAATTGTATCTCATAGAGCTTGGAAAGGAAATCAAAGAACAGCTGAAGTGTAAAAAGGAAGAGGAATTTCACCTTGCAGTGTCCTGTTTATTCTGTATGCGGTGTACTACAGTCTGGTGAGTGCAGATCAGTTTACACCAAGACCCTCCCAACTGGCTCTCTTGGATTGTATGTGGGTGCCTTACCTCTAAGGGAGATGATACCCCAATTTGCTCTTCTGCTTCCCCCAAAAGAGAAACTACTACCTTGTGTTCCCCTCATTTGTAAAGCATCGAGTACTGCCCACACTATCCCTCAGAAATGGAAATCATTTAAATTAAGTACAACCTTATCAGCCCTTATCATGTCTGCCCTGGAAATGCATGCAACCTCTTCCTCAGGGTTCATGACAAAATGATAATTATCTAGCAGAATCGTGTAGGACCGTCTCATAAAACACCTTGGCAAGTTCATCCAATATCATTTAGTTTTATAACCTCTAACGGCTCCTAGAATTTTTGCTGGAATTGCCTTTCTAGGAAATTTCAAGGCTACTCAGAAGTCTAGTCATGGTGAGAGTTCATCATTAGCTTTGGCCTCAGTGTCTAAACACAATCAGAACTCAAAAGAAAATCCTCCCAAGTCTCACGGAAGGAACAAGCATGACAGTCTCATGGCCAGGGACTCTAATGGCTTTTTTGGCCTCTTTCTACCAGCTGTCAGAGTATGTATGTGGCCATATAGATATTCAGAAATTAGAGATGTCTCCAGTTTCTCTGTTGTCATCCCAAGCCTGGAAGCTTCTGGAAGCCTTGATTGACAGGGGTGTGTGGATGTCTTCTGAAGAATGCCTTGTTTATTGAACCTGTTATTTCATCTAAATGTATGGTTGCCTTCATCACTGTCTCAACTGGCCTTTGAGAATAGTTTGTTTCCTGAGAGCCTGACAGGAATCTCCCCAGAGTGGGCAATTCACTCTTGTCCGTCTGCATGAGACAACTGCTGAATAAAAATACTGACCATCACTGGTTTTACGTCTCATTTTCTCATTGCTCAGCAAGTGAGCCTGAACTCCCTGAAGTGAAAGGCGAAGGTACCATTTGTTTCTCTTACTGGGAGAGTTGAAAAGATCTTCTGTGTTAATAGACCGGAAGACTCAACTCCCTGCCTGGCGTATATTAACGGCTCCTTAGTGTTAGCTTCTGTTGTTTCTCTTCACCCTGCCAGAGTGTCTCTGCAGGTTACTCCACATCTGGAGTGCACTTTGGACTGATGTAAGAAACATTTGAGCAGCATCTAGATAGCACTGCAGAAACTTTACACAGATGTTCCAGGGCTTCTATGGTACTCAATCCATTTTTCATCTGTACTACTGACCATATTAACTTGGATGCTATATCACTAAATCTGTGGTGACTAGAAATACCCAGTGTCTCTCAGTTTACAAGCGAAGTGGAAT
Organism: Microtus ochrogaster; assembly: GCF_000317375.1. Lineage (NCBI taxonomy): Eukaryota > Metazoa > Chordata > Mammalia > Rodentia > Cricetidae > Microtus > Microtus ochrogaster. The sequence continues at coordinate 52,289,801 of NC_022015.1, read as the reverse complement.
CCCTCCCCCGCCCCCCACCCACGAGAGGCTCCACCGAACATTCCCAGAGGAAACCAATTTTATATTCTCCTTTGCTCCTTTGGTTGAGTTATTCTGAAGTATTGGGGTGAACCCAAACCAGGAAAACTGTGGGAAACCTGGCTACACACATGTCATTCAAGACAACACTAAAAAAATTCATGAGTACCGGGGCCAGTGGCACCTCTGGAGGAACGTGAAAGCAAAACCCGGAGGAGAAAGGGGCAAAGGATGGAAGCAAACATTTGGGAGCATGGAGAGTGCCCTGCCCCTACAGGGCTGACATACCAGTTCCTTCTTCTTCATGCATTCCATGAGGATGATGAAGAGGTGCTGAGCTTGGGTGCGAGTGTATGTGAAGGTCTTCTGTATTGTCACCAACAGCTGGTCCCTCAAGGATTCATTGATAAGTCTGCAATGAAAACCACGATCAGTCAGTTCAACACAACTCCTATTCTGTGTGTGTGCACGTGTGTTATTGTAGTTTATCTTAATTTACACATTGATCATAGTTGATAGGGTGATGTTTTAATATATTTAGGGACTATGGAATAATAAAATCAAGGTATTGACCATATCCAGCACCTTATGTTTTTATCATTTTTTTTTGCAGTGATAACACTCAAAGCCCTCCATTCTAGCTACTTCAAAATACTAGTATTCTTTACCATGGTCACCTTACAGTGCAGCTGGAACATTGTAGAACACAAGAGAACACTGAGGATTTATTTTTAATCAGAGTTACTTCTGCCTATGTTTTCCCAACAATAACTCTTTTAATGTGTCAGTTTCCAAAGCAGTGCATTTAAAAAATAAATTCGTGTCTCAGAACCTCACAGGGTGAAGTAGGAAGTGGACTTAGTCATTTGCTGCCATTTGCCTTTTTCATAGTCACGTGTTTAATGACAGCTACCTCAAATTCTGTTATTAAAGATGCCTTCAATTGCATTGTCTACATCTTGGAAAGGATTTGCTGTGTCACTTCCTCACAAACTGAAATGTTATAACTATTTATGGGGATAAAAATTACATCTCAGCAATGCATTTTTCAATATCAATGTAAGATGTGGACATTAGTAAAATGTTTATTGTACAAACGTGAAGATGGGAGTTTGATCCCCAGTACCTTGTAAAAGTTATATGTGGCATACACCTTGCAAGCTCAGCACTGGGGAGGCAGACACGGAAGAATCTCTGGGGTTCCCTGGCTAGCTAGCTACCATAATCAGCAAGTCCCAGGTTCCAATGTGAGACTGTCTAAAAACTGAAGGTGGGCGGCTCCTGAGAAGTAACACTCCAGGTTGACCTCTAGCTTCCACATATCCTGCCAGGATATGTATACACACAGACACATATATGTACATGCATTCCCCCACAGAAACAGGCAGAAACAGGCACCCCCCAGTGGAAATAAGAATTAGGTTACTACTTTAAGCTAAAGGGTTTTTTAAACTTTAAAAAAGGTTTTCCTTTTTTTCTAGTGAGCCAAAAGTTTGATTCATAGGAAGCAGCATTCCCAAAGCAAAGCACTGTTTACTTCAGCATGCCCAATCAATCAATGCACACTTAGGCCTCAGCTTCTAATTTTTAACTTCTCCCATCAGCCTGGAGAGAAAGGTATCTGTCAGTCACCAAATGACAAGAGTGTGAAAACATATTTTGCTATAAAAAGATGACTGTTCTAACTGTTCAAAATCGGGAGGATAGACACTCTTCTCTGGGACAGTGGTAATCATATTTTCTGCCTATCATTTGAACATTTTATATGGTACACATCACTTTCATTATTGAAGTATCAGCAACTCCTAGATAAGATAGAAAGAATATTTTTTCATTTGATGCTGGCAGGAACCCTGTTGGCAGGAGGTTTGCTTAATTTTACGAGCATGGATTTTAGCCAGATGGAGTTGAAAACTTAGATCAGCACAGCCAACAAGCAATGACAGAGCTGGATACTGCCCGATGCTCTTCCATGTCACCCACCGCCTCTCTGCAGCGTGGACCCGAAAACTTAGATCCGCACAGGCAACAAGCAATGACAGAGATGGATACTGCCCGATGCTCTTCCATGTCACCCACTGCCTCTCTGCGGCGTGGACCCCACACCATTACCCCCTTCATTGCTGTGCCCCTACTGCAGGCAGTTGTGAGAATTCCTTTCACAGAAAAGCAGGGCAAGAATCTTGAGAATGCCTTTCTATCAGTGACCTGCTATGGCTTGGATATGCGAGGTTCCCATGAGCACAGAGTGCTGCTCATTGTGGTACCCTTACTTTGAAAAGAAGTGTGAGTCTAAGGATCCTGAAAGTCCTTCATCTGAGGATCAGAAGGTAGGGTCACTTCACATTCACACCTTCCTCGGGAAGAATAGTGCCAAAGGATATACATGCTTAGACAAAAGGAGGTGGGACGAGAAAGGCTACCCCAAATGTTATCTCGATATTAAGTGATTCTGGTTGACTCCATGGTTCTTGGCTAGAAATCATCTGTCTGCCTGTCCATCCATCCATCCATCCATCCATCCATCCATCCATCCATCCATCCATCCACCCACCCACCCATCTGTCAATAACTCATTTAGAAAATTCATGTGGATGTCTACTTGGTGGTAGGCACTGTGGTATGCGTCAGGGATAGATGGATATATGGATATATAGATGCAGTATGGTCACTCCCTGCCTCCAGTAGAGTAGAAGGACACCGATTAGGTATTCAGCCACAACTGTCAGTGGTAGAGAAGTAGAGGAGCTGGTGAGAGGTGACCTGGGGAAAACCGAGGAAATGGAGCGTTCCCTGACACTTGCAGAAGAGTGAGCATTAGGAAGGGTTGGAACTGGTAAGAGTGGAAAAGTCCAGACAGAATGGCGTGGATAGGCCTGGTTTGGAGAAGGAAGAAGAGGGCGGAATGGCTGGAGCATGTGAGCACTGTAGTTTAGACACAAAAGAACCCCTAAAGCTCTCTTTGATAAAAGTGCAGCCTCAGCTTGATGCTAGCGGGAGGGGGTGGAAGTGGTTTGAATGGCAACGTCCTTTACAGGATCAGATGTTGGAGCACTTGGTCCCCAGTCGGTGGTACCTGTGTGGGTAGGTTTAGGGATTGCGGACTTGCCAGAGGAAGTAAGCTACTGGGGCTGGATTTTGAGGCGTCAAGGCCACATGCCACATCATGCTCTCTCTGCTTCCTGCTTGCGACTTAAGATGTGAACATTCAGCTTCAGCTCCTGCTGCCATGTCTACTGTCTGCTGCCTTGTCCCTGCCATGATGGACTCTTAGCCATCTGGGCTTGTAAGCCCCAAATAAACCCTGTCTTCTGGAAGTTGCCTTGGCCCTGGCACTTTATTGGAGCAACAGAAAAGTGACTGACTGATATGGAAGCGCCACCTAACTGAAGGGTTTGAGATGCTGAGATTGCGCCCTCAAAGGGAGCCAGTCACGTGGTTGGATGGTGTTGTTCTGCTCCTTGTTCCTGCTAAGATCTGTCACCACACCAATGGGCCAGATATATACATTCAGATTTGCGAAATTGTGACTCCCCAAATTTTTCTGCTTCTATGAAGTGATTATTTCGGTTGTTATAATAACTAAAAGCTATTGTGGGGAACAAATTAAAAGAGTAAGAAAAGATGAGGCTATAGTGAGGGTTAGCCAGGACAAGATCACGGGGGCCTTTGGACTATGTTAGAGTTTATTTAGTTTTTGACACACAGTCTTACTGTACACCTAGGCTAGCCTCAAATTCATAATTCTCCTGCTTTTACCTTCAAAGGGCTAGAATGGCGGACAAGTGCCACCATGTCTTGTGAGATCTGTGGCTTTGTCCCCGCAGTGGTAAGAAGTGTTTCAGCAGGAGCAAGAGACCCATTTCTACTTGTGGTGCTAATTAACTCTCCTAAGACTCAGTCAGACCTGGTCATATGTCTACTTGACAGGCAACCCAGGAGGGTAAGTCCAGAGAGTTCTGCAGCAGCAGAAGTGTATAATGTAGCACATGACTGACTACAGGAGGGATCCTTCTGATTTGCCACTTGATAGGTCCGATCATTCATCGGCAGGTGTTTAATTTTGATAACAGCTCGGAATTTGTTCTCGACTGCCAGCCGTCTGTAATGAACTCTGAATTCCCTGAAGTCATTAACTGTTTGCGAGTGCTGTCTGTCACTTCCATCCAGTCTGTCAGTTTGGGAATTAAAGAATGACATATAATTGACTTAGTCACAGCTTTCAGAACTAGGTGAGCTTAAAGACTCGCCCAAGAGTTCTATAGTTTGGAGTCTCTGTTTCCTATCTCTCCAAGGTGGTGGCTTTGGATCAATCAGTTAGCAAGAAGAACCTTACAATGGATTGGAGCTGCAAAGTGGACAGGCTCATTGCTGGTAGAATAGAAAATATGGAGAAGAGAGCCATCACGTACGGAACGGACATGATCGGGAAAGCAAAGGAGACTCGGTCCATCTGAAGCATTGTGTTATATTTACTGAACTCCAATTCTGCTTTGTTCCCCTCCCCCACACACATCATTCTGATTATATCAAAAGGAAAAGAGTTTTGGCATGCCTCTGCTGTCTTAAGTGTCCCATTGTTACCAGTCACTTCTCTTAATAGAGAAATAGCACATATAAAGCTCACATGCCTTTGGTTGAAGAGGTTTAGTGACACTTCTTCTTTAAGAACAGTCCCATATTATGCATTTCCTGTGTTCCTAGGACCTCCTGGTTTACCACTCCATGGCAGAGATAGACAAGAGTCTTTGAGGCAGGCAGGTGGCCTATTTTGTAGGGGAAGAAACTGGGAAAGGTGCTGTAGTGATCTGTGATAAGTCACGTAGCCTGGTGACCTCAGACTGGGCTGAGTTTGTTCATTTCACTCTTGTGCCATGGTTCCAGTTTTCCTGTCTTCTATCTCTCTGTCACTCAGTTTCCTAGTCATGTGCATCACAGGGGGAAATATAAGCTCAATTAGTTATTAGGAAAATGTTTTTCCTTTATATGTGCATGTGTATGTATGTATATATGTATGTATGTATGTATGTATGTATGTATGTATGTATAATGAATGTATGTACAGAGAGAGGCAAAGACAGACAGGCAGACAAATGGAGAGAGGAGAGAGACGGAATGAGAAAACGAGAATGTTGGAAGTGTTCTGACCGGCTTAGGGGAGAGGAGTCTAAGTGGGGGTTGGTAAATGAAGACACCAGACAGAGCACTCAGCAGCTTGAAGCTTTTGTCTGTGATTCACTTTGTTTCCCTGTCTTATTTTGTGGATACACATTTTCGTGTCTTTGAGAAGCAGGCTTTCTTGAAACTCTGATTTATTTTTAGTTCTTTCCATTTTTTTTTCCTCCCACTCCACAGCCCTGGAGAGGAGAAATTGATAGCTTTTTAAAATTTTTACCATGATATTTGAACATCAATGGATTTAGAGACAACCCCTTGTTAGGAGTCTTTTTATGGGCACTAGAGTAGTGATTGAAAACTTCTTGACACCAAAACATGGTTGTAACATTCCATGAAACTGTAGCTTTAGAACCAGGTCTGTGATAGTGACTTATTTATGGAAACCGCTAATTGGGGGCTCCATATGCATCAGTGTTATTTTGGGTCCACCTCAAATTAGAGGGTTTTTGCGACTGAGGAAAATCTCTGCGCTGTGGCATTTGTGGTTCCATTTAAATGCTGTATGTATGGCCTGTAGTTTTCAGATTCGTCACTGAGTAATTTAAAATAGGTCAGTGTTTACCCAGGGCTCAGGATAGCCAGCAACACGCCCCACACTTTGCAATTAGTGTTCTATTCAAATGCTGCAAATGCAGCCCACATGTAAAAATACTTCTCCCAGAATAAATTTAATTATCTGCAATATCAGATTTTTGTTCCTAGATTTGAAAACTAAGAAAAAGCATCTAGAATTCAGTGCGACTCCAGGAGCTAATCTTAGGTTAATTAACAGCTTTCCAGGAGAGCGGTCCTCCCGAGACCCCTGCAGATGCTCTGAGATGCCGCACACACAGGGTGAGGAATTTTACTTCTATAAATAAAACTGTGAATACTTGGTATTCACAGTACCACACTTGGTACTTCAAAGACATCATTTCCAATGGAATCTCTAGTTTACTAAGGAAAACAGAAATTTTTGTCATTTATTTGAAGCCAAAGCGAATGCCTAAATGTTACACAAAGGACACCCAAAGGTGTCCTTGAATGAGGTCACAGAGAATGGCAATCCCTATGCTTCCTTCTCTTCTCTTCAATCTTACTCTCCCCTTCCTTTCGAGAAAAGCTCTCACTTTCTTTCAAATGCTATACCTCTGCTGCCGACAGCCTTTTTAATGGGTTCTCACCCACTGGCTGTGTGATCTTAAGACTTACTTAGCTCTTATTTATTCTCTTTGTATATGTAACATGGAGGTGATAAAGTGTTTTCATAGACATGTGAATTAAGTAAGTCCATCCTCACAAAGGGTCTGGTGTGTGGCATGCCTCACGCGAGAATTTGCTGTGGTGGCAGCTGGCCTTGAATTATGATTTCTCAAGAGAAATAATTTTCCCATTTGAGACAGATTAAAGAGCTGCGGTGATTTCTTACTTTGGGGGAAATTGAGATATTTAGATCTAGGGGAAGCTTAATTAAAATGGAGCTTTGCAGTCACCCCATGCAGACATTTGCACGTTCATTCTCTGATTCATTCGCTCATTCAGCAAATCATACTTACACCTGTTACCGTCATGCACTGTCTTCAGAGTCGGTTGGGAGACGAGACTCTCCAGTCTTAGCATCTAGGAATTAGTAGCATTATTTCCTCTTGAGTAGTTAATGTGGTTAAGAACCATGTATCCTTAAAAGTGGCCACCTAACCACTCACACACATTTCTAAAATACTGCCACTTAGCTCTGTGCATAGAGCCTACAACGCTTTCCCTTTGGTTTAGGTGATTCTCTACATTTACTGGGGACTCACTGTGTACCGGGTTTTTCTTTTCAACTTTGTCACTTGACCTGCATCCATTCTCATCCTTTTATTCCTGTCAAAAGCTGTACGTAACAGGCAATAGCAGTAACGTATGTGCATGCTTGGGCCAGCTCTACATGACCAGGGGAAGTCACCACCAAACACTCGGTTGTTTCCCTCGGGTCTTTCTTTCACATGGAGGTCTGCTTGGGGTGGTGAGGCATCCAGTACGCCTGCAGGTTTTAGCAACCCCTGTTAGAAACACCAGCACATAGAGCTCTGAATTCTGGAAAAATTGTCCTGACTCAGCTTCTTCTCCATGAACCTTGGCTTAGGTTTGTCTTTATCTTTCTCAGCTGGAATAGAAAGACTGTTAATTGGCTTCTTGCCTATCCTCCTCCAGTCCACCCTCCATTGCATTGATTAAATGGCTCTTTTGTAGAGGGATCATGTTCCAGAACACTGTTAAAATTCTGCAATAGCTCCCCATCACCAGTCAGATGGCATCTTAGTTTGCAGATGTAATTTAAGATTATCTGTGGTCTCTCGCTTAACCTAGGCTCTCTTCTGCTACTCTTATATACTCCCCATAAATACAGGATCTCTGCATACATTGTACACCTCTCTGCCCTTGAATGTGCTCTGTCTACTGCATGGAACAGTTTCTGCTCCTAAACTCTCTACTCAAAGCCTATTTAAACCTCAGTTGAAACTATCTCCTGGGTGAAAAATCTCTGATTCCTACTTACAAGATGCTCTGGGAGAAGATCATTTTATTCCCATAATGTGTAGGGCAGTCAGTCATTCACAAGAATGCCCACCATCTGAAGATATTCAGCATTTCAGTGATACAAAGGTAATTTCCTCCACACAGGGCTTAGTGGCTTTGGCAACTGGAAGTAATTTTATCACACGAATGTTAACCCAACAAACATATTTAATAAATGATCAGTAGAAGATGTAGGGATGTAATTAAAACACTCTGATATGGTGCCTCTCATTGGAAACCATCCCTTCCTTTTCAACCGAGGACTCTGAATAGATTATTCAGCTCTTTCAGTCTTTATCTCCTCATTTGATAACAGATCTAGCATATGTCCTTAAGAATGATGTTTTTAGGTCAAACGGTCATGTGAGAAAAACACCTAGAACTACCTCTGATGCAGAGCTATTAAACAGGGATTATTTATGTACCTGAGAATTTTTCACACCTTCAGAGGAGTGCTAGTGAAACCCAGCTCAGAGCTGAAACAAGATAACCAGCATGCAAAGCATCCACACTGTGAAGAGAAAGTGGAATAGTGCCATGGTTGTTGGATGAAACAAGTCTTTGAAGGAGAAGGCGAAGCACCATTGAAAACCAATTAGCCCAGTGGTTTCAATGGGGGAGGGCCAGGGTCACATTCATTCATCAGGTGAGGTGGAAATAGGCTGGTGATGAGGAGGTCCCTGAACTAATCTTATATCATTTCACAGTCAAACAGGTGGGGATCAAAGCTCATAAAGCTCTACCCCTCCTGATTTTCCAATTTTGATCCTTTGGAAATATGTATTTGCCAGGATGGGCCCTACCTGGAAGATTCTGCTAGAGAGATTTGAACTTGGAATAAAGGAATGATCCAACTTTAATCATTTTATGCAATGAAAAAATGTGAGGTCTGTAGAGGTGAACTGACTTCCTTAACATTATGTGACTTGTGAGAGCCAGCTGAGTGGGCAGGCAAGAGAGTGAGAAAGGAAGACTCTGGTAATGATGTATGCCAGCCTCCATGGACAGGCTCACTTGGGTGTATTGATTAAACATTACGATTTGGTTAAAGGGCTCCATGCAAGTGTTATCTTCTACTACATACATGAGGATGTTCTGTAGTCGACATAAGAAGATTCAGCAATGTGACTCCAGCCATCTACTGTGTTCCCAGGGGAATTCTTTGATTTTTTTTTTATCAGCTGCTCAAAGTTCCTTTAATTAATTGAAAGATACACATAAATATTCAACAATTAGAATCCCCAAGAGCAACTCTGATGCTGTTTTTCAGAAAAAGATGGTCAGATAGAAAGTTGGTACAGATCGAAGTGAACACAGATGTATGTTGGCTAGATTATTTTGTCACTGAATATCGAAACCAGCTACAAAACAGCCCCTATCAATTAAGACAAACAGCAGTTCTGTGTCTTAATGTCTAGTCTAGAAGAAATTGTTCATCTGGACTATTCCTGAGGGTTCTATCTACTACTGAGGTGGATCTTAGAGAAACTGTCTGTTATAGGTTGTGATATATACATATCAGTGGAATAAGATGCTCTCTGATAAATTTTATTTCTGATATCCATAGAGGGACCGTTTCCCATTTAACTCTTGCTCTTGAATTCCAAAATCTGGAGCCATGTATAGTAACATAGAAGGTATAGGCATATGTACCAAAGGAAACACAAGTGAGTGGCATCATGGTGTTGAGAGTGGCAAGTGAGCACTTGGTACTTGTTATAAGAACATGCTCTGTGGTCTGTGTTTTACTGGTGGCCTTTCATAAGACAGCCTAGACTCTAAGCTCCTTGGCTGTTTGGATGGAAATTACCTATGTGTCTGTATTTTCTCTAGAGTGCCAACTTAATAATCCTAAAAGATTTTTCCATTTTTTTGTGTTGATCACATAACTCTGTAGTTTTCCTGCATGCACCTTCTAAAGTACTGTTTATTATCATTTTTAATTATTACTATTATTATTACCATATAACTTTGCTAGACTCTAAGCTTCACAAAAGTAGAGAATTTTATTCTTTTGGCTTCCTTGTGTTTTTTGCCAGTATTTGGGCTAGGGTTTAGATCATAATAGTTATTCAAGGTATTTCTCAAATGAATAAGTAATAGTGAATGAAATATCAAATAACATGGGAAATCTATCAGAATTCAAACATTTCTAGTCTGGTGAAAACCCACTGTAGAAATGAAGAACTGTGGTGTTTAGTGTAGTTGTCATTTGCTATAAGGGACCATTTAAGTTTAATTATAGTTTAGTTCAAGTTTGTAGCCATAACCCAAGTACTCAGGGACTGTTTGATGGATGACAAAGAGGCAGATTCTATCATCCCAAAAAGTTCTGTCGGCCAGCATTGCTCTTGAGGTTTACAGCACAGGCAAATGCTCCACCTTGGACTAGAGCTAGGGCTATGGCCAGCAGGATATTTAAGTACAAATTTCTAAACAGTACTGGCTTTTTTTATGTCATTTCCCCTCTTTTCTTTGCCTGTGGCTATTTGTGTGCCCAAGAGCGAAAAAGGAAGCTTTCCAAGGAACACAGCAACTGCCACATGGTCAGGCAGATTTTCTGCCAAAACTGTAAGTCAAGCAATATACTCAGAGTTCATTCCAAGTAAAACCGATTAGTGAACACCACCCGTAGCCATGCTAGGGGGATGGTCAGGATTTCATTATTTTGGGCCTTGCATCAAAGTCAGAATCAGAGCTGACTTAAGGAGTATATGGACCCTCTGGGGAGGCCAAGCTATGGAACGCCTTTAATGGATATACATTAAATGTTGGCTAGAGATTTATTCAGAGGAGAAGTTAAGTAGCATGTGAGAGAAGAAGAAAGCTGGATGCATTCTACTTTCTTGTCTGAAATAACTCTGGGATAAGCAAGATATGCCTCCTGCAGTTACTGGGCCATCTTCCTAAAATACAATATGGCACGGGTGTTAAGAGCATAGTTCTAGTTCTAGCCTTCCTGGGAAGACCATGTGCTACTAGGAGAAAGTTAGCAAATGACATGACCTTTTCACCCTACATTTTCTTATTTCTACAGTGGGATCAATATCGTAATTATCTAATATTACAAAATAATATATTTAGACCAATTTTTTGCATGTAAAAGTTTTGCAATGATATATAAGAGACATATTCATATTTATAAATACAATTAACTCCAGTGTGTCAAGGATGTTGTTGGAGATAGGGGCAGAGTGGTCAGGGAAGAGTAGTTTGTCAGATTATTCTTTATTACCATATTTTCTTCTTTCAGATACTGGGATAATGTAAGTTTTCTCTATTTTTGTTACATATTCTAGGATGGATTAATTCCTTGCTTAAGAAATTTCAAACAACTTATTTTAGTTTATGTGTATGAATGCTTTCCTGCATATATGTGTGTGCTACCACGTGTGCTCCTGGCTCCAGGAGAGAATAGAAGAGGGCATCAGATCCCTTGGAACTGGAGTCAAAAATAGCTGTGAGCCACCATGTGGATGCAGAGAGCTAAAACTGGTCCACTGCAAGAGCCACAGTGCTCTTCACTCTGACCATCTCTCCAGCCCCCAATTCCTATGTAAACATCACTATTTCTTATATATTATCAACAGTAAGTTGTATTGTCAACCTGTCCCTCATTCCATTTCCAACTGATTCCAAGTGGTAAGGAGTTTCTGTTCCTTCATCTCTCATGCCTTATCCTTGTATAGAAATTCTTATGTGGCCAAGTGATTGAAACATTGATATGTTTTGGCATATTGATCAAGAAGCAACTGCTTCCTCTATCCCACGTATCTTTGTGGTAACTTGGGCTTTTTCTCTTTGTTTAGATAAATCGCTGTACTACTTGTTACTCATCTGGTGGTCTTATAGATATGAGTGCTCTTATAAGGGTGCCATTTTATTCTAGTGCCAGAGTAGATGTTCACAACACATTGGCTGATTGTGAGATCCTCTCTTTGCCCAGTTTCATTGTTAATCTATCCTACCAGGTCATTTCATCTGAGCTCAGATGAAGCCTTAAAGTCGTTCTCAGTGCATTTCCCGAACCTATCACTGACAGATGTGAGCTGGCACTCAAGAGGAAAATGGCTTGTGATACTCGTACCAGAAATGATAAAACTGAAACACACTATCAAATGATGAAAACCAAGGTGATTGCAGTCTTACAGACATCCAAATCTTAGGCCTGTCCCCAAAACACTGAATTATGACTGTCATGGCCTTAAAGGAATAGATTCTTTAATGCTTATCCAAGACCTATAGGAGCTTCTCTTTGTGATGAAGAGTTGTGTGACACAAACTATCCAAAGACTGTATAATAAACATGGATATCCACCCAATAATGTAGGAATCAAATTGAGAGGCTTTTGTTTCGTGTTTCTTTTGGCAAGATTAGTACATGTATCATTGGACCCTGCTTTCAATGTGTTTTCTCCTTTTCTGTCAAAAAGGGCTTTCCAGCAGGTGGTCGGTGCTGTGTATAGTGTATGAAAATGCTGTGCTCTATGATCAACTTGAGAATTCCATGTGGGTTCTGGAAAATCTGTTAAGAACATTCCAGACATTTATTATTAGTGGTACCACTGGTGGCAAGTTAAACCAGTGTAGCAACAGCTGCAGGGTCAAATGTCTGTTAAGATACTTCAGAATTAGCTTCTAAAGGACAGGAAATAAATTCAAGGTCATTTCATTTAGGTACTGTTTATTTCTTTATTCCACGTGTATGGTTGTTTTGCCTGCATGTACACCTGTGTACCACTTGTGTGCTCGGTACCCATGAAGGCTAAAGGACACAAAATTGGGGAAGTAGAGAGGTAAGGGCAGATCTGGGGAAATTAGGGGAGCATTTGGGGGTCAATTTGATCAAGATAAACTAAATTAAATTCTCAAAGAATTAATAAAAATATTTATTTTTAAAAAGTGAAAATCTTTATCATGAAGGGGTGTTGGATTTTGTCGAAGGTGTTTTAAGCATCTAATGAGATGATCATGTGATTTTTTTTTATTTCAGTTTGTTTATACGGTGGATTACATTGACAGATTTCTATATGTTGAACAAACCCTGCATCTCTGGGATGAAACCTACTTGGTCATGGTGAATACGTTTTTTGATGTGTTTTTTTTGGAAGGAGTAGATGGGCTGGGGGGAGGAGAAGAGGGGTGTGAGGGAGAATTGTGGTTGGGATGGAAAATGAAATTTAAAAAAATAAATAAACATAAAAAAGTGAAAACCAAGCATATGGAAGGTTGGGACTGTAGTGTTTCTCTCTGATAACTATTATGTCAATGACAAGTGAGGTGGGATGGCATCCATGCTGATCTAATGCTTGTCCTACTGTCTGTAACTTCCCCATCACCTAGAACATTTCCTCCTCAAATACTGCTTTTCTCATCTTTCCAATTTGTCTACCTTTTAAAACTGGCTGTGTGTTTTCACTTGTCAGAATATATTTGGAAGCGAACAATCAGAGTTCAGATAGTAAGTCAAAGGGAAGACAGCAAGAGAGGAGATGAATTATAACAAATTACACATACGTATGAAAATGCCATGAATACCAACTTAAAAAATAAAAATCCCCAATAATTTTCAAAAGACAAGAAATGAAGGACACTGATGTTCTTAAGAAATCTATTCAAATAACAGTACTAAGAGCTAAAAGTCCTATCAAGATGAGCACTTTATCAGTAAAATTGTCCTGTAGATTTTCAAATCTGATCAGAACTAGGCACAGCTGGGGTAGGCGGAGATTCAAGGTCAATACACTTTCTGATTCAACTGGATTCTAAAGACCAAGTGTGGCAGCAGGTGCAGAGACCTGCACCAAATGGTCTAGTGACTTGAGGAGAGTATTCACCAGGTACAGAGACCAGGGAAGTTACTTTGGAAAACACTAGATGTATCAGAAAAATTGAATCTTCACATAATCTAAATTATCTAAGTGAAGTGAGGTTCATGGATTATTCTCATCAGGATTAAGTGGGGTACCTGCATTATTATCATTGGGATTGCCTGAGTTCTGGTTTAAAACAGTTTGTTGAGTTCTGCCTTCAGTCCATCTAAATCAGTACATAAAGGTGTGTGGTTAGTATGCACCTTTGAAATCTTCCCCTGGGTATTCCAGCAACTCCAGTCAAGAGCTCTCTGAAAAGAGTTCTCAATAATGGTTTGCCCGGATACCTTCTGATGATGGCGGCTCTTTATATTCAATGACACACTTTTCCAGTGAGCCATGAGTGGAGCAGTTTTAAAGAATATTTAATGTAGAGAGTTGGCTGGCTAACTTAGGTCAATAAAACCTTTCTCCTTCATGATATTTTCTCTATGCTTGAAATAATTTTTTTAAAAAAAATCATTGCTTTATCCTCCCCATGTTGACACGTTATAGAGAGATTTAACAGTAACTTGTCAGATGAAAGTTTTATATAATTTGTGCTGAAATGAACAATTGTTCTAGCCACATAGAATGTGGGCGCTATGACAAGGGTGTATATTTATATTCCTCTGAGAAAACCAACAGTGATACTTTCTCTCTGTGGTGCCTTCTGCCACCTCAAAACTCAGTAATTTAACATTGAAAACTATTTGTTATATTTGTTTACATGAGACTGCATACATGTTCCTGGAGGACAATTATGCTTTCCATAATACCCTTGGTACCTAAAATGATTTGTAGAAAATACCCAGTGATTTATTAATTTGAAGAGTCATGCTATCAGTCTTCTGTTTAAGCCTTCAACTAAATCCTTTGTATGTATATATAAAGCTATGGGTACTTATATAATTAAATGTGAGTAAATATTATGTTAAATATTTTACTATGTTTTATCACACTTAATGCATTGAATTTAAATATAGACATAAACTTTAATTACACACGTGTGCGAGAACGCACATACATGAGCACGCAGAAATGCTAGCCTGGCATCTTAAAGAATTCCTCTCCTTGACCACTTAAACTAGTGCATGCTTAAAATCCCAGCTCTCAGGAGACGGAAGTAGGACGATTTAGAGCTTATCAATGTCAAAAATAACATCAATAACAAAAAATAGTCTCCTCTACCAGTTCCTTTCATTTTGTTTGGGTTGGATCTTTCTTTGGGGTTGTTACACGGAGAGGGCTATTTTTCTTCTTCTACCCTCTAGGGTGATCCTCGTTAAACATAGATTTGATGGAAAGAGGGAGAAAGGAGTAGGTTGATTATATTGGCATTTATGAATAACTGAGAGACCATAGAAGTCTTGTTGGAAATGCCCTACTCAGTATTTTATCTTGTACTGTTTAAGCATTTTAGCCTGTGTGACCCTGTAGTCACGTGTTTGAATATTCGTTACAGTGTCTCTGAGAGCCAGTTCCAACAGTTCCATGCACACAGTAGGTACCCCTTAAACAACGCTTACAGAAGTAACAGGAGAACCACTTCTAGTCTTTGTTTTTGATGTCTTTTTCTATGATTTAATTCAAGAAAATTGAAAAAGAATCAGCTTGACACGTCTTACAGAAAGTTCTAGAAAAGGAATGAGGCAGGTGAGATTAACAAAAACTGAAATTGATGCTTGAAATCAGCTTAGTTGCCATTGGGTTCTTTTTCTTACTTGGCATTCCAATTATGTCTCTATCATGTTGGGGTGCAGAGCATCCAGATCAATTACTTTCTGCAGAAAGCAATACAGAAAAAATGATAGGGCTTTGACATCCTTCAGTGTGAGCTGAATCTCTGGAGCAACAGGAGTAAACACTTGTGATTATTGCACAGAATGACATGTCCCAGGGAATACCGACTACTCCCAGCTTCCTAATACACCTGCTTTTCTGATGGTTTTCTCTTGTCTTTGGACACATGATATATATTTGGAGAAAAACAAACATTCTTCAAGAAATTTGCAGGCATAAATTGGAAACCATGCAATGTAGTTTTCCCTTTTTATAGTTAGTTGATGTTCTCATGCCTTCATCCTAGCTTAACCCCCCAAAAATCTATTATCAATAAAAAAGGCTAACATCAAGGAAAATGAAAATAAACCAAAAACTCATGAGAATTCTTATTAAGTTCTTAAGTAGAAAAGTCTCAGAATATTTTTAATACATACACACACCCCAAAATCTCTCCCATACCAAGCTCACCCCGTATCACCCCTGTCCTATACTGCGTATACTTTCCCCATTCATCACATCCCCACTTCTACTGTCCCCCCACACCATCCCTCTACCACTTCACACACAGCACGCGTACACACACACACGCACACGCACACACACACACACACACACACACACACACACACCCTTACACCCATCACCCCCCACCTCTCTCATCTCTCTCTTCACACAAACATCCCATACCACACAACACACTATGTGAAAACAAAATAATGTGAAAACCACACAACACACTACATTCTTTTCTTCTATTCCCAAGAGTAAGATTTCTCATGGCTGAGCAGTGGTGGCAAATGCCTTTAGTCCCAGCATTTGGGAAGCAGAGATAGGTGGATCTCTGTGAGTTCAAGGCCAGCCTTGGTCTATGGAGTGAGTTCCAGGACAGCCAAAGCTACACAGAGAAACCCTGTTTCAAAAACAAACAAACAAACAAACAAACAAACAAACAAACAAAAAACTGCTCACATGCCCTTCACAGTCAATCCCTAATTAAAATGCTACTAGGACATAGAATAGGAGTGCTATATGCCTCACTGATAATTTTATAATTTCCCAATAGTCATGAACAAATTATTAAAAATCCTTTAAGGCATGTTTTTCTTTTTGGATGCTAGCTGGCTGGTTCTGCCGCTTTTCTAGATCTGAACTGTGGTAAATCCAGGACGTTAAGTTTTGAACAAAAATTCTAAAGAAAATATAAGCATTGGTAATAAAACTGTGACGGATGAGGAGCAGTGACTCAGAGCACACGCGGGCTCAGACGATGTTCTCATGCTGACACTGTCCATTGTTAGACACTTGTTCCCTGTGTGACAAATGAAGGGGGTGAGATCCCATTTCTCTGCAGCCTGAGACTCGAGGTTGACAGTTATCAGGTAAAGGCCTCATGATTTCAGCATCAGGAAGCTGCACACTGAAAGGTGCTCCAGACACCAGGCAATGCTGTTTATCTGCTTAGTCAAACACAAGAAAGTCTTTGTATTTAGCACTGGGTAATTAAATCTAACAGTTCCTGGTAGCATTAATATTTGTATTTATGGGGTTTAGTCGTTTGCCATTAAGAAGAAAGCTTTGATCATATTTCTGGAGCAAGAGAATTAATTATGGAAAGTGCTTACTGCTTCACTCTGAACTATGACAGGTAAACAGAAAAGCCATTACGGGGATAAGGAAATGGACTTTGGCCATTTCTTCCAGGTACCACATGTCACAGAGCAGATAGGGAGGAAAAAGACAAAACATAGAATTTAATTTTAACCTCAGCACCACACACAGAAAAAGCATTTCATTGTGATTGTCTCCTAGTGTATCCAAGCTCATTTGCGCCGTGATAGACACAGTCTGTCTGTTTCTATCTCAAGCAATCTCATTCAGAGGACATAATCAGTTTTGCCAATTATAATTCACTTCCAAAGTGATTCTTTTCCAATTCATATTCTCTTTCCAATTCATATTTTCTTTCCAATTCATATTCTTGGAAAGGAACTCAATGACAGACTAGAAAGGTGACAATGTAAAGGAAGAAAAGGTCGTTTCTTTAAGATTTTAAAATGTAAGGTTACATAGCTGAATACGCACACTCATAGTCCTTATAGCTACATCATTTAACAATCCATAAATTAAATTAACTTTAAAAATTTAAATAAATTCCCAAATAAAAAAATCAGCAAAAATATTAATCTATTTGGAAATGAAAGTTTTGTAATTAGGATGTGTATGCTCCCTATATCTAATTTTATTTGGACAATGACGCATTTACTTGTACAGGTTTGTTTATATAAATATGTATGCACATATGTATGTAGTAGAATGTTCAATTCCATTGGAATTTGAAAAATTAAAGAAGAAATCCTTCCTGGTCAATGAAGTCTAGCTGGATCTTTTTTTTTCCTTCCTTCCTTCCTTCCTTCCTTCCTTCCTTCCTTCCTTCCTTCCTTCCTTCCTTCTTTCGTACATGTAAAGAAAGTACACTACCACAAAATAATGTTCATTGGAAATGACTTTAAATTGCATGCACATGTGTGGTAAACAATTTCTTGTCAAACTGAATAGGCACAACTAATCCTGGCAGTTATTCCAATGGCATACAGAAATATTGTGACTTTATTTTATCATGATAAATTTACCATTGATTTCCTAAGAGTGTAGCCTTTCATCATAGCACTATGCACACTATCTCTCTGTGCATGACTACATGTATTGACAAACATGTACACAAAACTTCCCCTCAGGTTTCTATTTGTTTTAAGTATTGAAAATATCTTGGAATAATTTTTTAAGCTTTGAAGACCCACTGAAATAAACAGCATTTAATTCTTTGCCTTTGTATTAATCATGCAAGTGACTTCAGATTCTTTGATAACTGCCCATGGTTCATATGTTTGTGTAGAGGCTATATAGATTGGGAATTTTGCAAACTTACATTATAAAATAGTTAGAAATAAGAATTCCAAGTGAAGTTAGATGTTCACAGTCCTTTTGAGTTTTAAATTGAAGATGGGGGTAGGCTTATGATGGTCTAGGTGAGGATGGGGGTAGGCTAGCTTATCTGTAATTTCATTATTGTAGTTGCATACTGGTCTGCCTACTGGCCTTACTATGGTTTTTGAGGGTGGCATCTCCAGGCTGTTCTTTTTTTATATCTCAATGTTTTGCACAGTTCATGGTACCCTTGGACAGCTACTCTATATTTATAAGAGGCCTTATCTTCCGTGGGACTTGTCACCCTAACCATATGCTAGAATAATTGGGTAATTAGTGTTTTGCTTTTTTGTTTGACTTAATGTTTTTTTTTTGTGTGTGTGTGTATGCATTAACAGTTGACCACTATGGATTTGGTAACCTATCAGAGACCTTTTCTGTAGAGAAGAATGATTCTCTTTCTCTCAGCAGCCTTTGGTTGTCTGTCTATAGCTCTTCATATCAAATTCTCAGAAACAAACTAACTAACTAACAAAAAACAAATGAAAACCCAGAAACAACATCAACCAAAAGCAAAAGTTAAGTGATTTCCCCTGGTTGTGTTCCTTAAACTCATTCACATCTTGTTTCAAATTACTTCCATGACCTGCAGGAGTGTCTTATTAGGCCACTGTGGAGAGACTTTCTCCCAGGAAAGTTGGAGCTTTGGACTTTAGACAGCAGCATTAAAAAGCTGATACTCCAACCAAAATATATAGGGCTGAGGAGTTCTGGGAGCAATTCACAAAGGACCAGAGCTGTAACCGATTATCGAGGTTTTACCTTCCAGGACAATAGAGAAGTACTTGATAATAATCTTCCGAAAGTGTTTACAGCAGCTTGACCATGATGGTTCTTAGACTCATGCCCCAAACTCAGCTTATCTTGGAGGCTACCCTGCACTGATACCCATATTCTGTTTGCTTCATTTCTCATAGCCCAGTGCCTGCCTCTCCTTCCTTGAGGGAGAAGAGGGAAGGAGAAACTGAGATAAAAGAACACACCCTTTAAGTTCCTTCCTCCCCATCCTCGTGTGGTCTCAAGGTAGCCTTCATGGATTCCCCACTCCAGGGCCATTTTAGATGTTGTCCTCTGTTCTTCTCTACCACCCCACAGTCAATATTTAGATAATTGTTCATAGCTGTTTAGGATATGAAATCTTGACTGAACGGCAGAGAACACACTCTGATGCCCTCTTTCCCATACCTTAAACACCAGCTTTGTACTCAGGAGGCTACCCTGGGGCCTGGTAATTCACCTACCCGCCTTCTTCTGAATATTTATGCCCAAATGCCAGGATGTCGGATGCCCGTCCACTCCCATCACAGACCACGACTGGTACAGGTGGGGTGTCTCGAAGGTACTCCAAAACGATCGAGATCACGTTGGGTCCTCCTTCCACTATGAGCGCCACCACTGGAACCCCTTGGCCGATTCCTGCATTAAAAAAGGAAAAGAAAGGGAAAAAAGGAGAAAAGAACACAAAGCCAGCAAACCAAATAAACAAAAAGAGAAAAAAAAAGCACAAACTAAAATTACTGAGCATGGGGGAGGCAATGAGATATGAAAGGATAAAACACTGAATGACATTTGTAGAAAACTCGTTAGTAGAAATTTCCACCCCCAGAAAGTACACATGATCCTGCCCAATCCCCGTAACTCACAAGAGGGATATTATTCCACTTCACATCGGACAACCTGATACATCAAGAAGGGAAGTGACTCACAGAGAAAGACTGGAAGCCACATTCTGATCGTTAGGAGTGTCTTATCTATCTAGCAGTTCAGTTTTCTGTGTAAAAAATTGGAAGTTAGAAATTTCCAACTTCCTGGTTACCAAAGAAATGTTTAAATAGCTCTTTTCATAAAAAAAAAAAGTCAGCAGGGCCTTGTTGGATCTCCTTCTGGCTGCAATATGGGTCTATGTGTTCTAAGCACAGCTGATTGTCTGACCGGCACCTCCCAGCAACACCAGCATCATAAAAGGTCACCATTTTGGATACATGGGTTTCTGCACCCTGCACTATTGAGCAAAGTGCCATGTGTATGATGATACTCACTACACATTTGTTGCATTCAGTTGAATTAAGGGGATTCAAAGGTATATCCCAATGCATTTAAGATTTATATCAAGCCACAAAACCCTGTAATTTTCATGTAACCATTTCTGTAATATAAGCTTTGTATGTGTGATTCAACCTAACACGTTAAAAAGAAGCATTGAAAACCAATGTCCACGAGAGAAACGATGAGGACAGATTCAATTTATTTTATAGTGACATTTTAAGTATCATTAGCTGTCACTGAATAATGTACTTTGTTCAATTTGATAGTACATGGGTTAAACTAAACAGCATAAAAATGAGCTGGTTTTACGATGTACCCAAAAGTGCTCTTACAAAAGACATAATTGAAATTTTGTGCTACCTCTGTAAATATGAATTTACATAAAACAAAACAAAAATAAAATCAAACTTTGGTCATCTGTGTTTTCTGGTTGTCCTTTTGCTGACAATTTATCTTGTATCAGGAAACTGCTTCCCAGTGACAAGCAAGGACTTGGGATTTGGTTTTTGCTCTATTGGTAGGAGATTTTACTGGGCTAATATGACTTGTTTTCTTTCTAAAATCTGAGTGCACCAGTCTCACAGGGTCTTATCAACTCTATGTTACAGAGGTTAGATTTTTTTTTTTTGCAATTTGATTTTAATCTTAAAGGAAAGGTCCAAAATGCAAGGGATCAGTTTTTATGACTAATTTCAGGGTAGGTAATACATTTCAATTATGTCCTGAAAACATAGTTGTCAATATATCAGTGTTATAAACTCTAAAGAAACAGAAATACTCTCAGGATGGCAAGATTTCCTATATTTGTAATGAACTTGGTAATTGAATAATTCAATTAAGTTCAGTGCTAGAAAAAATGGACAGAGCAAAATATTTGTCTCCCTTTTTATAAGCATTGTATATATCTATACCCCAAACTCCCTTTTCTTTGGTGACAAAACATGAAGTTTACCCAGTGGTTAAAAAAATGCTTAATACTTAAAATAAAAATTTTATTTTTTACTTTAATTTCTTATGGCAGAGACAATTGTTATGCTTAACACAAACAGAACTTGCCAAGATCTGGCAATATTAAGCCTTTTTTTTTTCTGGATGCACACACGTGCACATTGGTTTTGAATCTGAGAGGAGGAAAGTATATTAAATATTACGTCAAGAGCTAAGCTGTGAGTGTTAGTCTGTTGATGGAGCATGCTTTAGAGAATACCTGCGAGAATGTGGAGAACATGAAAAACTCTTGCTCTACAAAGGAAGTGCATGTCTGGACAGAGGCAAAGATGTTTCTAGGTAAATTCCTGGGGTTCTAGGATCCCTGAAGCTCATCAATGAATATGTACATAAAGAACTTTATTTAGCCGCATTGAAACATTCAGCCATTAGCTTGCTATTTTATGATCCTCACTGAGACAAGTTCTTTGATGGCTTTTCAAGCTAAATTCTACATCTGAGGAAATTATATTCCATTTTATTGCTCTTTTATGTTGATTGGCTAAGCCTTCCCCAGTAAAACACTGTAGAACACATCCCTTCTCTTATTCCATCCGCTCTTTCTCTCATTCTTTAATTTTTTCCACCCACATTTTATTTTCTTAACCACATTTTGAGCATAACGCATTTAGGAAAATCTCTAGAAAAATTAACAGATTACAAACTGTAGGCTGTTGCCACATAGAATGAAATGGCTTTTTTACAAGTCAAGCATAGTACATTTTTATTAGTGACAGAAAGGAAACATTCTGGAAATTCCTTTTATCTGTAGTTGACCTAGATTTACTCAACTCACTGCTTTTTCTTTATATCTGTCAGAAATTAGTTTAAGTTCCTTTAAAGATGCTTGCAAAACTATGTCTTGCTCAGCTGAAACTGTTGGCTGTTTGCCTCCCAGTCCCTCTCCCAAAAGTTACTTAGATTTATAATGGAAAAAAATTAAACTATTTCTTAGGAAAAAGATTATGTAGATTATTGAAGATCTCTAGATTATTATTCTTTTGGTTTGGGGAGAAAGTAGTTTAATTCCTTAGCTGAGCACAATCATCTGACAAGTTCTTCTGTATCTGAAGCCTTGTAGTGGTCCTTAAGAGGTTTCTATTAGAACATAAGTTGCTTTAACAAGAAGATGGGTAACACGCCTGCCACACACTTCAGCCTTAGCATTTTGTCACATGTAACAAAAATATGAGCTCAGGGAATGGACATGAGTTCAGCAGAGCCCAGTTTACCTCATTACATTTAGAGTCCCAGTTCTCTCTGCACAGCCTAACATATTTGACTTCTGTCAAATCTTTGTGTGGCTGGTATGCCATTCAGAAATGGGGGCATTCCTTACCCCCAATGGGAAGTATTTATGTTGGGATAAATTAAGATTGAGTTGAGTTGGGCATTGTTCAGGACGTAGGTGGCAGGAGGCTTAAAATGCCAACTCATTATTTTTCTATTTTATTTTTGTTATTTTGTATGCATGGATAAGTCTTGCCTGTCTGGGAGTCTGTGTAGCACATGTGAGCCTGGTGTCTGCAGAGGCCAGAAAAGAGCACTGGATCCTCTGGAACTGGAGTTCCAGATGTTTGTAACTGTCATGTGGGTGCAGGGAACCAAACCCAGGTCCTTGGGAAGAGTAGCCAAGTGATCTTAAATTAGCCATCCTTCTATCCCTTAAAAAAAACTTCTCTTTCTACCTGTCTATCCCCTTTCCCATCTCTCTGGCATGCATCTATGTTCTATAATCATTTAAGGTAATAATAGAAGCACTTGGTGTGTTGAACAGAAATGGCTGATTTACCTAAGATGACTTAGTTCACACTAATACTCTGGTTCTATGTCAAGATGATCAGATAGAATTTAAAGTACTTAGGAATCTACAGAGTCATTTATTTTCTGTTGAAAGGTGGTTTATATTTCCATGAAGGTCAAACAGACAAGATTGACCTTGACCTAAGTCTCAATGACCACAGGTCAAGCTTACGGTATTATAGTCTGTATCGTTCAGAAAGGAGATTCCTGCTCCTTGTATGAGATGACTTCCTAAAGAGAGTGGCTAGTTCAAGACCAGTTCTGCCACTGGTGGGAATCCAAGCAAAGACTGTGGCAATAACATTGACGTAGTTAATTTTTGGCTTTGTCAGCTCTGGGAGTATGCAATTCTTACTGATTTAAAAGTTTGCTTGGAGCGAGAATTTCTGTGTTTTGAAATACTGCATATTGTCAGAATTTATCAATATGCTTCATGTTGCACAGATTTAAATTTGCATAATACCAATTATAATTAAAAGGCTTCACCCACCCACTAACTCAAATACCCTGGCCTCTAATTTAGCAGTTTATTCTGCCGATAAACACATGGTCATCATCTCCTATATTTATATGAGTGGCCAGCAAAACCAAGTAACCTCCTAGATTATTGCATGTTTCAAACAGAATCTCCCACACATTTGAGAAGCATTAACAATTATTGTAGCGATGGAAGTTATATAGTACCATAGCTTTTTTTTCAGATTAGATTCTAAGTACTTGTAACTAGATACTACCTATTTTCTATGGTCTGCAAGTGTGAAGTGGATGTAAGAAAATTAGGTAAAGCTATAATCAAGCCAATGAGATGGATCAGTGGGCACATTTGCTTTCAGGAACCCACATGGTGAAAAGAGAGAGAACTAAATCCCAAAAGTTGCCCTCTGGCCTCCACATGCATGTTGTGGTACATGGGTGTACACACTCACATCCACACACACAAACACACACAGCTGTTGATTGGTTGTGTCTAACAAAAATCTAATCTTTTTCTCTCTAGCTTTAAGATACTTCTTGCAAGTTTCTCTGTCATGGATAGGTAAGTATTCAGATACAGTTATGGAAATACTGTGTATAAAGATGGCGCTGCAGTAAAACTACCTTCCGAATGAGACATTAGGGATCTCAGAGGTGCTTCAAAGAAGAGAGAGCACAGAAAACATTGAGCAATGTCCTAAGAGAAAAATGCATCTTGTTTCCAGAAGTGTCTCTCAGGTTCTCTATGGAAGCAGAGGCTTTAGATATTGCCTTGGTTTTTAGAAGTGGTATGGGGAGTCCATTCAAGACAGTGTATCTACAAATGTGTAAGGCCTCACTTGGGAAGGTGCAATCTGGCCAGGTGGGTTTAGTGACTTGTGATGAAATGCCCAGCTGATGAATGAACAATCCGATACAGATCAATCTCGTCCATGTTCTGTTATTACAACATGTGTTTTTCTTCAAACAATTCTACACTAAAATTGATGTGTAATTGGTGTTTGTGGAAATATAAAATGCCACATAAACTAGTGAACAGTCAAATTATTTATGGGTTTTTAGTAGGAAGAAACTCCTTGAAAGATGGCCGTGGTCTGTCATTGAGGTTGGGACTATCCAGATCCCGCGTGCCCAACCCACTACGGAGAAGTGTTAAAATGGAATGATTTTTGTCAACATCCTTTTCTACCATTGCTGGACTGTAAGAATCCCTGTGTTCAATTTTAACTTAACCGAGTCCCTCTATGGACATGTACATGTTCAAATTATGATAAG
Organism: Microtus ochrogaster; assembly: GCF_000317375.1. Taxonomy (NCBI): domain Eukaryota; kingdom Metazoa; phylum Chordata; class Mammalia; order Rodentia; family Cricetidae; genus Microtus; species Microtus ochrogaster. Next base: position 52,264,857 of record NC_022015.1, on the reverse strand, counting down.
TCCACCAGAATAAACATTTCATAGATTTTTATCTTGATATGTGACATTTCTGATTTGGTTAGAGATAAGAGCGTCTCAAGATCCAAAAACAGAGGGCTTAGATTGATGGAACTGCCTTTCCCAGACTGTGATTTAAAAAAGCCCTAAAACTAACAAAGCAAAGCATTTCTTATCCTTCAGATGGAGACCATAAAATCTATTAATATGGCAAATTCAGTTTCTATTTGTTTTCCTGCTGCTGCACAGACTTATTTGGGGCATTATTTATGCCTCAAATATTTGCCTAGGAATCCTATCCTAGCCCCTCCTGGGGTGCATTCCATTTAGGTATGGTCTTCTTATTCTGTTGTTTCCACTTAGCAATCAGAGGCCAAAGGATAGACTGATGGAGAGACTTGAAGAGTAGATAGATGGGAAATCTGGTCAGTCAGCTTAAGTTCTGTGGAAGGTCCACTGGAAATGTTCTTATTAGGGTAATCACTCTGTATAGAGCACTGCGGAGGAGGTCTTGTCTGAATCCCTTAAGAGCAATTGGATGCTAGACCTGTGTCAGGCCAGGGCTACCGTCCTGGAATTAGTGTCTGGGGCAAATGACTGGCAGGTGGGCTGTGAAAGCACGCTCACCCAGAGAGTGAAGCCTTGATTGACAGTGGCTCTGATGGATGCAGAGGGGCCATGGAGAGGAAAGATCACATAGCCCAAGTGTAACTGAGGAAGGGATGGTGGGTATATAATTAAGTAGGATTCAAGTGGGGAATAGTTTGCCAACCCTACCTATGGACATATCTCTTTCTCTCCATCCTGTTTATTGCTTTATAGCAATATGGCTATACTCTACGGCTGTCTTTATCCATCTTTAACTACTCTGAAGAGTCTTCGGGGTGGGGGCATTTCTAAGCATAGAAACCTAAGAGGGAGAATATGCTTGTACTTGGAAATTCTTTTTGGAAGAGGAATTTGGGGTAGAATTGTGGGATTTTCGTTTGAAGTAGAGTTGTAAGGAAAACAGAGGTCAATGATGGCTGTGGAGCTCTTGGCTCTGCTAGTGTCAGGTGGGGGCTTCGTGCTGAGGCACAAGTGATGATTAGTGGGGAGCCCATGGAATGGTCATGGTTTGCTGATGGACCCCTCTCACTGAAAAAGAGGAGTCAGCCATGTGTACCCTAAGAACAGAAGGGAGAGGGAGATTCAGCCCATCTCTCTGCAGTAGTCTAAAAACACCACCTGCGTTAGTCTAAGTCTAAGGCTAGGATCCCCTATTCTGATAGCCTTAGTGACCCCTTAGAGAGTGGGGTCCAAGTCTAAACCCATCATAATATGCTGCTCAGGGCATAGCAAAGTCTCCCCAGGCTTGGGTCTTCCTTTGACTTCAGTGACTTTCCTGGGAGGATGTGGCTTCACATGGGTGCCATTTTTATTTTACACCCTGGAAGTCCCCCTTGACTCACACTGGGATGACTCTTTTTCCTCAACTCTGAGGGACCCTGTCTAGACCTGGGCAGAAATTGTTACCTCCTTCTTCCCAGTCCCATGATGGATGGTCTTACTCTCTATCCAGCTTGCCTTTCTATGCATTCCCATTTCCTTCACTGGTCCTCAGAAAGTATCTCTGTTTCTAGTGTATCCCTGCCCCGACTGCCACTGCTAGACCCCCTGCCCGCATGGCTAGACTTCATAAAGCATGTTAGCTCCACCTCATTGTCTTAGAAGGCAACTTGATGGACATAGATATACTAAAACCATATTATGCTATTTTGCACAGTATGTAGCACAAAGACTAGATCCCTAATTTGTGAGATCATCAGACTGATTAAGGAGTTATTATTTATAAAGCCTCTTAAAACAGAGCTTGGCACTCACTAAGAGCTTTCTGGTTAAATAAACACAAATATAAAGATGCTTATTTATATTTATTAAGCTTATAAAAGGTTTCTTCTTTAAATATACACATGATTCATGAAGATAGAAGAAATGAATGCAATTTATCTATGTAAGTCAAACACATGTTCTGACAGTAAAGTACTGGGAAACATGCCTCCCTGAAAATGTGCCTAGTTTCCAGAGCAGACCAACAATATGCTAAAACTATATGCATTTATGTTGCATCCAAAACCCAAAACCTCCTGGTTTGAGGTAGATGGCCTTTAAAATTAAATTAATTTTTTTCTAGTTCTCTATTTTTCTTGGTGCCTCAATCAGTTTATTAAGTCTTTTGAGTGTGTTAAAAAGATGCAAATACTAAATAATAAAACCAATAAACCAAATCCAAGTATTTTATATGCTTTCAAACTCACTTAGCTTTTGACTTAATGGGAAAAGTTATTCCCTTATGGCCAGACAGCTCTGATTGACATATGCTGCTATTAATGTCAGTGTGCTCCTATGCAAGTAGAATTCCTGTGGGTAATTTCAATAGAAAGGGACACCTAGTCCCATGGGCTATAAAGTGGATATTACTTTCCAAAAGGGGAAATCCAGCATTGTTTTCTTTGGGGTCATTGTTTGAAGACTGAATGTTTTAACGTAATTGATCTAAGACAACAAGAAAACTCATCCAAACAAAGCTATAATCTTCATCTCTGCACTGTTCAAAACCCACATCAAAAGACTGACCTTGCCTTCTCAGATGTGGGGTAACTGGAGAAGTTCGGAACTCATTTTACTTTAAAATATTTTGCCAACACTTTTCTCCCAATGTCCTGGGATCCAAATATACAGCCCATGCAAGTGCCTGTGCTTTGTGGCAAAATGAATAAAGAACAGCAGTTACAGCAACTGTGGGCTGTGAACCCAGGGAAGGACCTGGCCTGTCATGCAGGGAAGAGCTGATGGAGATGGGCGAGGTGTTACTGCCAATGTGTATTAACTGGTCATCCTCAAATTGTACACATGTTTTGCTTTGCATATGTTATAAGAGAATGCAATTATTTCCAAGAGTACTTCCTTCAAGGAGTGTTTTCCTCCTCTCCACCTCTTTTCTGTTTCCAAGTTCAAAGATAAGTCTTCTTAAACATCTTCCCCTTCACTAGGAAGCAGAATTAAACATTTTGCTCTGTTCTTTTATAGTTAAAAAAGAAGTCTCCTTTATGACTATGCCCTATAAATTTTTCAGTCAGCCATAACATTCTAAAGAGGAAGGCTCTCATGCCCCCCCCCCAGTGACTCTTGAAATTTTATTTCCTTGTTTATGTATCCCAGCATCTCCTTTCTCTACCTGGTAGATGTACCTTAGTAATTCAAGCATATCACACAGAGATCTTTATGTAGTGGTTGACCACTAACGTTTGGGACACAGAAGAGCAGGAAGGCAAAATGATTTTGTTTTCATTATTGTTATTGTTTTTTGAGACTGGGTTTCTCTGTGCAGCTTTGGAGCCTGTCCTAGAACTCACTCCATAGCCACGGCTGGCCTTGAACTCACCTGCCTCTGCCTCCCCAGGGCTCCCCTCCCCCGCTTCTGCTCCAGTTCTGTCCTGATGATTGTAATGAAAATGTACCCCCCCAGACATTTTTTAAAGATTTTTACAACATGAGCAATTTGTCCTCAGTTAACTGAGAGATGATTTCCATTGCCCCAAATCAAAAATGCAAATACCCCATGTGTATGTTCCCTGGTTTTCCTGTGGATTATTGAAGGCCCCTTTGGTAACTTTCAGGCCTTTCTAGGAGTCTTTATGTAGCAGTTAGCCGTTATCCACAGCTATTATCTTTCTTTGAAAATCTAGTGTGGTTTCACGGCTTATAGGAAAAATCTGAAATCCTGCTCTGTGATATGAAGGCTCATCTTCTCCCAGACTCAGATCATGGCTTCATCTTCATCTTTCTCTGTTTTTCACTCTGTGTTCTCACACAGCATCCTCAGGGTCCTCCAGGTAGGATTATTTTTAAGCTCCTCCTTTCGCCACCCTAGACTTCAGAGAAGGATCTCTCTCTCTCTCTCCTCTCTCTCTCTCTCTCTCTCTCTCTCTCTCTCTCTCTCTCTCTCTCTCTCTGTTTCTTTCTCTTTCTCTCTCTCTCCCTACAACTGTCTCCAGGAGGAGGTATTCCATGGACTTTTCTCTCCCCCTGGTAAATTTAAAAAGAATATTTAAGTTTGGTCGGCCAAGCCCAATACTTTTTCCTCTCTCTTGCCTGCACGGAGCAGAGGTGGGATGGGGTGGAGTGGGGCTCTCCCAGGTCCTCCAGATGCCCTGCCCAGGAGGTAGGTATAATGTGAGGGGGTGCAGCACAGTGTTGGATTCTGCTCAGCTCTGGGATTCATCCAGCTTATTCAGTCAATGGTCCTAAAGTCATGTTCTCCCACTTTCCCCTATAAGCAATACAAGTGGTATTTTGGATTCTATACCCTAACTACTTTTATTTCTTAATATTGTTTGGAACTTGGATAAAGAAGAGGGACACTTTATTTTGCCCCCTCTGCCCGCCTCCATTTCAATTGTCAAAGCCTGGTACAAGTGTTATCAGTTCTTAAGCCCTACCCAACCCCCTAGGCAGTATTAATTTTCTATGCCTTTGTGGTCCCATTGTTCACCAAAAAATTGTCTTTGGGTAGTTACTCTGCCTTGGTTTAATGGCAGTTGTTTTCCCCCTCTACACTGTAAGCTCCTTGACAGTGACTCCCCACTCATCTCAACACACTGGCTCCCAAATGCTTCATGCTCAGAAGATGGTTCAAACAAGTGCTTGAAACAGAAAACAAAACTAAAATGCGTAACACCTCGGGACATTACAGATGAAGGGACAGGAACACATCAAGAGTTGCCAAGAGACTATTAAACACATCAACACTACTGAGGCATCCTGCTGAAAGTGCATATGGTAGCCATGTAGGTGGTTCTATGGCATCCTTTTCCAGATCTTTACAACAGGGTTTCGGCAGTGGTCAGAGATCAGTGGGTGGGTCTCCGACTGTAGCTGTCCACCTGGATTACATTGGAAAAGCTCTGATGTTTAGAGACAGAATACTGTCTGCACTTTTAAGTGGAGGCTGTGCTGTTTCTCTGGATTGGACCTAGCCATGAGGACAAAGCATCTCGGCCACTGGGGAGAAAGATGTAAGCAAAGGTTTACATTCTTCTCCTTGCTAAAGGGATGCCCGTGAAGCTATTATTTCCTTTGGTTGAAATGAATAGAGGCAATGTGACTGAAATTGAAGCCAAAATTTCTTCCCACTGAGCTGATTGATATGTTTTAGCAGTAGGCTAGGGATGACCTTCACCAACAAGACATCAAAACAACTAAAATAGCAGACTTCCATTGTTAGACACAAGACTAAGGGAAAAGGCATTGGTTATCTTGGGTCAATTATTATTTGGATCATTTTGGATCCCCAATTGTGGGTTTAATTTTGGACCCAAAGCACGAAATTAGATAATTGTTTTTATATGGCTATCTGTACATCCATAAGTTATCTCCAGTCCCCTCGGTCTTTGATGAACCTTCAGGAGAAGTTATGAGACTATATTATATTTCAGGAAACTCTTTTCCTGGCTTCATGTTTCCATGTTCAGGGAGTCCATCCCCATTGCTGTAGTGTTCCACTCCTGATCACCCTGTCTGTTTCCTTGCTTAGGATAAGTTCTTACTGGGTGGATGAGAATGACTTCAAATTCACAATTCTCTTGCCTCAGGCTCTTGGCTTCTGGAATTACAGAAGTGCACCATCATGCCTGGCTCTATGGTCAGCCTCTTGACTGTGAGGGCTAGTTTCTGAGTTTCCTTTGATGAGTGTTTTCAGCCGTTTCCCTATTTTTCCTCAGGCGGTGAATGCCAGTCAGCTACCTAGGTAAAGGTGCCTGTTGTGGAAACTGATTCCCCCTTAATTACCTCAGTATCTCCAACAGTGTTATCAACGAAATTGTCATTCTCCTCTCCACCTTCCTGGCTGTGGTGCCCGACTCTCAGTGTGGTCCCTGTCAAGGGTGGGGTGTGGTGTGGTGGGCTTCCAGCTCTAACACTGTGAGCTACAATACAACTTCAGCTCCAGAATCTACTCTGCAGCAGTACTGAGACAACCTGAGCCTCTGGTTCCACGTTGGGAGTGTAAATCTATTTTTAAGTGGAAAAATACAATTTTCCTTGCATAAGATTTGTTTTTCTTGCTGTCATCACAGCTCTTCACAAGCCAGTGATGGTAATGTGGTTTTTAAAGAAGGTGATTACAAATGGGTCAAAACAAGGCTGCTCGTGAACCATGGGGTTGTAGTGAAGTGTTGTCTCACGCTAAGGAAATCGTTTCCTTTACCATTCAATCAGAGCACATTTACAAGTATGTGTCAGTGGCCTGATTGATAATGACTTCAGTATTTCAACTAGAAACCCAAACAGCTTAATTCTTGGCAAACCACCACGTTCAGTAGCTCTGCCAGACTTACGATCTCAAGGTCATCTCTGGCAGTTCTTGAAAGTAGCCAGCAATTCTGGGGTGTTTAAAGGAGGCCCCGGGTTTGTTCGGGGATGAGGGCCCTGTTTCGTGGGTTCAGTTTTCTACTTCTTCTAAACGCAGCTATTCATTGTCAGAGCTGTTCCCCTGTCTGCACGAGGAGAGATGATGCTCTAGAGAAGGACTGGATCTTTAAGCAAAGGAACAGAGCAATACTACAGAGGCACCCGTGTCAATCTCTTAGTGGGAAGATATCAGTTCAAAACTTTTCTCATGGTATAGCAAATCCTTGGTGATGCCGGGGATAAATCCCCGCTATGTCTCTTCTGGAGATGAATGCCGCACCGCACCCTCGTTTAAACTCATTTGGCAGGATGATGAGAAGCTGGGAGACAGCTATGGCCCAGAGGTATGCAGCAGGTTCTCTGAGCCCTCAATCATGGGAGTATTTAATCCTATTATCTTATTCTGTATGTCTGTGTGAAATGGCCTTTTGTAGCTGCTGGCACCAAAAATCTGGGTGGCTGCAATAATAACTCACGACCTTATTAAGGTCTAAGGGCTCTCTTAAGATTATTAAGTAAGAACGTGGTCCTTTAAGGTTTGCCTTAAAAGTCGCACTGCTCATGTACAAAAGTCATTCGCGCAGTTGAGAAGGATCCGTAGAAAGGATGTGTGGAAATCTCACGCCAGTGTCTGGGCTAGGATGGAGGCTCTTATTTTAGACCCATCAGAATCACCCGTGGAGGCCACAGCTTGCAAGCATAGCCTGGCCCATCCCTGGGAGTTTCCAGTCAGTGAGAATTCGTGTTTCAGGGCAGCTTCCAGGTGATGCTGCAGCAGCTGTTGTTCTGGGGACCACACTTTGAGAGCCAGTGGTTTAGCCTAAGCTGCAGGGGGAGGCAGCAAAACAAACAAAAAACAGCTGACGTCTAAACTGTACTCCACTCAAGCAAGTAAAGGAAAAGTTCATGGGGCGAGACTGGAGCCACCCACAGGGTTCCTAGGAGCCTCCTTTAGAGCAGGAACCACCAGCAGACTTCTTCCTTAAAGGGCCAGACAGGAGAGTGTTTTTAGCTCTGTAGGCTGGATGGACTCTGCTAAATGACTCTGCTTTGTGATTGTGACACAGAGCATTCCAGTGATATTTTATTTAGAATAGCATGTATGCTGTAGTAAATCCCTATTTGCAGAAATAGATGGCATGCTGGATTTGGTTTCTGGGCTACAGTTTGCTCACCCATGGGCCTAGATAATGTGCTAAAGAAATTCAGAGGAGGAAAAATCTGTTAATTCATTCACCTTGAGTGTCCAATGGGAAATGACCAAGTTGGGAACGTGGATGTGTAAGCCCAGTGTTGATGCACCTTCCCTTGTACCAGTGGCAAACTGCTTTCACTGGCAGAGGAATTCCCTAACAATTCAGCTCCTAGACCTGGCTGCTTGGGACTGAATAAGAATCCTTCCCCCCATCCCAGAAGGAGTTTCACCGTACTAGTGAAATTTCTCATGTGTACCTGCATTTCCTTCTTGGTGGTTTGCTTTTATAGGTAAAGAAAATGCTTACTAACATGTTTTTATGATTTAAGAGAATTTGTGGATTTCTGAGTTAGATTTTGGTTCCTGTTTGTTTTTCCCTCTGCTCATTTCACAAGGAGTCACCTGGGTGCCTTTTTCCCCGCTTCATGGCAGGTTCCTGTTGCTCGCTAAAGCTGCTAAAAGCAAAATGGCTTGAAGACAAGCTTTCTAGACGGCTTTTGTGAAAAACCAAACTCCTGCCCTGAAGAGGGTAAGAGAAAGGGGAGGGTCTTTGACAGGGACTAGTGTGACCAGGTGGTACGGAAAGGAAGCATCTAATACTGGAACCAGGATAAGAGATTCAATTCCCTGGTTTGGTTCTCAGGTCTTCTTACTTGGCTCTGAGCAACATGAGCCCAGGGGCCATCCTGCTGATGGAAATGTCTTCCTTGCTTGACTTCTGTCAGTCTACCACCCTGGATTGCTCTTGGCTCAGGAGCTGCTCCTCCCTCTCTCCATATGTTGTACTTTTTTTTTTATTTAGCTGATATCTGGTATTAGGGCTGTTTTAAGTCCATTTTATATTCTCTCATTTTTCAATTTCCACAGCTGCTTTATGGGTTCCCTACGCCTCTATCTAAAATTATGGGATTCCCCGCAGATGTTATTTGGCATGGGAGTGCCAGAGTTGCCTGCTTTGGAGTGATGGAACAGATGTGGACAACTTCGGCATCATGGGTGACCTTGAGTGAGGGAAGTTGAGAGTC
>NC_022015.1:52183384-52255984 GCF_000317375.1 Microtus ochrogaster | reverse complement strand
GTGTGGGGGTGCTACGGCTGTGATTCCCCTAAGTCAAGGGGCGTGTGGGGGTGCTACAGCTGTGATTCCCCTAAGTACATGTGTTAAAGGCTCGGCCTCCAAGAAGGGCACTAACAGGGACATGAGAAATAACAAGTAGGACCTACTAGGAGCTCTTTAGATCTTTGCAGGCTTGCCCTTGAAAGGGATTGTGGGAGCCTTATCTTCTCTTTCTAGTCATGAGATGAGCGGTTTTGCTTGATCATGACTCCTACAATTGATGTACCGCCTCACCATGGGGCCCAAAGCAACACAACTCATCACTCAGGGACCAGGTATTCAAAATGAGGTGACTTTGAAGTTGATTTTCTCTGTTTTGTTGTGTCTCTGAAATGGGGTCTTACTCTGTATCTTGGGCTATCATTAGTACTGAGCTCCTGCTGTCTTGGTCTTCCCAGAAAGACCTAGAAGTGCAGGTGTGAACCACCATGTCCAGCCCAAGTGCCTCTCACAGTGATACGAAACTATCACAGGGTTAGGGCTGGTGTGGAGACTAATATGGATGGCCAGTTTGAACTTAAACAAAAGTACATGGAGGAGGATGTCGGAATTTATTATAATTAAGGAAAATGTTATTGTGGCATTTCCCAGGAATCTAAGTTTATGAACAACAATTCATAGTGCAACAGTTCTTCGGATTTGACTAATGGGAACATATAAATCGACAGGGCAAAACAAATGCTGTGTTCCAGTGGGCCAGGTTCTGAGGCTGGAAAACAAGGGTGCAGGGAATGGCTGCCTCGACTTTTCAGGCAGGCATGCTGTGCTCAGTTGCTGCTTGCTTCACAGCCTCCCCCAGGATTTCACAACAAACCCTACTGTGCAGCCCAGACAGACGGTGCACACTTCCTGTGTTCTCCCTCTGGGTGGAAGAAATGTGCCTCCGCCGCTAATGAGGCAGGGCTCAGCTCCGATTTGTTTGATGACCAGGAAAGCTGACTCTTCAGCCCTCCCTCTCCCCGTTTTGGCATAGGCATGCCAATTTTTTTTTTCACTCTGCTTCTTTGGAGCAGGAATTGCCCATAGCTCCCCATGTGGACCCAGCGACACCGCCAAGGCTTGTTAGGGTCCTGCATTCCCTTGCCTGTGTTGTAGGACTTGAGTGTTTGCCTGCTGGGCTGTGGCATGTAGACCTTTGCCGAACTTGGAAATCTGGCCTCCAGTGTGGAACAGGAACAGCCTGTTCAGTGCTGGGAAGAGTGCTGTTTTATCTCAGCCAGGGGTGCCAAAAGAGAAGGGGGAAAATCTGCTGCTTGCCTGTTTGGCTATTATTCAGGCATGAAATCTCTTAATTTCCTCACTTTTTTTTAGGGGTTAATGAGCTGAGAGTTTAAGGTTAAAACATGCTTTTTATTGTTAAAACAATGCTAGCTTCATTAGTGACGCCCAGGACCCTTATTTTATTCTTCAGAAGTATATGAATTGCACGATGCTTTTCACATCCATTTGTTTCAGGAGCTTGAAATGTTCCAAACAACATTTTGTGTGGATTAAACAAATTATTAACAATCCTCAAAAGGGGCGTTGGAGGGTTTGTGCTGAATTCTTCAGCTCTAACCATCTTCAGCAAATGAGAGTTTAAATAAACGTTCTTTTGATAGCCCTCGGGAATAAGATACCCTCTCTTCTCTAAATCTATCTAACCGTGAGTTGATGATGATGGCAGAAAGGCACCCGGTCAGCTCAAGTCTTTCATTTATTCTCTGTTTCTCTAACTTCCTAAAGTTTGCCTTGCGTGGCTACCAAATGAATTGATTCTGATCTGGTCCAAAGATTGGGTGGTGACTTTGGCTCAGTGAGGAGAAATCAATAATACTTCTTTTTCTGTATAAACAGAAATACTGAAGCTATGATGATATTTGCTAATGCATTTTTTTTGCCTTCTTAATGCATTAGTTGGAAATAGTTAACAATAATGCTATGGAATAGGAACACACTAAAAATTTCCCAGACTGAATGTTCTTCTGTACGAGCCATGGTGGTCATGGTGATTGAGCCTATACACCTTCCTGTTCAGTTTTCTTCCTTGAGTCTCTCTATCATGTCACTACCTCATTGGTCTTTTCCTTTCTGGACTATATTGTCTAAAGCCTCGTACTCCACTCCAAGTCAGGCTAGAAACCAAAGCTGAAAACAAGGCTAGGAAGAAGCATCTCCCTTTACAACAGTGATCTACCGGGCGGCTGTTTGCACTCAGTTCTCAGGATGATTAAATGCTTAAGACACGGGCTCTGCTTTCTACAGTCGCAGAGCTTTCAGGCGATAGGCGGTTGAGCAGGGAAATGGGCACGCCATCACTAATGAGGAAGAAGGGCTACCACAGAGTTTCAGAGAGTAAAGTGTGGATGTGGACGATGTGAGGAGTGTGGGTCCAGGAGGCTCATCAAGGAAGGGAAATGCGTGGTTGGAAGGTAAATTGTTAGGTGGAGAGATGGAAAGAATGTCACTGTCAGTAACAGGAGAGAACTGGATTCCAGCAGGTTTCAAAGAGAGACAAAACATCCCCAATAGTGTATATTATTTCAAGAAAACTGTAAGCATCTTGGAATGAGTGGATTAAAATGTCCATGTGGCATTATGGGAAAAGGAAGCTAGGAAAGAAACCGGAATAATATGGAGGGCCCTTCACTCATCAATGAAATAAGAAAGGGACCAGGTCCCACCAGGCAGGTCCTGTTATCATGAAAATAATCTACTTTAACTGGCCATAAGAAGTAAATTTGACTGATTTTGAAAACAAAAATTTCAATTATTTCCAACTTACAGTCTTCCTAATCTATAAAGATTTCTCACCATTCTTTTCTTCGTGGAGAAGTGACCAGGGGATCCCATTTGGATGCTGGGTGGATTACCTGGTCAAAGTTGTTTAAAAGAATGGTCCCATCCCCAAATAAGTAAGTCAAAAGTGAAAATGTTTCTTTTCTCAAAAAGAGAAAGAGTCTAGCTTGATTAGGAAAGGGTCAGATGGGCAAGATAGGCAAACACCAAGAAATCATTTTCCTTAAAATTTCTTCTATTCTCCAAAGTTGTTTTGACTTCATTGTTTTGATTTTTAAAGTGGCGTTTAATTAGCTAGGATGGCTAATGTTTTATATAACCAACTTGTGCCTAGTCATTTTGCCAAATAGAGAGAAGTCAGGCTGAGATTGCTGTTGTTTCACCATGCCCCCCCGCAACACACAAATTATCCTTTAGCTAAAAGGTCCTCTAAAAGGCAGAGGAAATTTTGAATAACCTAGACCACTGAGAGCATTTGGAAAATGGCAGAGTCATCACAGATACCAGTAACTGCCCATGACTTTGGTACTTAGAACTGTACTCAGCCTTGGTCTTTGGCTGAGACAGAAGAAAGTCTTTTTGATTGATCTGAACAAACCAGAGCATCTACAGAAGGTGCTAGGATGTCCTTGATATGATATGACGGCTTAGAGGAAGCTCAGCTTCCTTTGCCAGTTAGAGTTTGAACTTGGGGTTGATAATATGTGAGAGCGTCTCATCCACTCTTTCTCACTTCTTAACTTCCCTGGGTAAGGTTCTATGATGTACAGAGTTGTTACCCCCATCGTAGGAAAGTTACGGGCTCAGTGATGGAAAATTTCATGTTATGGTTATCCTAATGCATTGGATGATGGTGCAATGATCAAAAAAGATGCCAGTGATGACAATTGAACGTCCCTTTGCCTTCCCAGCCTCCTTCATATATTCTCAGGCATAGGATGACAAAGGGAAGTCCACGAGTCACATGAAGAAGGACTGTTGTAGCCATGGTACACGGTCGGGAGCTCCTTTGCTTGCCTGCATCTGCCTGCCCCCTCTTAGCCAGCCTCTCTATTTCCTGCTCATGCTGTTTCTCCAGCATCTTAGCCACTGACTGGAAATCTCTCCCCACCTAAGTCCTGATTGATGACTCATTCAAAGCAATGATTAACCAGTCCTGGACACAGTGAGTCCTTAACTAGGTGCTGAATGAAACAATGCTTTCAAGCTTTCAAAGGGAGACAAATTTTAGGGGCCTCTTCTTACGTGAGCTAATGTTTCGCATGCCGAAGAACAGGGTAATAAAGATTTGGGAATGACAGCAGTCTAGGTATACATGCAGGTACCCAAGTAGCTGGACATAAGAGTAAAGGTATAAACTATCTGAGATATCATTTTATAACTATAAAATGTCATGTAATTTCTACCTTGGATGGATTGGTCGAGTATTAAGAGAGACAGTACATAGGGCAATGTCTTATATAGTCTTGGGAACTTGAGTAAATGCTTCCTTCCTTTTACTCATACCTTAGAATGCTGCTAAGCTGTCCTAGGTGGCATCTTCAGGGTGACATGTTAAAAGGAATCACTAAGCCCCAGTGGGGATGGATGTCTTAGAAGAGATGAGCAGCAGTCAGGAGAAGGATGTGGTTAGGAATTTTTAAGGAAATGATAGCTTCTAAGGTTAATTTTCTTGCTTGGGGTTTAAGAGGAAATTCAAGGTTCTTGTTAATTATACTTACCAATTGGGTCTAATTGGCAACTACCCCAAAATGAATAAAACATGCGGGAGTCAAGAGAGAAAAACGGCAGGCATCCTGTCAAAAAACAAAAGCTTTGAAATCTCTACAACCCAATGGTCGGATACACATTTCATTAAAGCAGATGGACCACCCAATTTGTGTGAGTCTCTGTGTGTGCTATCCTGCACACGCAGAGCTGGGCAAAGTATCATCCGATTTCTCAAAACTGAACACTAGCAGATTCCTATCAACATGGCTTCTGCTGGTGGAAACATATTTTTGTCCTGTTCCCATCAGGATTAGTTATGGGAGGTGAAGAGATCGCTTTACACTCATATTACATCTTAGTATTGGCGAAACCCAGTGTTGGTGGCTGGTGTATCAGGTAAAATGATAATTAGACTCTTTCAGTTCTGTGTCTTCCAGGACAGGACAAGAAGCAGATTCATGCCTATGTTGTTTCTTGCTTTTAGAAACATTTCTGCGTTTTTTGTTAGTTTTTTTTTTTTTTTTAAAGAAAATCGTTCCATTGTCAAACACTAGCTACATATGAATTACAATAGCTGATCAGATGCTAATCTTCTTGATTTGTTACTAAGCACGAGCAATGTTATTTACTAAGGATTCTCCTTCTGCTCTTTCTCTCTCATTGGCTAGCCAGGGGGTTGTCTGTTTCTCCAATGCCTTCTCTCACTTCAGTATGTCAGGTTTCCTACTGAGCTGGCTTTTCTCCCTCTCACCCAGAAAAGACAGTCAATGGCAAATCCTGTCTGGGGAGATCTCACTGGTTAAGTTAGCCTGTTTTTGGCTAGGTGGCTCAAACAGCACGTGCTGTCAAATCTTGGCCTAAGGGAGCCAGCCTGCCTTTGCCTTCCTGAGGCTCTTGCCCTAGAGGAATTCCAGACCTCAGCTTCTTAGGTCTGAGCTAGACTTCTAGAGAAGCCTTAGGTTGTAGCAGTTGCTGGGAATATTGGAAAGGGACGGATGGTTGGTGAAAGGCACTGGGCCCCTTTTCATGGGTCATCATTGAGCCATTCCTCTGGTCCACAAGCAGATAAAACCGTGTTGTTAGAACAGTGAACACATGGACAAAACCATAAAGCAGTATCCCCTGAAGCCCCTGACGTGGGTTGCTCCCTTTAGATTCTCCTCTGTTCATAAAATAACAATCCCAAAGTAACAATGTTACATTTCCCAGTGCATCTTTAATTAGTGTGTTTCTGAGGACACAAATTCAGCTAACAATTGTGTGTAGCAATCAGACCACTTGTTAATACTATAAGCAAAGTTACTAATAGATGGCAACTACACCCACCCTCTTCCGGATATTTAGTGTAAGTATTATGAATGAAACTGAGCAATTCATTAATACATATTAAAATGAAATAAACCTGGCGTTGTTACATCTTTCCTGAAGAGTGACCCACCGGTTGGTATTTTCAATCTATTCCTTCTCTCTCTATATATAAACGTCTCATGAAGAAAAATCTCAAAGGCTGCTATGCTAAAGGGCAGGGGAAAGAGTGACTATAGTTACAAACTGGAGTGTCAAGGCAAAGGGAGGCACTGATCATGTCCCTGGTTGTCTTGAACCCTCTGCCCCAAAGACACAGTGAGAGATGATGAATGAGAAGATGGGGAGCAAAAGACTAGAGATTTTGTACCAAAACAAGATTGATTTCACAAGTGCTGTGTTGGTGGATGTTGCTGAATTGCACAGAGAGGTTTTTTTGTTTTGACCTCTGAATTCCTAGGACATTGTACCAAACAGAGACCATCCCTCAAACTAAGATAGCAACATGTTGCTGAGCAGGAAATGGCAGGCTGCGTGTAGTTTAGGTTCAGGCAGAAGCTCTGTCAAGTCAATTCACTGTGAATTAAAAAAAAACCGCGAGGGGTGCACCCACACACTGAGACAATGGGGATGTTCTATCGGGAACTCACCAAAGCCAGCTGGCCTGGGTCTGAAAAAGCATGGGATAAAACCAGACTTGCTGAACATAGCGGACAATGAGGACTACTGAGAACTCAAGAACAATGCCAATGGGTTTTTGATCCTACTGCACGTACTGGCTTTGTGGGAGCCTAGGCAGTTTGGATGCTCACCTTACTAGACCTGGATGGAGGTGGGTGGTCCTTGGACTTCCCAAAGGGCAGGGAACCCTGATAGCTCTATGGGCTGACAAGGGAGGGGAACATGATTGGGGAAGGGGGAAAGAAATGGGAGGTAGTGGCGGGGAAGAGACAGAAATCTTTAATAAATAAATAAACGGAAAAAAAAACCCTTAAGGTTTCTCCAAGTGACTTTTATATATAAAGAATGAAAGTAGTGAGGTAGATGAGATTTACAGATCATCTATATGTCTGTGCACACCACACATACACACACACTCTCATACTATATTATTTATGTTCTGGTTCTATATTCTACTTTAGTGTTTCCCTAAGACTCTCTGTTAGTAAAAGAAGGAGTAAAACATGCATGCCTCTCTTTATGGGTTTAACGATTTATATGTTCTAAAATATAACTTGAGGTCACATGTCCTCATTCATGTTTCCCCAGAAAACTTCCCTGTGCCATTAGAGGATACAATTTTAAAAAAATGAGACAAGGTTCAGCTCTCTGTACTGCACTAAATGTCTGCCTATTGAAAGCGTTTTACCTGTGTGGCATGTAAGTGTACTGGCCCCATTGTACCTGTCAAATCTTGCTTGGCAGGCATCTGCATGAATATTCTATCCAGAAATGTTTTTGCCTGAACTGCCACTGTACTTTGCATCACAAAGGGCACGGGCACTTGCTGTTCTATAGTGCAGCCTCTGCACACATAACCAGCCCTTCAGAACAGGCTGGTACAGGCGTGGGCTCAAATCTAGCCTTCCTGGGTCTGCCACTTAGTAGCAGCCTGATCTGGGGTCCATTCCTTGGCCTCTGTGCTTTAGTTTGTTTGCTAAAGAACAGATGAAGAACTCTTGTAGAGATTAGATCAGCTATTCCCTTTAAATGATGTAGAGTAGGACTCAATCAACACAAGGTTTTGTTGACTCCTTTGGAAGACTGAGTTCTGCAAACACAAAGCTGTGCCTTGTGTACCTTGCCGCCTCCACAGTGCTTTCTGTAGTGCAGGCACTCAGGCAAACTTGTAGAGCAAAAGTCCCAAAGAAGCATTGCCATGGGAAAATGGAACGGTGCAATCGCTGTTGATTTTAAACCATAGGAGGTTCTGCTACATTTTTAAAAAAGTGAAGAAATTCAATATATATTTTGTGTGCATAGGAAATACCTTAAAATTATAGTGAGGTAAAGAGTATATTGGAGACACTTGCTACGGTGAGCATATGGGCACTATTCAACATGAAACAGCTGTTGAATGAACTGCAACTTTATGGGGAGAGAGGGAACTGGACTTTGGGGTACTCAGGAGTGTGATGAAAGAGAAATGACTAGTTATTGGACTGCCATATTCCCCTCTTGGTAGGGACACAGATGTAGGGTGCTTCCAGTCTCCCCACTGCCACAGGACATCTATTTATACTTTAGTACTGGGAACATGTTTAGACTGTGCTGTAATCTGACAAATCCAAAGCAGAAACATGTCGTGTGATCTGATTTTAGTTATTATTAAATACAAGCATGAAATTTGTTACACTGGTATCATAATTTTTATATAACTTTTATATGTGACTTGAGAATATTGTTCCTGTGTCTGTAGCCAGCCTCTCTTCCCTTCAGCTTCCTGACTGAATTCTTTGCTGATTCTTTATTCCTAAGACAAAACCAAGACTGCATGGATCAGGGAAGAGGTATTTTGAATGCAGTGATGCAGGTTCCCATTTACTGTTTGGGTATGATGGGGGTCACCCTAGAGCTGGGGTAGGAGAACAAGGAGAGGAGAGCTAAAGGATACGACAGTTGAAAGGATAATTTAAAAATAACATACAACATGAGAACTACAGTGGACAGTGGTGTGCTGTAGTTAGGATTTTTGCCAAATGAGTATGTTATGGCTATCCATCCTAAGGAGGAGACAGGGAACTATGTGAGATGGTTTTACTACAGATGTGTCTAATAATTCTACTTTGTACTCCTTAATTATACATAATATCTATTTTAAAACGCGGTATATATATGTGTGTGTGTGTGTGTGTGTGTGTGTGTGTGTGTGTGTGTGTGTATGTTCAGGGAAGGAAGATGTCAAACTCCTGTGTTAAAGGGATAGGGGAACTACATCCAAAGACTTATTCATATACTCTTTTGCCAAAATTGTCTCTGTTTGCACCAAAATTCAGCACCAGGCTGGCTAGTTTTATGCCAGCTTGACACAAGCTAGAGTCACCTGAAAAGAGGGAACCTCAATTAAGAAAATGCCTCCAGGAGATCCTACTGGAGGGCATAGGGCATTTTCTTAATTAATAATTGATGGGGAGGGCCCAGTCCATTGTGCGTGGTACCATCCCTGTGCTGGTGGTCCTGGGTTCTATAAGAAATCAGGCTGAGTAAGCCATGGGGAGCAAGCCAGCAAGCAACACTCCTCTATGGCCTCTGCATCGGCTCCTGTCTCCAGGTTCCTGCTGTTTGAGTTCCTATCCTGACTTCCTTCAAGCGTTATGGAAACAAAAGCCAAATAAACATTTTCCTCTCCCAGTTGCTTTGGTCATGGTTTTTCATCATAGTATTAAACTTAGACAAACATCAAGAAGTCTTAAGAACAAAAAGTGTAGGTATCATTTCCTGCCTTTTGTCTTCTACCTGGTTCATTATAAGTACTATTTACCTACGATTCTACGTATCCTAGAATACTTAAGGCTATTGTATAAGCATATGAGTATAAAATGTCAAAATGTAATTATGGTAAACAAACAATTACATTATAGAACAGACTTTAAATTAAAGATTAACTTTAGATATCTTAAAAGATACCTCTAGATACCTTTCTATATGAGCCCAAACAGAACTATTTCACTATCTATAATAATTTGAGTGTTTTTCTACATGTCTCTATAATTTTTTGTATCATTGAGTAATGGTTAGGTTATTTCTGTTCTGTTACTGTGAGCAATATTATAGTAAATATATACAGAGAAAATTCCTAGTAATGAAATTGTAGACTCAAAGGTTTTGTACACATTAAAATGATGGTAGAACATCGTTAAGTAGGGTTTCCACACTTACACATAACAAAGATGTTATCAGTTCATATTTATGTAGTATTTATTGACATAAGTTTACCTTGAGCTTTGATTTTTGCCTATTTGATTGATATAACTTTTTCATTGATGAATGATGTTAAATCTTTATCTCCTTCCCCATGACCTTCCTATGGATATGTGTCAATTTCCAATAGGGTGTTACACATTTTTCTTTTTGATTTATAAATACTTTGCATATTATGGAAATTGGCTCATTGTCACAGCTGTAAATATAGTCTTCTTTTGGCTGTCTTTTGAAATTGTTTTTCTAATGGAATTTCTAAGCATTTGTTTTCTGTAAAACCCTGTCTTGTGTGAATGTAAAAGTCACAATACTTATAATTTTTGGCATCAATCAAACATCCCTAATCTGAAAATTTGGTAGCCCCAATTTTCTGAAATCTATAACACAGACTCTCAAGAATTTTTAGATAAGGAAAACTCAAGCTATTTTATAAAATGACAGTGGGAAAAGATACCCAGCCAGAAGTGGAACCAAGAAATTGTTGTGAACAATGGAGTATAAGGGAGAAAAGAGAATGTTTATTTTCAAGGTTCTTGCTGTGACCTCCTTAAATGTGCAAGGTCACACACACACACCCTGAATTTGCTCACTCTCTAAGCTAGAGCAAAAACTGCATCTACACATAGATCTAGCACTTAAGTTGGACTGAAAATGCAAATTAAAAATCAAAGGAAAAATTAGGGTTAAATTGATAATGACATGTATATGATCTCTGAAACAAGGAACCTGATGCACTTACTTATGAAGATTAATTATAGTCATATATTTTCTTATAGCTTTCATTAGCAGACATACCAATTCATATGTTTATTAGTCCTTTAATGGCTTCGTTGGCACCCTATCCCTCCAGGCTTTATTCTGTACAATGACTAGTTATCACTTCGGGATCATTCAAGTGTAAGCAGCCAGACTGGAGACTGACATAAGCTGTTAGCACACCTCCTCACCCTCTCTTCCATCTCCACAAAGATTCCCTCCCTCAGAACTCTCTTATGCAATATAGTACTTTGAGTCTCAGAGGAAAAAGACAAGAAAAAGACACTAAAGTGATAAAGCTAGGGAAGGAAGAAGTCAAACTATGCCTGTTTGCAAACAACACAGTTTTGTATGTAAAAGAGCCTGCATACCCTATCAGAAAACTCTTAGATCTAATAAATGGATTGCAAGATCCAAAATCAATGCAAAAAAGTCAGTAGCTCTCATTTATAACAACGGTAAACTCAGAGTTCTATCTTATTCAT
Organism: Microtus ochrogaster; assembly: GCF_000317375.1. Taxonomy (NCBI): domain Eukaryota; kingdom Metazoa; phylum Chordata; class Mammalia; order Rodentia; family Cricetidae; genus Microtus; species Microtus ochrogaster. The sequence goes on along the minus strand of NC_022015.1, from coordinate 52,244,990 downwards.
AACAGTAAAAGAAATTTCCTAGCAATAAACCTAACCAAGGCAGTGAATGATCTCTGCAGTAAGGACTTCAAGACACTGAAAAAAGAATCTAAAGAAGATACAGATGATGGTAAAACTTTCCACATTTCTGTAATGGCTAGGTTAACAAAATGAAAATAATGCTGTATTGAAAAAAGTAATCTACAGATTCCATGCAGTTTTCATAAAAATTCCAATGTTATTCTTCAGAGAATTAGGAAAAAAAATCAGACATTTGTAGTTTTCACATTTCTTGTAATAATATAGCTGGGCAGGTTACTAACTGTCCTTCATCTCCTAAGTGGTCACTACTGCTTAGCACTGCTGCCCCTCAGGGATAGTGATGTTGATAAGTGTATTGATGAATGCAACAGGTTCTTGATTGATGTCAACCCTTTGGGGAGACTTGGCTCCATGGTTTAATAATAGAAAATATGAATATATATATGTATATATATATGATCTACTATAGTCTAGGGATATGAAATATATATGCTACTTGCCAGATCTACACTGTAAATTTTTTAGAAAAATTACCTCATGGTGCTCGCTTCATGAATTACTCATTCGCTCAAGATTTATGTTACTTCCTTGCCTCTAACTTCTAGAATAATTCTAAGTAATTTATAGATAAAAATTAGCATTTTTGCCTATTCACATCTGATATCTATTCTGGCAGAACCCTGATTTATTAGAATGTTCCCTGGGCAATGTCATCTAAAGAGTGAGTTTGCCAGGGCCTCAGAGGTAAAGCAATTGCCTCTCTGGGTTTTGTCTCATCCTCATGTTAGCTGACAACTGTAAACTGTGGGATTTCTCTGGACACCAAAGGCTATGACAGGAGAGTTCCCAGCCTGGAGCAGGAGGATCACCAGGCTTGAAACATCTAAAGCAGTAGGCTAGGAGCCAGTGCTGCTGAATTGCAAATTCTTATTTGATTTACATCATGGGCTGGTTCTGCTGTTAGGCAAGTCAGTGTGTCTCTTCAAATAAAGACTAGCTTTTATACAACCACAAGGGCACAGCAGTCAGCTCCATTCCCTGACTCCCAATACACAAAGGGTTCTGATACAGAGATGCTATTGGGCATCTCTAGGAGAGAATAGGCTTCGTTCTCAGCACCAATAAAGTTCGATATTACAGAAAATTTCCTACAGTGATATTAGGATATATTAGATCTGGCATTTTATATTATGGATTTAAGGGCACCAAAGTTCTTACTGACTGTTAAATATTTTTAATCTCACCGCTATTCCTGAGCGATGTTTCTTCTATGTATTCAAATAGCAAGCACATCCAAAGGGATGCAGTTGTTGGGTACCAGGAGTTCATATGAAACTGTCTTACATATTGTAGGATGTTAGCATTCTTGCCCACTCTCCCATGTCATTAATTAAGTACCAGAGATTGGGGCAACTCCAGATTTGCTCTCTCATTTGTCTGTTAAGGGAGGCTGTTCCACCATAGCTGAAAATTATGCAAAAGTCGTCTTTTAGAGTGGTGGCCAAGTGTGGTAGTAAAGGGATCAGGATATAAATGATACAGTCATGAGTGCCTATGATGTGCATACCAATTTAAATCAATTTATGACAGTGCGGTTTCTATAATTCAAAATAAGCAAAATATATAAAAAAATTCCCCCAGAGGGTTCTAAATTCCAATAACATTTGATTGTATTTTAGGAATTCTGCAATCATTTCTGTTTCTTGTTTACTTAAAAATATAAATGTCAAACTCATTTCAATCTGCTCCTTTAGAGAAAAGTGCTCTGGGTGGCCTCATCAGGCAGGGCCACCGTTAAATGTCAGATGTTATTCTGGGGCGAACAGCATCAAATTATCTTTCTAGCAAACTGGCAGTGTGGAAACCTCAGTGCAGGCAGTGACACCTCCATTTACTAACCCTCAGAGCACATGTGTTTGCAGTGGGCTGCCATGAGAGGCTTTCTAAGATTGAATTCAGCCTGATGGAGAGTTCTCATTTGAGCAGAGAGGAAAAGCCGGGAAATTCTAGCTTCATAAAGATGTCCTAGACTGATGTGCGCAATATAATGATAAACCCAAGCCAAATGGAATTTCCATGTGGTGAAATCTAAAATATAAAGTGATGAGCCACCGCCACCACTTTTAATCAATTGGATCCCAAAGACAACTTGAATTTGGTCTTTTTCTTACAATGTCCTTTAGGCAAATGATCAGAAGAAAAATCTAAGATTCTCGACATTCTGGGTTGATTTGCATCAGCCTAAGTTCTTGCCCCGGCAAAGGCAGGATACATTTCAGCCTTACTAACATTCACGATCTCTTGAACACAGGGAATCAGCTTCAGCCTTTTCTTCTTTTGTACTGTAGACTCAGGCCCTAGTGACACTAGATTTTCAACTCTTCAGGGAAAGCTAGTGATTTTTGGTTATTACTTCAGAGACCAAGAAATTCTATCAATTACCACTTAATAATTAGCGATAACAGACACTTGATGATACATGCCAGGATATAATTTTGGCAACTTTTCTATCTTTGGACCCTCTCTATAACTGAAGGGGGAGGTAGACTCTTAGTCAGCAGAGTCAGGCTAGAAGTAGTAAAGCTATTCTAACAAACATCCTGGCTCTGATGGGCTGCTGAGCAGAAGCTCAGGGTCACGGTTGGACCTAAGGCAGTGGGGCTACATAAACATGGTCCATGGTTCCTACTGAGAGGGCCAGAAGGGGACCAAAGTCTGGACTGCCACATGGCACAGTTCTTTTATGGGTTCAGCCGTTTAGTCACAACTATGTGAACGATCATCCTGGGCTCACAGATTCAGAATCATTACTAAGAGAAAACTGGCAATTGGCCGAACATTCTAGGACTACAATAATCTGCTCTCTCACATCTACCTGCCATTGCCCTTCCTAGCACTTGTAACAGGCAAAGACTTCCTCTTCTCCCCAAAACAACATTCCTTCTTTCAAACTTAAAAAAAAAGTTATAGCTTCTGGAAATTTTATAACTTTAGTTACTGAGAACAATAATGTCAATATTGGGGATTTTTGGTAAGCTGAGGGTAGAATCTCTCATCAGAAGAGAGGATTGTCCAACTTTTAAGATACATTTTTAACAATAAAATAATATATTTTAAGCACTATTTATTCTTTAAAAATTTTTATGCGTGTATGCAATGTGTCTAGAGCGTATCGACGGCTGTCGTTGTGGTCAAATAGCTCAACCAATGGACAAGGAACTAGTGTCATTTTCCTAAGCGTATTAGTCTTTGTGGAGTACATGGCTGCCAGTCAACAGAGGCACTCAGTAATCAAAGCAGAGTAACAAGGATTTCCGTATCTTCCAACATTAGTCATTTCCCTGTGTGAGGACTTTCAAATGCCTCTTTCAGTCACTTACAGGCATATGGTAGGAAGTGTTGACCAAGAATTGCCTCGTTGGGCTACAGCAAACCAGAATGAGTTCTCCCCTTCTCTGTTTTGGTGCCCTCTGATCTATTGTCATTCTTAACCTTTAGTTTTTCAAGAAAGAAGTGAAATTTGAAGGGTTTCTAGATCACTATTTACCACTCAGTTCTAGCCCATGACTGGCTAATATAAGACAGAAGTATTTTGGTACTGAGGTATTTCTGGGTGGGATTGTGTGCTAATTGGATTTCCTTTCCCATTTTCCAGAGATCCAACAGGTAGGACATGCCCTGAGAAAACAGGAGTGGGCTTGAGTTGGTAAATGCAGATAATATGTAGTATATGTTATTGACAGAGTGAAGGCTGTGCTATCAAAACATGCTCTAATTTTGCATGTTTGGAACTTTTTCCTGAGTTGTATCATGAAGACACTTGGATCCTGGAACAGCCCATATATGTCTTACATCCTGTATCTGACCAGGCTTACTACCTTTTCAGCTGCTCACCCAAACAACACCGTGTCTGCCCTACATTCCTGTGAGATCCTTATAAATGCATCGCTGGCTTTTAACCTTGTTCATCACTCCAGTATGATCTCTACATGCCATTGGAGCAACATTGTAAAGCACAGTGGGTGATCATCTATAAGTTCTTAGGTCCAAACTCCTTGTAATTATATCCGAGTCTTTGCTAAGCTTTTCATGTCTTCACTGAAGGTCCTGGGATTCTGTCCCTGCATGCTACCCAGAATGGTTCTTCCACTGCCGTCCCTCTCTTCATTCAAGACCCTGCTTCAGTGTCCTCCTGCTACAGGCCACACCTGACTAATACAAACAGCCCTCCAGACCTATTCACGTGTGTGCCCACAGATACCTTCCTCGGCTTTATTTTTCCTAATAGCACTCATTACCACCAGATAACACATATTCATCTATTTTCCTCTTACCCTCTTTGTCTTTGAGTTAAACTCAATGAATTATTTCTGCTTTTCCAGATCTTAACAAAAGCAGATATATACTAAGAGTTCAGAAGATATTTTATTCAGTAAAGGAATAATTGGCATTGTCCCTGGTAGGTTAAATTTGCAGTTTAAAAAACTGTGACTGGTTGAGTAGTCTAAAGCAGGGAACTTCTCATGTCTAAAATAATTCTCTTCTTTAAGCAGAGCCCTCGGTAATCCCTGACAAGGCTTTTCTACTGACTGGTAGAGAGGGCTGTGGGTGGGATGATGGATGTCAGAGACAGCCAGTGCTTCTGTTACTAATAATTGGCATGCTGATGAGAGTTTAAGGGTCTCCTGAACATGATATACTTTATGTTTAGTAGACGTGTACTCCATAAGTTGATGCCATTTGTGCAGGTAAACAGGCTCATGGGTAGGTTACTGCTTTGAAAGCTCTCTCCTCTGATTGATGAGGCTTGATATTTCAGTAGGAGACTGTTGAATGTGTCCTGATAGTTCTAGAACCACCATGGGTATAAGAGGGGGTGGGTAGGATGGCTACCATTGAATGTCTAATTTTCAGGCAACTGAGTTCTTTGCCATTTCCATTTTGAAGCAGAAAATGCAAACAGAAGGGGAGTTTTTAGAATTTGTAGAATAAAGCTTAATTAATAAAAGCATGAATCGCTAATTTCTAATTATGATACAAAGCAAAAAGTATGCTCAGATAAGAAGGTAGAATTGCTGTTTCGAACACTGAGCAGGGGTGCCACAAATGTTGATATTCTTAGGCTGATACATGTTATGACCAGGTCTGCTCCCCTTCCCAGGTCTGTTCTTGGGGCTACTGTGGTTGTCATGGGCAACTGCTCGTGTGGTTAAGTGAATGGAACCTTTTCAGGGGGCCTGATCACTTTTCACACCTGAGGAGCTTACCTGTTTTCTTACCCCTTTGGGTCTGAACACAGTAAGGACTGAAGTCTGTCTTATAATTTAGGGATTACTCACTCATCTAGTGACTTCTCATCTCAGATTTTCATACACCAAGGGGGACTAGGAACAACGCCAGGATATATTTACTGAGTTTAATGGCAGAATGGTAGGCTCAAACTCATGACATCTACTGCAGCCCACAGATACAGTCTTCTTAGCTTCCTGTGACTTCTGGGCTCTACTGGGCTTCTGTAATCCATTTCTTGCTACTGCTCATACTAGCGGAGTGGGAGGCTGTGGGTTTCTATGTTGCCTCAGAATCCATCAACAAAATAAGCCCTTTATGCTCTGTGCTCCTCCTCTGTATCCACAATCCTTGTATGAATTCCCATTTATGAATACGAACCCAAACTGCTGCTTTCTGCGATAGTAAAGCAATGGTCCAATGTCTCCACAAATATGATATGATGTGTCCCTGATGAGTTGTTATCACTCCAGACACTGCCTCTTGTTGGTTCTCCCCTAATGTCCCTAACCATCTGCCATGGTCACCCTCATCCTCTCGGTGTCTGGACTCTGCTGCTCATGGGCATGAGGTGATTGATTGGTCAGGATCCTCTATGCCTGCCCCTTGCTCAGTCCCTCCTTTCCTGGAAGGCAAGTTGTACATTCAGCACTTTGAACCCCTTTGGAGAAAGACATCCTTTCAGATACATATACCAAAAGGTGTCTCTTTGGAATGAAGAAAAGGCACCCTATTGTCAGTGCAGCTGTCAAGCATAAGGCTCAGCTAACAGCCCTGGCCCGTCTAACTCTGGCTTGCGTATCCTCAGCTGGTATCTAACTAACCTAACCACACATCCACCTCACTTTATACATTACAACACGGCTGGTTCAGGAGCCACCAGGACCTGCACAGGGATGGGCTTTGCTGGTCTAGCAAGTGTTTCTCATTGACCTGTACTCAACTTAACCTTGAGTTTTTTTCTTGTGTCCTTATTGCTCCCCTGTCTTTCAGTTTCTGGCTCATTTCTCATTAAACTCTCATACCTAACCCAATAGCAGCAGAAAAATTACCACTGTTGCCTAAAATAGCTTAAAATAGTACTAATTATATAGCATCTCCCCATCCATTCTCTCGAATTCCCAGATGAAGTGTTTTCACCAAAGCTTACCACCTGACTGATGTAGCCCTCCCCAAAGGCTCCCCTTGGGTTCCAGCTGCAAAGATTTAAGAAAGGAGTTTCCTAACATAATTTTTATTTCAGATGAGCCAAATTTATTATTTGAGATTTCACTCTGAATAGAATAAAAGTATAAAGCTTGGCTAAGTTAGTAGCAGGAGGGACAATGAGAGAGGGGGGCCTAGGGAGAAAAGTCAAGGCCAGAGAGACCTGACATCTCAGCTCAGTGAGGAAGGTGGCTATAGGAAGTAGGATCCTTTTGGGGCAAAGGCAGAGAAGAGAGATGGGATTTGGACCAGTTGAACCACATGGCACTGAGCTTTTGAACAGCAGCCGAAGAGAATCTAGTGTTTCTTGGAATCACAGGCTTTGGAATTGTAATCAATTATATCTAAGCTTCTGTGATATAGTCAATTACATAGTCTGAAATACCCAGTCCCTGAAGCCTCGCGTGTCACTTTGTGAAAACAGAAGATTTTTCTTCTGAGAGAAACTTTAGTAGGTGATCCCAATGGGGGAGCATCCTTTCTTTTCACAGCCAAATGTTTATGTGACAACTTCAGTACAGAGCTCCCGAGTCCTTAGGAGAAATGACCACAGCCATCAGATATGTAGCATGTGGCTTACACAAGTGCTCCTCCCATTCATCAAAGTGCACACGTAGCTGGAGACAGCAAATGTATACATACATAAATATAGAAACAGTGGTCAAGTTTGAGCAAGATGTCTGCCCAGGATGCTTTAGTTTAGAAAAACATTCAACCTTCCTGAGACTCCTCTGTGCTAAGATCAAAGCCTGATTTGTTTTTGCCTTTTTCAGTCACAAAAAAAAAAGAACTTAATAAATAGCAGCCATTTCTCTAGGGTGCCCTTCTTCTCTGGGTACTGTGAAAAGGATGTCAGAAAAGTTTGAGAGAAGGCTTATCTGCATTCCTGAACCCCAGATGGGGCTGACTTTTGGATGTGTAAAATCCTGAGCTTGAGCCCAGTCATTGTGTTAATGTTCTCATGCTTCTACTTGTTTTCTCCTGGATAAGTTCCTTCATTCAGTACACTGGCTCAGGAAGAACCATGGCTGGTGCATTGCTGTTTCCTTGAATTTCCATATCATCGCTGCACAGGATGCTTAATTACTTAGCGTATTCCCTAGGTGGCATGGGAGTGGAAAGAGAGGCTCGCTTACTTGTGTTTATCTTCTGGAGTGAGATGTGCTTTTCCAGTTGTCTGCGGAGTTTCACCTCTGCTCCATATTTTCCCGTGGTCCCATTGTCAGCCAGGATGAAGTGGGAATGCATGCTGTTGAGGACGGTGAGCTTGCTCATGGGGTTGGACATGGTCTGGTATGGCCGGACTACCTGCAGGTAGCAAAACGAAGCCCATGTCAGAGAGGAGAAAAGAAGACGTGAGACAGAGGATGAGAGAGATTGAAAGAAAGCTCAGTGGTCCTCTGGTACAGTGAGGAGCAGCTGGCACCCTCTCTCTGGAGCTAGAATAGAAGAAGGGTAAATAGTAAAAGTCCCATTAGAAGGAAGACTGTTCCTAGAGAAGTGTTTCTTACCAGATCTATAGTTTGACTGTGTTAGAGTCATGCTCTGACGACTGTTTCATTCAAAATTGATATCTTGCTACTGAGCCAAACATCCTTTCTAAATTTAACTCATGTATTTCTTTCTTTCCTCCTTCTGTCATGTCCTTTATTTAATAGGTAGAAGTCATTATTATGGAGAATGGAGTCAGTTTCAGGAGTTGGGGAAGGGGCAGTATTTTGCTGTTGTTGTGTTTGTTTGTTTTGTTGTTGTTCAATCTCACTTAGCAACCAGAAACTCTGTTATTTAAAATCAACAATATCCTTAATAACACTCCTTAAGTACAAAAGAGCTTGACTATAAAATAACCCTCTCAAGAGATGAAATTGAATCAGGCCTAAAAGTTCATCTCTATTCTGTTCTCTCTCTCTCTCTCTCTCTCTCTCTCTCTCTCTTTCTCTCTCTCTGCTACTTTTATTTTAATTTCAAAATGAATTGTACTCTGTAAAATAGAGTAATTTCAACAGAATCTTTGACATCTTTGCTATCAAAAGTCATATCTATTTCAACCTGTTGCTTTTTATATAGGATCTACCAGACACGTGATATTTATTTTGTAGATGTGAAAGTAAAGAAGTAGATATATGAGTTACCCAAAAATTTAGACAAATAATCAGACTTTACATTCAATGCCTGATTCAAAACTCTGAGCTTATGATTTTTTTCCCCATGCTGCTTAGAGCAAATCAGACATACATTGTATTGGCAAACGATTGCTAAAATATCTAGGTTAGAGCTTCAGCTGGAGAGGGAGAAAAGAGGCTGTTCAATAGGCTCTCTGTTGCACAGTCTCAGCATGGTTACATCTGCACAAAATCACTGAAATTGACAGAACAGGAATAGATGCTACTGGGCTCTGATTTTTGGGTCTTTGTGCAGTGCATCCATTAATTATACAGAGGACATGTACTTGCTTCTTCCGGCATGTAATAACTCAGTATGCAATGCTGGCATAAGATTGAGTCGTGTGTTAAAGGCATTACAGAGTGATTTAGTGAGGGCAGTTTTCAATAGCAAAGAGCTATTTTTTTAGACCTTGTCATTTTTTAGACCTTGATCTTGATTCAAAACCTACAGTACAATGGGCCCGGAAGATGAAATGTACTCAATAAACAGAATGAATAGGCAAACCCGAGACAGTCATGCTTTTGTTCAAACCTGGGAAGGCAATGGATCTCCTCTTTTCAGAATTGTTAGGGAGCTGATCTGATTTAAATTTAAAATGCGTCTATTATTATGAAATAGTCTCCAGTCCTGTTATATGTGTCCTAGATTTTAACATAGCATTTATATAATGCCAGTCCCCAGTTTCATTTTAATTGCTCCTTGTTGATTTTTAAAGCTGATAACCTTGATTGTGGCCTCGAAAAGCCTTATGGGCAGTAGTCAATTGCTGTCTTGTCCAGAACAGTGAGTGGGATTCTTCCGGAATGAAGAGGCCTGCATTGGGAAGCTAGTCCTGCACGCTGCAGCACTGGGAGAGTGGGTGGCTTGTGGTTGAAATTTCCATTTGTTGCCACTCATATTTGATCATAAAACATTCATCCTACAGGGGAGTGCATGCTAATAAATATTAATGCGTTGCTGGAAGGTTTAGCAGAAAGACTTTTCCCCTGTTCTGAAAGTGCCTCTCCAGTGCACACTGGGCAAAGGCAAATGCTTTAGTTATGGTGCTGGATTTCAGTGGCAGGTCCTGAGGACTCAATGCCAAGGGGATGCAGAGGGGCGGCTCTATAAGAGGGAGAGGAAAATGGAGTTCTGGAGGTTAAACAATATGTGATAGTCATTTGTGCCATCTCCTTCCCCCTCCCCCTCCACTTTAAGTTCTGAATCTTCTTAAAGACTACTAGTAAAAGCAAAAATTTCAAGAGGAATAAAAAAGGAATAAAGATAAATGTGAATTCAGCTGAGTACCACATCACAAAATAAAAGGCAATTACACAGTCTTCCTGTGACCGTCACATCTCTTTCCTCCCTTATGGAATCCTATGTCCACTGGTGCTTCAGTCTTTGGGTGTGTGACAACCTTCTCCTAGGAAATATAGCCCAGGAGTACTTAGGGAATTCGATACATCTGCGGATTTTGATTTCTTCATTATCCAAATCACCTTGTCTTTTGTTCTCACATGTAACAAGTTATACGTTGCCATATTTTGGCAGAGACCTTGTCTGCTGAACAATAGAGAATATAAATCTGAAAAATGATTAAAATTCCCCTGTATTTCTCTCTTCTTTGGAGGAAGCTTTTTGGGGTCCTGGAGCATCCTCAACAACATAAATCAAGGGAGGAATTGCAGTTCGGTTCATGGCTGTTGAAACCCGATTCTCTTAATTTGCAAAGAGGAAATAATAACACTGCTGACTTCAGGGGGACTGCTTTAGATCACACATGTGAAGCACCAGCCTCACTGCCCAGCTCCTACCAGGCTTTCTTGAAGTTTGGATTCCTTAGCTAGCTGTCTTATCTCTTCCTATAAGTTCCCTATTACCAACTATATGCTTCTAGTTGTAAACTAGTGATCAATACATAATATGGGATAAGTCACTCACTCTTTATTTAGATCAGTGTAAGAAGAAGAAGAAAATCAACCATCTGTTGGCAAAATATGCAAAATATGTTTTAATTTTCACATCCCCCAAGGCATCTAAGAGGATGATGGCACACAACTATTTGTTGATTAACTGAAAGTTTGAAGATAATTTTTCAAGTACTTTAGAGACATGTATTTTGGTCTAACTTGCCTACAAAATCCATTTAATATTCTTCATTACAAACATGTCTGTAGTCTCTTCTTATTAGAGTTACAGTCTGCGTATCTACAAATATCTCCTGATCATTTCTTGTGTGTTTTCCAAATAGAACAAATATTGCTTTTTTCATAACAGGAATACAAATGTACTTCTTCTTCTGACATGTTTTAGAGGCAGCCCAGCAGTTTCATCATCAAGAACTCATACAGAGAGGATGGCTGTCTTTGGAAGTGTGTGTTGCTATGATGGTGATATTTTCATCGTATACTGGGTGACTGTGGATGCTTCTCAGTGGGGACTTTGTGAGAGATTAAATCATAAAGATCCATAACCTGTATGGGGTAAGATGTTCCCTTTCACTCTTAAGAAATTTGGAGAGCTGAAGCCATGTACCCCTCCTTGGAAGAGTTGAGAAGACAGGCACTCAAATAATTTTCTGCATTTTATTCTTGAGATCATAGCCTACATCGAGGAATGTTGAGCAGTGTCTGAAAGTCTTTTTAACTAGTCTTCATGATTGGCAAGTAAGTCTACTTAGAAGTGGACCCTAGACCTTTCTACTCTCTGGCCATCACTGATCATAGTTGTATAAGTAATCACTTTTTTTTCTTGTCCCTCAAGAGTAAGTGAACACATATTTACTTGTTCACTCATTGCATACCATTTAGTACTGCACTGGGCATTTGATAGAATCCTGCCTCATGCCTCTATGTACACCTTCGTTCTGAAAGAGAACACCATTGAAGAGTGAGATCTTGTAAGAGGTCATGCAAGGCGTTAACAGGAAGCATCCTTTATGTATGGTCATAGACTGTTCTATTTGTATTCTGAACCTGGGCTTAAATCAGTCATTTGCAGATAACTGCTAGAGCTTTTCTAAGTATGTTCAGTCATGTCATGGTCTCATATAAGAATAGTCACAAGAATCACAAGAAATCAATGTAGAGGAACTATAGTTAGTTTCTATAGCTACTACCTTGTAACCTTGGGCAGATATCTGAACTCATGGCTCACTACTTCATTAATTTCTTGAGGACATGCAGCCTAAGATGGCACTATGCTGACCTGAGGACATACATGGTCATATGTCAAGATAATATCTCCTAATACATGTTCAAGATATGCTAAGTTTTCTTATCTGTCAATGACAGGACTCCTAACTTCTGGAAGCTCCCTTCCTCTAACACTCGAGGCTGCATCCACTTTGCTAGAAAACATGCTTCCTGATTCAAGGCAGTGGAGAACAATGGCCGAAAATGAGTACTGGCTACAAAAGTAAAGTCGCATCCTCCCTCATGCTTTGCAATCTCGTCTCTCTTCTGGCACTCTGTACAGGGCAATGACAATTTGGCTACCCGAGATGCCTTTTCCTAACAGAACTGAGTTGGGATAAACTGGGTTTTTCTCTCATCAATCAGAGGCCCTCTGCAGTTCCAAGTCCATTCCTTAGTGACTTGTGTACCAACATGACCCAAACAAACAGCAGAGTTGGGGACAAACGGCCTAAAGAGTCACCATCTCCTAATAGCAACACAGTTTTACTTTAGGCAAGAAGAAAACAAGCATTCATTGACCACATCTAGCATGCGTGCACTGAGGAAAGAGCCCATGGAGTAACGCTTTGTCTTTATTTTATCCAGGGCTCTGTAAGGCTCTGACATGCGAGGTGTCTTGGCCAAATGTGTTCCACCGCTCATTCAAATCTAGATCTGAAGTTCCTTTTTAAGCCAGCACGCATTAGGAAGGAAAACACAGGACTGTCTCATTTTAAATTTGTAGAGGCTGCAGTTGACTTTGCTATTGGGCCTTTTGGTTACTGACTTATCTGGGTTTGGAATCCTTCCAACAGCTGGGCACATTGTTTCCTGTAGAGCCATCTAGAGCAGTTATTTAGGAGGTCAGGGAAGGGATCAGCAGGGAGCCAGATGGGATTGTATTTTGGTGAGAGAGAAATGAAAGGTGAGAGTCTCTAAGGATTCTGGCATCCCCGTGACGGCTGGGGAAAAGGGGTGCTGCTGAGAAGTGGAAAGCAACCTTTGTGTCAGAGATACAGGAGCGTGGAGACTGAGAGAATGAAATGAGAAAAGAAAAGGCTTTCTATGCCATCACCCTCGGAGAGGCGTCAGCCAGCAGGGCCCTGGCTGCACATTTCATGTTCAGTCAGTGCAGCTGTTAAGGGTAGGCATAAAGCAAGCGACCCGAAGCTCAGCTGCTGCCCATTGGCTCAGCACACACGGGAGTCAGTCAACCCAAGGACACATTTTCAAAGAGTGCTCAGATCCCTGAGCGGTGGGAGTCGCACTAAATTCTACAGGTGCATCGATGCCGTCTTTCTGCAACCCTGTGTCGCACAGAGTTCTGTGGCGCTCATTCTATACGGTATGCTGGGATGGAGTCACCTCCCTTTGGCCCATCCTGAGGGGAGCCATGTGCCACTCACTACTGGTGATGAAAAAAGGCCCCGAGGAGGGATTCCTTTCTCCAGCAGTCACCGTGGCCCTAATGGGGGCAAATTTAAAGAGTATTCAGAAAGTCCTTGGAACTCTTCTCTCAGTCTGTGTCCGATGCAATGACTCACGACTAAGGGATAAAGTGAAAACTGATCGTGTATAACCAGAAAAGGCTTCCCCTTAGCTTTCCTTCTGTCAGAACATGTACTCTGGAGAAAGCTGGTGCCATGTTGGAAGATGGTTTCACACCTCTTTGAAGAGGTACACGTGACCAGGAACAACATACAGCAACAGCCTAGTGAGTGAGCTGTGCAGAATCTCAGACTCTAGTGCTACACAGTTGCCATGTGATCATTGCCTCAAGAGACCTGCATCCAGAGCTTTACAGGAAGCCGCTTGCAAATTCCTTCCCCGGTAACTGAGAACCACTGTTTGTTACTTAAGCCATTAAGTTTGAAGGTCGTTTTTATGCTTCTACAGATAAAACTATCCTGTACTACTATTGTCTTTCATTAGGACTTCAAAATATGTCTTCTTCTTCTTCTTCTTTGGACGAGTTGGTATAAATAATTTCATGACTGCTGTTACCCTCTGCCTCTAGACATGAGTCCTCAGTGTTGCCTGGAATTCCTGCCCTGTGATTTTGGTCAGTTTTGATGTGTGCTCCTTTGTTGGTGACCAACATCCTCCAGTCTCTTCATACTGCTGAACAAATTCCTCCCCTTTGTATTAGGCAGATGGTCTGACTTCTGTTCTTGCTAGTTGATTAGGGTAACTCTACGAATTGTATGTTTTCTGTGTCTCCATATGTAAATTGAGGCTAGTATTACAATCTCCTTATTGAGATATCCCCCCACCAATGTGCAATGGTTCAACTTGTGATTTTTCAACTTTATGAAGATATGAAAAGCAATACACATTCAGTAGAAACTACCAAGTTTTTCTGGGTTAGTGACCTTCTATCATAAGGTTCTGTAGCGGCAGCAAACCATAGCATCCAGGTACACATATGGTTAGAAAGGTAAAGGATTGATTTGGTGCTCTACAGTTTCCTGTGGCCACTAAACCATAGGAACTATTCAACACTCCACTTCAAAACAGACCCAACCGTAGGTCGATATAAGTATTCTGAGCAGTTCAAGGCTGACGGACCTAATGATGTTCATTAGGTTAGGTATATTAAATGGGTTTCTATTTATACTATTCATGGCTCACAGTGGGATTATGGCACATAACCTCACCACAATATACCCTAAAGAGTAACTGAGAAGCCAGCCTTCAAGAATGATGCTCTCAAATCAATTAAGGGGACAGTACGGTAGCATTGGCTAAAATCCCAGCCGCATCCTTCACTGCTCATGGAACACCTGGAAGTTGACTCAATCTCTCTTTTTGAAAAAAGTTTTGAGATTTTATTTGTTCTTATTTTATGTTTTTGTTTTTGTTTTTGTTTTTTTTTTTTTTGCCTGCACAGATGTCTGGGTACCATGTATGCAGTGCCTTGGAGGCTAGAAGAGGGTAACACATCTCCCGAGACTAGAGTTATAGACGGCTGTGAGCTGCCATGCGGGTACTGGGATTCAAACCCCACTTCTCTGGAAGAGGAGCCAGCGCTCTTAACCACTGAACCATCTTTGGAGCCCCAACTGACTTAGGTTTGCCACCAACAAAATGAGCATAATGAATGAAAATTATTTCTGAGCACCCTGTGGAGAACTAAATGAGTTTTTATGCAAGGAGCTAGATATCTGGTGGTTCTTAGTACAAAGCTGTTAGTATAATAACTGACAATGATAAACTTCCATTCTAAAGCCCTTTTAATATCTTGACACAACCTTGCAAGTGTAACTTCTTCCCTCTTCTTCAGTTACAGATGGTTTCTTTTTTTTCTGTCTCCTAAGCTTTGGACTCTGTACCACCTCGTGACCCTTCTAGGATAATTTTTGCAGAATTATTATCTGTTTTCCCATAAGCCTTTTTCCATGACCACTATGTGATGAAGGTCAAATCCATCTTGTCTCAAGGAAGAGTCCCTCACAGTGTGACTCCCATGGGCTACCCCTATTTATTACCCTTATACCCCAAGCACCAATGGCACACATTGTTTTTAATCCCTTACATTAGAACTGCATAGCCAACCCCACCTCTCTCCTGTTCCCTGGAACATCAGCACCTTCTCTGCTGCTTAAATCCCTCACCCTGGGACTCCTGTAGATGACCCGTCTCTCCTCAGTGCCATTGATGCTAACGCTGCCTTTCTTCTTCTGCCTGTGCTTGCCTTTTTGTCACGCCACTAAAGCAGTTTGGATCAATGTGCCAGTGATGTCTAAACAACAGTTCTGATTCCAGGCCATCCTCAGTCTGTCATTAGCATTTGGCTCCCTTCGCTCTGCCTTTCTGAAGCACTGCCTTCCCCTCGTCATCATAACTTACGGTTCAGTCCCTACATCTCAGCCCCTCATAAGTTCCTTTTGTTGGCTCTTTTCCCTCCGTTTGGCCATTAAATTGCAGATATCATCAGGATGCAGGCTTTCTTTCCCTCCCTGTCCACCCTCTCATGGTGATGCCAACCACTAGGATGGCCAAATTGCCACCATCTGAGATGACTTCCAAATCCAAGCTTGTAGACAAATCTTTCTGCTTTTGCCTCACACACCATGTAGCTTGCCAGAAATCCTCCTGGAAATGTCTCAAGGAAACCTCGAAGTGAACATGCTCAAATCCAAATTCATCATTACCTTCACCAAAACTTCACTTCCAACACAAGTGATCCTAACTATTGCCTTGGCAGTTTGCCCAGAACCTGTGTGGTCCAGGCTCAGCAATCTCTGACTCTGCCCTGTATCACTAACAGACGTCATTGGGTTTCCTTGCCTCTGACTCTTTCCTTGCACATCGTCTGGATACATCCTGTCTAACCCAGTCATAGAAGTCCAAAAAATCTCATGCTGAGACCACTGTTGGGATGCCCTTTCAATTTATGGTGTGAAGTCATATTTGGCTTGCCCCAAGGATAACTGACAAATGTACTGAATTGATAACCACATCCAATCCAGCAATCAATTGTGTTATGGACCTTGGTAGTTCTTGGCTTAAAATGCAAAGTTAGCATTAAAAGGACCCTTTTCACAAGAATTCTCGAAGGTTATAAAAACTCAAGGAGATAAACTTTTAATTTATTGAAGTACAACTCTGAATAGATAGTTTAATAGTTTGATATGTCAGAAAATCTGCCAGACATAATGTTCATCCTTAAGTTCAAACAAAAACATAGCTTTGCTTCTGATTATAGATTTTTAATTTGGGATGTGTCTGGTTAATGTGGTTGGTGAGAGATAAAGATTTCAAAAAAATTTTAGTTGCCTCCTATGATTCTTGTTAAGCTGTTTTCTAAAGGAATATAAATTTAAAGTGAGAATTTTAAGTGAGAATTGCTAGAAATTGTTTCCTGACTTCACACTAGAGGTACTTTTATAAGTTATCTGTCTAAGCCAAGATTTTTTTCAGATCTCTTGATATGAGTTGTCTCAGGAAAAAGTTGGATTTTGGGTTCCAGTTCATAGTTCATTTACTTAACCCCTGCAATGCTGTTCTATTGCAGGGCATATTCAGTAAATTATAATTAGCTCCTCTAGATATGATCATGATAATGCTATATAGCAACAGAAAAACCATTTTTACAATTAATTTAGGGATGAAGACATTAAGTGTTCAAATGCCCTTCAATGACTGACATTCTCATGCAAAGTGTTATACTAATGTTTAATATTCCAGGCACTCTAACACTGGTGAAACAAACTAAAATTTTATGTCCCCTCCCACCCCAATTCTAAACTGAAATCCCAATGTACAAGGTGATGGTGTTAGGAAGTGAGATCTCTAGGAGGTAGTTATATCATGAGAGTCGAACCCCCAAATATGGAGACCACTTGGTTTAAGATCCTAATAAAGAGGGACCCTGGAGAGATGAAATTGTCATAAAGGAGAGAGGGGAGAAAGATACATCATTATATTTTATTTATTTTCTGATGAAGTCTAGATTCCATGATGCCTAACTTACCTTAATTAGGAAATATTTATTCAAATTGAGGCTCTAAATTGAGTTCTGATAATCCTGCCGCTGATATATATTGCCCATACTATTCTCAAATTGTAGATTCTCCAGGCCCAGCCTCTTGACTGGTGTGTACAGGCATGGGTCACTATGTCTGGCCTTGTCTTTTCATAAGATTGTTACTTTTATTCTAATGTGAAACTTGAAAAAAAAAACACTATTACCGCAAAAGAGCCTAACAAATTCTATGTACCTTCAAAATCATCAGTGTTGGGAGAAAAAAAGCAGCAGAATGGTCAAAATTCAATAAGCCTTGGTCACAGATTTATTGAAAAACTAGACTACCATTATATTTTAAGTGCACGGTGTAACCTGACATTTTAATTTCCATTCAAAAAAGAGATTTTGACTATATTCTTTTAAAAATGCAATTGAATCATGTGAGCTGATTATGCATACTAGTGGGTTCAACATGAATTTCTCTATGTGCACATAACACAGCCTGATCAAATTCAACTTCCTTTTTTACAATCACTATTCTTCCTAGTCTCTAGTGAGTATTCTGATATCAACATTTTTTAAAGCTTCTACATATAAGAGAGACCATGGTGTCCTTGCTTTCCTGTGTCTAGCTTATATTACCCGATGCCACCAATTCCATTTTACTGCAAATGACAGACTCTCATTCTTCTTTATGGCCAGGTAATATTTAATCATACATACGATATGTGACATATACAGTATATATTATCAGCTATATGGAATAATATATATATGATAGTATATCTGATAACATATATATATGTGTGTATGTATATATGTTCAATCATTTGCTGCTGGGCATTCAGACTAATTCCTTATCTGTATCTGTTGTGAACTGTACTGACTTCCCTTCCTTTGGATATATGCCTAGAAGTGGGATAGCTGGATCCTCTGGTATAGCTATTTTTAGTTTTTGAGGAACCTCTATACTGTTCTGAATAATGATTGGGCTAATCTATATTACTATCACCAGTACATGAGGTCCATTTTTGCACATCTTTGCCAGAATTTTTTATTTATTTTATAATACCTGTTTTCATTGTAGTTAGGATTTACATGTCCCTGATAGCTAATACTATTCAGTGTTTCAATATGTTAAGAAACTTGGTTATTTTCCCATTTTAAAGTTAGAAGATTTGCTTAAGTGTTTCTAAGTTTCTAAGTAGTCTAGCTATATTACCCCTTTGTTAGAGAAGTAATGGCAATCATTTCCTTTTATTCTGTAGGCTGCTTATTTATCCTGTTTCTTCTCATACTGTGGAGACGTTTTGAGTTTGATTTCATCCCAACTAGTCAAGTTTTGCTTTTGTTTCCTGCCATTGCAGGTCCCCTGTAGAAAGTTACGGCCCCTATGGGGCCTTAAAAGCCTCCTTCTTTTTCATCTTCTTGTGGCTTCAGACCTCATTAAGCCTTTGATCCCCACTCCTCATTTCAATGATTTTTTTCCTTTTATTGAAACTAGATTTTCTTACATAATATGTTCTGATTATGGCTTCCCCTGTCTGTAAAACTCCCAGCTTCTCCCCTCCCCACCCCCAGTCTGGTTCTATCTCGAACAGAGAGTGAGAGATAAGGATCCTGGCTGAATCCTTTGGGGATCTGCACCCTTCTCAGCACCGCTTCTACAGAGAGCCCTTTTGGGGCTCTGCTAGGCATCGGGTACGTGTGCATGCATGGCATCTCTGCTCAGATTCATTGTGCCAATGCCCTGCTGTCTAGGACACTGCTGCTCCACAGCAGATCTTGACATCAGGTTTTGTGGTGCTGCCAGCTTTTATGCCCTCAGGAGTCTTTTGGCTATCTGGGGCACTGTGGTTCCATACAGACCTTAAGGTCATTTTTTCCTGTTCTGTGAAGAATGTCATTGACATTTTCATAGGGCTTCCATTGAGTCGGCGGTATATTTAAAGACTATTAATTCTTCCAATCCACAAACATGAGAAGCTTGTGCACTTTTAACGTCTTCTTAAATATATTTCATCAGTGTCTTATAATTATTATTGAGTCCTTTCACTCCCTTGAGTGTTTATTCCCCAGTATTCCTTGCACTGTTCAGAATCCAGGCAGTAAGTGCAGGTTGGGTTCTTTCTGTGTTGCAATACTAATCCTTTAAAGACATCTAGTGCATTTAGGTCACAATCAGTCTTGTTGTAGACCCCCAGCATGGACTTTATAACCCTAACAGCAGAGCTTAGCATCTTTGGAATTTGTGGGGAGAAGACCTGGTTGTGCATTAAGAAAGAGGGAAGTGCTGGGAACTTGTAATCACATGTCTATTATCTCACGCTACTTTTTATCTTACCTTTTTCCAGCTCTCCTAGTTCTCTGTGAGGTGTGGTTTGCTTTTGTTAGCTCTCTGGGAGCATGAAGGATGAAAGCACATAATTTATGGGGTATATGAGCACCCTTCCCTACCCTCTGGGCTAGCACCAAGACCATTTTAATTATTGGGACACCATAAAACATCTCTCGTTTCTACTAGCATGTGTATATTCTTATTGGCATATGATGGAGATGTGATAAGAAGAGGAAAATAAATTGGGACTGAGTTTTCCAACTCACAAGGGAGAAATTGCTAACCGAAGTCTTGCTTCCTGTCATCCTATGGCAGTCACAAGGTTAACAAATATGGAATAGGATAAGCCAGCATTCTCTGCCTGTGCTAGGCCAATGAAGTTGTTATCTTGTTACTGTGTCTTTAAAGAATGCTTTAGTTTAATCATAGTTTATATGGATGAGAAAATTCTAGAACTGCAACCCCAGTTGAATAATAATGCTTATGATAGAAATATTTAAGTCATGACCCTTCCAAAATGACTTCTGAGTCGTCCTAACATTTGAAATAATTAATTTATAGCCTCATATTTGGTCTAACTAAAAAAATCAGTATTTATTTAAAATCCAGCTTGGAGTTTGAGGCTAGTTTATTCTGGGAAAAGTAGTCCCAGATACTCTGAAATGATAGAAAGCCTCTTTCCCAGTCAGACCTGCCTGCCTCACAATTTGGGGATTGCCAGCTGGATGAAGCACCCAGGAAACTTTAGTTAAGAAACCCCTTTCCTATCTTGCTTTCTTTCTCCTCCATCCCATGTCTTCCTGCTAACTTTGTATCTACGAGTGTTATTTGGTAGTGTTGGCCATGTGTGCACATTGGATATCACCTCTAGAATCTGCTCTTTTGTTTCATAGCATCCTTTCTTGGGTTGCATAAAAAAAATGTCTGTATGATGTGAGAATGACAAGACTGTGCTCCAGACTCAGAACAAAAGAATCAGTTTTGAAGCAGTTGGTCCCCAGGATTTAGTATCTTATTGTGGCTCCAACAGGTCTCTTTATAGCAAATTATTTAGCATAAATGTTTTACCTCTGTGGGGCTTTAATTAAAGAAGAGTGAATTGCTTTAATGTACTGAATAATGATAAAAATTTTATTGTTATTGGAGGAATAAACTATAGTCACTTGCTTACTACTAGTTTATCAATTCTGGTTGATGGACTTTTGAGAAGTTATATAGGGAGCAATATCCATGGGAAGGTGGTAATACTGTTTATATTTTGCAAGTGGATTCCCCAGAAAAACAAACAGAAATGAAATCATAACCTAGAAAAAAAATGGGAAGAATGCTCTAGACCTCTACTGTGGGTTAGTGTGCAGTCCTGGACATAAGAAAGAGAAACAGAGACTGGAACTCTTTTATATTTTGGCCAGGGCTTTTTAAAGCTAGATGGAAATACGTCATAGCCAAGTACTTACCAAAGGAGGGGCCAACAAGGGAAGTCATGATGTTGAATGGAAGGCACTCCTTTTGGCTTTCCTCAATTGGGCAATGAGCATGCTAATGCTACAAAAGTCTGAGCCTTGCAGTGAGTGGGAGAGCCCTACTCTGATGGAGCCCAGCTCTGATGGAGCACAGCTCGGATGGTTACAGCTCTGATTCAGCACAGTTCAGAGGATTACTGCTCAGATTGAGGACTACTGCTCTGAGGGACTATGACTCTGATGAAGCACAGCTCAGACAACTTCTGCTTTGCTGGAGTACCACTTTGATGGAGCACAGCTCTGACAGAGCACATCTCAGAGGACTACCATTCTGATGGTGCACAGCTCAGATGACTTCATCTTTAATGGACTACTGCCCTGATAAACCAGCCAGTTCATGTTGCCCGATGTTACATGGGATAAACACAGGTTGGTGTTGTCATGCCAAGAATATGTTGTTTGAGCAGAGGCAGAGCAGTTGGTCTATCTTATATTTGACTTTTCCTGGTTGGGATAATTGACAGGGCACTTATCTACATAGAGTTTGGAAACAAGAAATCATTTAGTAAACTTTTTGTAATATGAGTTTGACTTTGAGAGTTGGACTCAAAAGTAGCATCCTCATGTATTACAGCTGCTAAGAGAAGTCAAATAATAGAACACTCCTCAGGACTTACATCTCTTCCAATCAGGTCCTCCTGGTTTTCCACAATTCCCCAGGGGGCGATACCTATGGTACATATCTTCCCTCGAGACTTAGAGGCATGGTCCTTCAAGGCATCTCCAACATGACGAATGACTCCTAGGAGCAGAGAGAGAGAGGGATTAACGTTGTCTTTTAAGGGCAGTGACCTTCCTACCATTCTGCGGGAAATTAATGAGTGCCTGTAACTTGGGGGAGAATGTTGGGTATACAATTCTGACACATTTCTATAAAAGCTACACTTAGAAGAGACTTCATAAGAGTGGCTATCATGCAGATATATTTATCAGATTTAATAAAAATTTAAACAATGCATTTCTTTAACGCACATGGAAAAAGAGAATATCTAATGTCAGCGAGGAATAAATACAATTATGGTATAGTTAGAGGACCCTTTTCTTGTAAGCGTAGTGATTTATTAGTATCCTCACATCCCTGGAATAAAAAGCACAAAAGTTAATTTATTCCACAGTCCGTGGAAGAATTAGGGCCATTTTTGTAGTTATTTACCTAAAGATTTTATTAACTTCAATTTCCTCTTTCTATTTATATCACATGATGTGGAAAGCGTAGTAATAATGCTGTCTTACTCAATGGCAAATTTATGCTAAAACGTGTGAGCACGCCTTTAATATTCACCATTCTCCTTGTTTCCCCCTTCTCTTAACTTGCTTCACAGTTAAAAGCAAGGGAACTCAGATTGCAGCAGTAGGGAACCTGATCTTATTTTAAGAAAGCATTTAAAGGATAGACACTTTCTAATCCTTTCGCTCCCTTTCTTGAGCAATTGTTTCTATATATGACTTGTAAGATACATTTTCTGAGAATTTACGCTCATCAGCATTCTCCCCATTCCCCAAGAAGCATTCATCCTCAGGTGCCCCTCCCTTCTACGAATATTAAGTCGAGTCTGATTCCTTGCACACAGAGCAGCTTGTGAGTCCCCAACAGCTCCAGAATGCACTGTTGCATTCTCTAGTGATGCATAGCAGCATGTGAGATATGCCCTCTGACGTCAACTTGTGGGCCTTGAGGGACTGGCTGACTCCAAATAAGGGCTCGGAAACCATGCGCTGACCAGGCAGAACACGCCCAGCAGTGTCACTGCAGAGACGTCATATGTTTCAATAGCTCAGTTGTGAAGTAGACGTGAGATCAGACCAAATGAGTTTCTTTTTAGGAATCAGCTAAACCTCCTTGATCACTAATCCACAGTGTGCTCTACTGTGAGCCTGGGAGAGGCCCTTCTCACCTGTTAGCTTGTCAATGCATCATCTAAGTAAAGATATTTCTGAACACAACTTTCGGACAAAAAAGAGGAAATCCATAAATATTAATATAATATGCAAAACACATCAAACTTCACAGCATGCCTCTTTGTCTGCCTTGGTTTTCTCTTTCTGCCACCACGTTTAACAGCCATCACTAAAGTCCTGTACTCTGAACCAGACATTAGCTGTTTGGTTTCTAGTATTTAGGATGTAATCCCCCACCTCTGCTTTTGAATACATTTCATAAAAGAAGAAACCCAACTAGCAATCCAACCTTCTAAATATAGAAAATTGGTTGAAACTTTTTCCGAGCCTTTTGAGTCTTCCATTGGGCGGGTCTCTCTATATACCAGGAAAGCAAAAGACAAAATAATTAAAAGTAAGCACTTTTTACATAGTGAATCAAAAATGTGGGGGCTAATATCTGAATAGTCACTAAAATTTTTCTTTACAGGATCAACAGCAAGAGCTGACTGAGCAGGTCAGCCAAAGATGCTGCCAGCTGATGGGCTGGACTGGGCTTTATAACACATTACTGGGTGTGGACCATCTATACAGTTGACTGCCAAAACACGCCTGTTTAGCTGAGTGCTGACTGCTCACAAATTCTAGCTGTGTAGGAGATTTTAGTTTTGGTATCACTCAAGCATCATCCAAGCTAAAACTCAATTATTGTTTAATAAAAGCACATTAGTTGGTCTAGAGTTATATACTCTGGATGTCTCACTAACTTCAAATATGCCCATGTGTACAGGCTTTGAGCCTTATGACACATTTGTATTTGCTTATTACAAAATTACTAGGATACTTTTGCTATTCTTTTGGAGGTCTCTCCCTAGCCCTCTCTCAAGCCCGAGCTATCCTGGAACTTACTGTTATAGACAAGACTGGCTTCAAACTCACAGAGATCCACCTGCCTCTCATTGCTGAGTTTTGGCGTTAAGGGCATGTACCACCACACCTGGCATTTGTGTGCTTTTAATAGGAATCTCTGACTCAGGGTCTCTGGCAACAAAGTTTACTTCATTATCTGTTGCATACTAATCATGTTCTGCAGACAAGAACCTAACTTTAATTGGTTATTAGAATTGATTTAATTACGTGCCTGTATCATACTATGGAAATTTATGTGGCAGACAGGAAAAGGCATTTGGAATCCAAGGAAGTTTTGAATTAAATATCTGTTGGTGTAGAATATTTTAAGAAACATTTAACATTATAAACATACATGGGTCTGGAGAGATGTTCAGTGGTTAGGAGCATATACAGCTTTTGCAGAAGATCCAAGTTTGGTTTCAAGTACCCATGTTGGGCAGTTGACAACTGCCTGTAACTCCCTATCCAAGAAGGGCCCAATCCTTCTGGCTTCTAAGGACACTACCCTAATGCACACAAACCCACTCAGACACGCACACATACATATAAATAAAAGTAAAATATCTTAAATAAGCATGCAGTAATCTAGACTTACCCTTATAATTCATGCCCCAGATAGAAATGGCATTTAAAAAGTAGGGCTAGAAAGATGCCAGGTAGATAAAGCAACTGTCATACAAGTGTAAGGACCTGAGTTCGAACCACGAGAACCCATGCAAAAGCCAGATACAGTAGTAGTATTCTGAGCATCTGTAGCATGCCCATAGAGAGATGAACGGCAGAGAATGGAGAGTCGTGAGAGGTTCACTGGACAACTTGTCTGGTGTATACAGCGGTGAACAGCAGAGAAACCCTGCCTCAACAAGGGGAAAGGCAAGGACTGACGGACACATGTAGATCTCTCTCTCCCCCGCCTCTCTCTTTCTCTCTCTCTTTCTCTTTCTGTCTCTCTCTCTCTGTCTCTCTCTCTCATTCTCTCTCTCTCTCTCTCTCTCTCTCTCTCTCTCTCTCATACACACACACACACACACACACACACACACACACACACACACACTTAAAAATTTATTTGGTACCAAGCTGGAAATTACATAAATTACGAAGGCAAACATTCCAATTTAAAACAAAAAGTTATCTTTTAAAACGCTAGTGGATACCCATGATAATATGACATACTGAAAACATCCTGCAAATTTCCATTAGTCGTGTATTCAAATCCTTTAAGTCATTAAATAGTAAAGCCATTTCTCATATGCAGTTCTTTTTAGCTAAAAGCCATCTGTATAGCTATGTCTAAGGTTTTCAGCTAAGAAGAATAATATTATCAAAGCTGCCTTACTTCATCTCACTCTGATTACCTGTGTTGACCCCTCCCGTGAAGATCCATGCTCCGGTTGTCATGGCTGCTTTGATGAGCCCTTTCCCGAAGACTTGCTTGAGTTTGGGCTGGAGTTCAAAGTTCTGCAGCCCTCCGTGCACAGAGATGAGAAGTTTGGGAAGCTCCAGTTGCCATTCCTTGGTCATCAGGTGTAGTAAGAGATCAGGTTTCGTATCAAAAGATACTCGAACATACTAGAATAAAGATGGACAATTAGGAAGATGGGTAGGGCTGCCTGGGGCTGTTGGACTTTGTGATAGTTAGATGTGCTGTACTTGAAGAAAATGTTTTTTTTTGTGAAATTAGATATTTTAAAGAGAAGGGATCATTTCTTTTACCAAAAGGGGCTTCAGGAGACAGAGGGCTCCCTGCTTTTAAAGGTTTTGTCAAAATTATTATTATTATATTATTATAATTATTATTTTGTTGAGGTTATTGCCAACTAAAATATTACCTGATTTCTATAAAATACAGTTTAAACACAATTTTCCTGGTAAGCTTTTTGTCTAAAACAAATCATGTTGATTTTTTCATTGTTCATATTTGTATACTTCAAACACTCCTAATATTTTCAGCATGATCAATCCCTTTAAATAAACTAGATGTAGATACAGCTATGTCTTTGTGTTTCTATGATCTTGTCATTTTGAGGTTCCAGAAGACTCAAAAGTTCTACAGAATAACATGAAAAATTTAAAATCAAGCTATAGTAGGTTATATATAACTGTAAATGTATCTCAGATAGTCCGTCTTTTGTCTAGCTACCTATGTAAAATCTATGTATCTCTGACTTATCTATCATTTACCTATGTATCTATCTGTCATCAGTCAATCAATCAACCAACCATTTGTATTTATTTAATTTTTATGAGACACTATGTAGCTATGACTGGTCTGGAACAGGCTATTAAAATCAGTCTGATTTCAAACTCATAGTGATCCTCCTGTTTCTGTCTTCAAAGTGCTGAAACAAGAGCTATGTGGCACCACATGCAGTTCAAATGTTTTAATTCTAAAAGATAGGTGACAGAAAATATGCCAGTTATTTCTATAGTTGAAAAGGAAAATATATAACAGAAACGAAGGTTTTACTAGAAATCAGGGTTTTACTGGACACAACAGGAAATTCTAAGAATGTATAATAAATGCTGTAAGTATAATGATAATATATAGGATCATATACAGGGACGCACAGGTTTTAGTTCAACTGCATAGTTGATATACTAGGCAATTAGAGAAAATCTCGTGAAATGTACTATTGACATGGCATGAAATACAGAGACACTCAAGGAAGTCTGCTTGGATGCACGAAGCAGGGCTGGATCTGAGAGGCTCTCCCAAAATTTGCAGTCCCTCAACATCTGTCTTTATGACTTTCTGAAGTCTGGGGGAGTTTTTGTGGAAAACTGGTACACATCAAAGTCCTCAACTCTGAAACATTAGGAGGAAAAGCTAAGGAATTATATGAAAGAAAGCTGTAGGGAACACTGGCATGCCTCCACCATGGCATGCTGAGGTAGGCTCTGGGTGAGCTGACAAAAGAATTCCCATTCTATCATTTCTAAACACAAGTTCGCCATCAGTACTTAGTGTGGTTTGAGATGTAGAAAGTGGTGTATTAATGTCAATCTTGGTGAAGTGGAATGATGGCTCCAGGTAAGCAGCAGAAGCAAACACAGACCCTCTGTGAAGGAATCTAATAAATCCAGATCAGGAATAACTGCATACCAACAGATAGCTGATCTAGACCCTCCCAGACAGTGAGATGGTCATAGGATACAGAACAGACACATTCAGCATCTTATATATGGATCTTAAAACAAGGAAGAAGAAGTTGTAATGACCATGGCCATTTGAAACCTAGAACACTGTGAAGAAATTAAAGTGAATACTGTAAGTGAAAATTAGCATGGAAAAGGAACATATTGACAGTGGCTCCTAAAAATTAGCCATGGACCTGGAAAGATGAAGGTTTGAAGAAAGACACAGAAAAAACTAAATCAACTAAAGATGCTCGGGAGAGTGAGTTAGAAACTCTGGACAACCTTGAAAGAGGCACTGCTTGAGGAGGCATTGGCGGAATATGTCTCAGAAATACTGAAGGATACCAACTCTCAGATCCTGGAGCTCAATGGATCCTAGGCAGGATAAATAACAGGAAACGTCAGTCATGATATGTCACAGAAAGCACCCCCTCAAAACGGTTGGGAGAAAGCGCCATCTGTGAAGGCTCTAGACTGGAAGGAAACCCACTCCTCAACATCAGCAATGGAAATTAAAGCCAAGAGAAATGGCCAGTCGATCTAGAGCTCAGGAAAAAGGTGAAATCCGTTTTATGGATGCCAACCCCGAGTTTCCCTCTGACAGTTTTCACTGAAGTAAAATTGAAGCTTACATGATCCGGAATGATGATCTCAAACACAAGGTGGGATGTAACTAATTAGTTAACTCACATATGGTAAATACAAAGTCATGTTGATTACACAATATAAACCAATAATCATGCCTAATTTATAGTGTAAATGGATAGAGATAAAGCATTAGGCAATAAATTAGTAATCAAAATTACAGTATTCTTATGTGCATATTACATGGGGGATATATCTCAGATGTATTGTAGAAGCATGCCTTTGGAAACTCTTGGTTGATACCCAACCACACATAAACAGGATGTGATAGTGCATGCCTGTAATCCCAAGATTTAAAGGGTGGAGACAGGAGCATCAGAAGTTTGGGACCATCCTGAACTACAAGAGATGCTGTCTCAAAAATAAAAAATAACAAGAACCAAAGTAAATTCTGGGCCCTTGAGATGGTTCAGTAAGGAGCACTTCCTTGATAACAAGCCTGAGGACCTGAATGCAATCCCCCAGGACCACATGGTAGGAGAGTACCAACTCCCAAAAGTTTTCTCTGACCTCTGGTGCTCACTGTGGCTCACACACATATGCACACATATATACACAGAGAAAATTAATTAAAATGTTTAGAATTTTGAAAGTGTTGTACAGGAGAGAAAATAATTGATTAACTAGGTTTGTGGCATGTTGCCGTAATCAGCACTTGTAAGGTGGAGGCGGGATGTTAAGGGGTTCATAGGCTAGCCTTGGATACATAGTGAATTTGAGGCTAGCCTGGACTTCATAAAATCCTATCTCAAAAAACTCCAAATTATTGACTACCTTTGGGCCAATTACATCCAAACAAAATGAGCTGGCTTTTACATTTATGCTTCACTCACACCACTAAGGGGTGGTAAGTTTTGAGCTCCATTGTACATAACTTGAGAGCCCAGCATCCTACATATGGTCCAGTGTTGGCAAAAAGGTCACTCTGTGGGGCCTGAATTCTGCATTCCAGGTATATGTTTTCTAAGTTCCATCTCATCGTCTCCCTTGCCATTTCCAATGAGATAGAAAGGATCCATGCTGTCTCCAAGCACACACTACACTACTAGTGGGTCACAAGAGGTCCTGTACCTAGCTTTGAATCTACAACCTTTTTCTGGCCGTAAAGACGCAACTGCCTCTTACTCCTTTTCCTTTACATAAGCCAACTAGTCTCTAAGTCCTAGGAGGCATTTTTCAAGATACTCCGTTCATCCAGGCCTGGCCTTGGCCCCTTCCGCAGTTGTGTTAGCAATCTATTCCCTTAAAGGATGTCAGGTTGGGTTCTGGTACAGCCTCCTTGTGGCTTTTCTGTACCTCAGATTACTATGAGACAGCAGCGGGTCAATGGGCTGACTTCTTCCTTGATCATTGCATTTAAATCATTTAAATCATTGCATCTTTTTCAAATTCTCTATTCAGGTAAGCAAGCTTCCCTTTATTTTGGCCTTACCCTCACTACTGACAATTTTTTTCCCAGTTTTCTGCACATTTGACTACTACTAATCCCCAAGTTCTAAGGTAATGATGCACTCTGCCCTGTTATTCACAGAAACTATACTCATCTTTCAAGGTTCGCTTCACTCCCAGTGACTGCCTGAGACTGCAAGCCCATGCTGACACAATGTAATTCTTGCTGAATCACAGTGTGACAGTTCTTTCTGGATGTTTCCTTTATGGGCCATTTCATGCCTGTGCTACAGGCTGCCTTTGGCTGTCCATGGCTTTTGGTAAGCTTTGTCAATATTGCTGTGAAGTAGGCACAGGATTATGAGAGATGATTATGTAATCATGGGGATCTGGAGATCATCTCCTCCAACTATTCTGTTTATAGCGCCAGAGAGGAGGCACAAGGGCTGTCTCACAGGGATATCATATCTAGCTATCCACTGGTCATTTATTCCATTATTATAGCCATATTGTTAAAACCACTATGAACCCCGACATCTGTAGATGGGCTTGGCCTTTAACCTTTAAAATGTAAAAATCGCAGGATAGGTAAGCTAGTCAAAAATGGAGGCTCTGATTTAATAGGTCTAGGATTGCATCTTGGCTATCTTCATTTCTAACAGCTCCCTGGGGTCTGCACGTGTGCAGCTCCTGCCCAAAAATAAGAGACCTAAATAGTGTATATGTGGTTTGAGTGTGTTCTTAAATTTTTTATGTTGAAAATGTTATTTTCAGTGTAGCTGTTTGGAGAGTAGTTATGTCACAAGGACACTGTCCTCCTGAATAGATTACAGCTCTTATGGCAGGAATGAGGTCCTGAGAAATGGATGTGTTTGCTCTCGTTCCTGCTGGTGATGGTCATGTGTGCACACAGACATGCGTTCTTGCGAACAATGGGCCACACTGGCAACAAGTCCCTAACTCTGAACTTCCCATTTTCCAGAAGTGTGAAAAATAAGAGTCTATTCTTTATCCACTTCTCATTCTCAGATATTCTTCTACAGCAGCACAAGGAAGGACCAAGGCAACATGTCTCGTATTTGCTTTGGAGCCAATGGAAAGTAAAATACAGCTAAATTTTCTATGGAAAACAAAGAGATGATGGGGAAGAAACTGGCTACAGTAAGTACAATTGGCAAGCTACTCAAGGCATCTTCACTAATCTTGGCTAGGACTAGCAGAGAAAGTTGAGATTCTGCACAGCTAACTATCCCGAACCTGGTCAAGACCACAAACATCCACTTCCTTGACTTTTACCTATTGCCCATAATCTATGACTTATTCTGCTCCTCTCCTGGAAAACAAAAGGCAAATATTTAAGGAAATCAGTATGCTAATTTGTTTTTTTTAAAAAAATAATTTTGGTATAAAATAAAAAGAAATTTGGTATAAAAATAATTTTGTTTAGAAATTAGAATAAATGGTTTGGGAGGTAAACTCTTATTAACATCGGGCTAAGCATCATTTTAAGGTTACCTAGAAATTTCAATTAAATAGAAACTGTTAAGATGCTATTCCTATGAATGTAGAGACCAGCTTTCCCACCACACCTCTCAGGTGTATAGAACGATGACCTCACTTGCTCACTCAGCAGCTTCACACTAATTGTGCCCAGAGAAATTGAACAATTCCTATTAAATTGTTAATGTGATTTGAAATTAGGAGCTATTTGGGTCATTGTGAGAAGCAATTCAATTTTTTTTTTTTGATTTTGGGTTGGGGATGGCATATGTGTGGAGGTGAGAGGGCAGCTTGTGAGGGTCAGTGTGATTTTGGGTTGGGGATGGCATATGTGTGGAGGTGAGAGGGCAGCTTGTGAGGGTCAGTGCTCTCCTTTCTCCATGTAAGTCCCGGGGATTGAACTCAGGTTATCAGCCTTGGCTGCAGGTGCCTTTACTCACTGAGCCATCTCACCAGCCTATGATGAACTATTTTCCCATTATGAGTCATTAATTGCTAAGGGATCATAATGCAAATGACCACACATCTCCCTAGCATGTGTTTCAAATGTGGTCACCTAGGCATTACTCTGGCTTGGTGCTGCTTAGCAACTTCCGACTCACTCCATTATCAGATGCTAACAGCATTGGTTATTTGGACAATGTGAGTATCTGACCTGCTAAAGGAGACCAACCCTGACCACTGCACAGGCTACTCTACCGGTTAAACGGTGGATGATGTAATGGCCAAGAAGCTCCAATAAGTCCAAAGTGGGTAAAGATTCCTTACATTCAACATAGACATAGTGTGCCTGCATTTAACTGATTCAAGTCACATGCTTTTCAAAATAGTTTTCATTTTCTAATCTAGTTTTGTGGGGGTAGGAGGAGGCCTTGGCCTCCCTTTACAACAGACCTTGAGGTCTCCAGTTTATCGAAAGAGAAGCTGAGATCAAGTAAGGTGTGTATCTATGTAATGACCTGTCCTTTTCTCTTCCTGCTGTTAGGTATCCCGAATGACATTGGAAGGCCTGTGCACATCAAGTAGATGGAGGATTTTGGAATGTTCTGTGTAAGACAGAAACTAGATTTTGTTGAAATTGTATAGTTTTATGTTCCTGAGTTCTATGGAGGTCAATGAATTCAGCACTATTTTCACTTGAAGATATATATATATACACACACACACACACACACTTTAATTTCCAGACAACAAACTAGAAATTACCTTTTGTGAGACTCTATAGGCAATGAGAGCTTCTCTTTGTTAATGACCTCTGCAGAGGGTCAGCTATGCCTGATCTTGGGGTTCCTGTACTGAGCAGGTGATTTTCCTATTGAATTGGCTATTACTACATCATCAATCCTAATGCTTCTGCTCACTTATCAATGTGATGGAGTTCACAGGGTGTCACCAGGCAGTGTTCATATCCACAGGGACAATGGATGGAGTAAGGATGCAGTCATTTCTACTTGGGAGTAGATGGAGAGATGGAAACTGTTTCCTTCAACCAACCACCCCCCCCCAAACAAAACAAAACAAAACAAAACAAAACAAAGACAAAACTCCATGAACTTCTATCAGCTGTCTCAACTTGAGCTTCATAGAACATTCAGTTGTGCTAATTCATCAATCGCCTCTTTAGTCCTAGATTTTTATCCATGTAACATTGCCCATTTGTTTTAATGAAAATGAAAATGGGCCGCGGTATAATAAATCTGGATAGACTCTTGGAAATGTTCAATGACAAATCCTCTCCCCTTCACTGCAAAGCCATCATTAATTCTTATAAAGAACCACTTGGTACTTCTTAAGCAGTGTTTGTTCTGATTAATGGACCTACCATTGTGAAATCTGTTTTAACGGTCTCCACAATGCCTTTCTTTCAAGCTCATGGTGGGAAATGGGGCCCATTCTCTCTGCTGAGAAATGTGACAAGCATCATTTCATTTCTCAATTTTTGTACCGCATATAAAGGGGGTACTTGTAATTAAAGCTGCAGCCAAACGCAATGTGTCACACCAGAGAGAAATCTGCTGAGAGCAGCTTCCCAAGTCCATGGAGACTTTGCATCTAGTTTAATGGTTATGGTGGTTCAGCAGAGAGGAATCTCACTAGAAAGAAAATATTTGGAGTTGCATTTAATGCATCTAAATTTCCAGTTTGATGACCCTCCATACTTTGGAAGTAAAGATGTCATTATTTTTGCACTTTCCCGGTGTCAGATATCAGGTATTTGCAGGATTAATATTGATAATGGGAAGCTCAGTAGTGAGAAATAACATAAAATGCCACTAAGCACATACAGGGGTCATGAGGGCTAGTCTATGGGGTTTCTATCAGAAATATTTAGTGTAGCATTTTCTAGAAGCAAGAACGTGGACGATTTCCTGAGCAGATTCAGCTTCCCATACTTTACATACCTATAATTAGGATGGGAATTATCAACCATATATTCTACCTTAATTTTTTTTGTTGTTGTTTTTGTTAAGACAGGGTTTCTCTGTGTAACAGTCCCTGCTGTCCTGGAACTTGCTATGTAGACCAGGCTAGCCTCTCACTAACAGATATCCTCCTGCCTCTGCCTTCTTAGTGCTGGGATTAATTTGCACCCTGCTTCTACCTTAATTTTTAATTTCAGACAGACCATCTGATCCTGTTGCTAGCTCTGTAGCCTTCAACCACAAGGTGCAAACTGGAAATCAGTGGAGGAATCACAAGGTTTCTCCACAGCCCCATCAGGCTATAGGAAGCTCGTGTTAGCCATAGGGCAGTGATTGGTTGTTCATGTGTGTGAAGAAAGAACCATTTAGCCATTTCCTATGCAGCATGTGTTAGTCAAGGGCTCCCAGACTAAATCTGCAGAATGCAAAGAGAGACAGTTTGTAAACCTCAAATTCAATCCCCTAAAACCCTCTAAGAGTATATGGTTACAGACGCTATGCTAACAGGGGCAACCTTGCTACTATGTGGTCCCCTCCCCCAGAGCTCAGAGAGCAAGGCTTTAACCCCTGTAGGCTCAATAGTTATAGCCTTCAGTGTGAAAACAAGGGCTAGGCATAATTTTCTAAATTATATGAAAACTGTTCTAAGGGGCTCCACATGATCGAGTAGGCAGGGTCAATAGCAGAGGAGAGCCAGAAGAGAATTATGTGGCTGGCTTGAGAGGTTTAACTGCAGGCCCTTAATTAGGTTCAGCCTTACCTGGCCCACAAGCCAGCTCTGTGTTAATTAGAAGAGATGATCTGTAAACAAGTGAGTCTATAGTTTTGTTAATCATGTCGGAGCCCTCAATAGACAAGTCTCCAAGAAATCTCACTATTTCTGCTGACAGGGTTATCTTATTGTGGCTCTCAGGTGGTTTGCAAGTCATGAGACGTCCCTATGAGCGATCTGGTCCTTAGAGCACTCAGGATGGTTTAGAGCTTGTCATCTGGTAGATGCATCTTGGGAATGGGCAGGAAGCCAAGTTCCTTCCCTCACTGTCAGCTTGGATTGGCTCCTTCTCACGTCATAGTTTCTCTCTGCAAAGCATGGACTTTCCTGGAGCTTGGATAAGCTTGGACACTGCGTTCTGAACACCACCAAACACTTGAAAGAACTTGGCAAATGAGTCTAATGATCTAAGATGTAATTTTACAAAGACTTCCCTTCTCAAGGCTTTCAAGTTTAATGAACCTCATTAAATAGTAGTGATTTAAAAATTCTGCTACAAAAAAATTCTAAGAACCCCTATGAAAAAGGTAGAGGCACAATGGTAATTAGTTTCCTTTCAATCATCTCCAAACAACTTCAAATAAAACAGTGGCTGTCATTTGTCCTGGGTACATGTGACAAAGAAAAAAAGAGAATGGAAAAGGGGTCATTAGGAAGTTGGGTTCAAGAACCTTTTCTGGTAAAAGAAGTTACTTTTTTGTGGGGGGGGGGCTTCAACTATCTTACCTATAATGTAGGTAGAAGGGATGGAGATTAATTTTCCCAAGGCCCATTGCACAGTGGCATAACTGCTCTGTATATATCCAAAGATCTTTGGATGTCCATGGGCTCATCAAAGCCAATGAATGAGCCAAATGTCAATCTTAGATATTGCCATCTGTGATGTCTTTCCTTGTTATTTGGTGCCAAGTCAAGAACCACCGATTGTGACCCTCAAGTGCCTTTGATGCTTAAGGGCCTGTGGTACCCTGCTGTCCTACCCATGTGGTATGACAGACACCTAGCTTCAGCTCTCAAGTAACGGGAGGCATCTTAGTAATGATTCTGGTCCTCCTGCCACCTGCCCTACTGTGCGCAGTCCACCTTGGCATGTGGACAGTGCTAGAGCTGTATCCTGGGCGGCCTTGAAGGAAAAAGTTAATGTTATATCTTACCTTAATTTAAAAAAAAATAAAAAATAAAAGTCGCTTTTGCCCCTGGAGTGTTTTGATGACTTTGCTAAAAAAATCGCTTCAAAGACTCCTTTCAGAAACGATGGCCCATAGACACATTAAGTTTACTGGCTTGTCCAACCGCAGTTCTGAAGAATAATTAACCCTACAGTGTTCTCATGAAGACTGGCCTCTTTCACAGGAAGTGGATGCCAGGTCTGTCTGTCCAAACTCCCTGCTGCTTTGCTGGAGAGGTTGGGAAGCAAGAGAGGCTCGGGTTGGCAAGCATCCATTCCCCTACCTCGGAAAAGGAGGCCTGACAGCACCACTTCTTTGTTTAGATAGGAGCAGCAGAATAACTCTGGGGCGAGCTTTCAGAGTGCACAAGATGCTCATTTGTGTCTGAATGAATGCCGGGGATTTCCACTCGCTAAATACCCAGCAGTAATGAAAAGAAAAACTGGTCTTCATTAGGCTAATTAGGCTTGGGGAGAAAGAAAGGGTGACCCTTAGAGAGACTGCCCTTTGGCCACCTAGGGCCACTCTAACCTCAGGGTCAGCATCACAGTATGTGCAAAACAGTGCCCAGAAAGGCAGTGCTTAGAGCTCGCTTCCCTGCGTTTTTGTCTTGAAATTCTTAATATCTGAGGACTGGGACCATGCGTGAGGATCAGGGTTCGATCACAGCTCTGAAAAGCATTTATCAGTATGTGTTGGGAAAATGAACTCTGAAGGGATTGCAGAATAGTTAGCTGCTCATTTATGATCATGACTATTATTCCTTATAGGTTATGAAAGAAATTGCTGAAGTACTTTCTGGAACATTTTGTTGAAGGGCATATGCTAATAAAGTCATTTTGAGTTTAGCTCCCTGGGCTTCTAGGGGGTCTTTCAGATTCACCAGAAATTTTCAGGGGATGAAAAAAATTGCCTGTAGAGGAAATTTATACAACAAATTGGCTCTTGCTGTGCTCATTCTAACACCAAGCCCACAGCAGGTTAGCTACAGACAGGGACCCAGGTAATGGAACTCATTCTGATTTGCTGGGATAAGTGACTGCCAGGGCCAGAGAGAATGTGGACATCAGCTCTCAAACCTCTAGCCTGCTTTCCTGATGGTGGCTGTCACTAAAGCTGTTCTTCACAGAACAAAGACTCAACTGTGGGCCCAAGAAAGCTGATGCTCCTGTGGAAACATTCTAATAGGTCGTTGGGCTTCTAGGAAGTACAGGAAGCTGTTTCCCTGACTCATCTCTATCATTTCCCTACGTATATTGAGCGTTAGCTTTGTATCAGGTGTCTTTATGCTCATGAACCTCACGGAAGGCAACTTTACCAGTTTCCTAGGAAGAACCCTTGAGGCGCGTGTAAATTAAATGGCTTAACTAAGAATTTCCCGTCAGACAGTGAGAATGTATCTAGTTCTGTGACTTCAGGAGCACACATCTATTTTGATTGATCACAAAGTTTCCCTCAGAGCAAAACCTTCTGTAGCTTTTGCACCAGGCACCATCCAAAGTCCTACATCTACAGAGGCGCTATAAAACCTTGAAATGGCCCTGGGAAGTAGAAGTTACTACCCCACTTTTCACACAAGGAAACTAAAGCACTAGGCTTAAATAGAACAGTCACACAACCAGCAAGTGACAGCAATAGGCTATGAATAAACAGCCAATGTATTCCTACTCAAAAGTCAGCCAGAAAGCTACAAGGTCTGATCTTTCAGAGTTAAACGTAAGCATTGCCTGAAAATATAAAGTTCATAAAGTATATGAACTAATAGAGGCATAAATCAAAGGCGCATTCTTTAAAGGATGAGTCAAATATTTTTCCAAGTTCTTTTAGAGACTGGGTAAAATAAGACTACTAATACTGCCAGCTAGAGCCAGGCGGTGTGGTGCACGCCTTTAATCCCAGCATTTGGGAGGCAGAGGTAGGCGGATCTCTGTGAGTTCAAGGCCAGTTTGGTCAATAGAGCTAGTTCCAGGACAGCTAGGGTTTTACACAGAGAAAACATGTCTCAGAAAACCAATCAACCAATCAATCAATCAATAAATATTAAAAATAATATAATAACACAACTAAATTAATTCATGCCTGTAGACACGTCCAGCATTGTGCTGGTATCTTACACCTATCGCCTCTTTCAACCGCCAGAAGCCAGCCTGCTGAATTACAAAACTTTCAGAATTTTTCAGACTACAATGCTATACTTTTTATTTTCTGAAAAGTCTGTGAGCCATATTAAGTGCAGTCCACGGGAACTATAGTTTGGACATGACAAAATTTCCATATATGTCTCAATTCCTTGCTAAAGATATTGTTCTTTCCCATTGAGAATATTACTAACCCAGCTACTTGGAGAAAAGGTACTTGATATGGATTCCAACATCTCTGTCAAGACCAGGAAGGAAACAGCTGGGAAATGCTGCCTATAAAAACAAAATAGAATCCTAAAGGAAACATTTTTTTTTCTTTCTCCAAACCTGGGATAAATGATTTAGGAAAAGGCTAAATAGATGAGACATAGAAAATAATATTTCAAACTGTGACTGGCTGCAGAAAACAAACCAGAGTCAGAAGGACAAGCACCACCTTTGCTTTCATATGTGAAGGGCGGAGAGCAGCGGATCTGATTGTAAGAGTGATTGACAGAAGATAACACAGGTGCTTGTGTCGGGAGACGAATAAGGAGGTGATGGGTTTGGGCAATGAGTGTGGATACCCATACAGAAACAACACGGAACTGCAAGATAATGTACAATAGTGCATGTTAACCAAAATAAAAACCAGCCCATCATCTGATCTCATCCTAATGATTTAAAAAGTCCTGGGGAAGGTTTTACTTCCCCTACTGGGAAGCCACAGAGGCTAGGCTAGCCTGAAACCTACAGCTTCGCTCTTAGCTATTCCCTTACAGGATGGGAAATTGTGTCTGGGAGAATGTGGCTGTTTTATTTTTTTTTCTTTTATTACCATGGCTTTGTTGGAATGGCCACCTCCTTGGAACTCAATGGTCCCAAAAGCATCTGTTGGGCTGAGCTGAGTGTGCTTGCTGATGGACCACTTCTCAGACTGGACGTCATTTCGGGAGAGGCGACTCTCATTTTTCTCGTTCTGAAGCACAGAGATACTGGGAGTGAGCCCGACATGCTGGCCTATTAGGCGCCCACAGCAACACCTATAATATGAGAGGTTAAAGTGAACCCCTTGCATCAGCCATTACTAGAGTGCACATGCAAGCAGCCTGTTAGAGAAACCCACAGACCATGCTGACCCACTCCAGTTCAGTGGTAGGTGAAATCCCAGAATGCAGTCTTATCAGGAAAATGATGGAGAGAGGCTTCCCATAACACCCCATCAACTGCTCTTCCCCACCACCCAACTTATCCATACTTACTGTCCTCAACACCCATACCTATAAGTACTTGGCATATTATTTGGGACAGGGTAATTGTGAGCAGAAGTTCTCTAGGTGTTTCCTCTTCTAACTGCTCCCATCTATCAAACCTCACATACAAGATGCTAAAGAGCTTCAGGGGAAGACTTCTAACACGTACATTTAAATGCAGAATCTCAGTTATGCGTGGGCCACAACCTAACTCATCTCTCCAATTGAGATTTACTGTCCAATATTTAGTTCTGAGAATAAAAATCTATAGGTTTTTTTTTGAAGAAGAAATGAGAAAAACTGGAAACTTAAAATTTGTTTCCTTTGTCATCAAAATGTCCTTCGAATGTTATAACATTACAATTACTAGTAATGAGAGTTACATAGCATTTTCTTACACACTAACCATTGAGGATACACCAATGACAAACTATTGCAGTGCCGAAGCTTGAGAAATGTATCCAAGGTTATGTATCTAGTCTGTGGCTGGAAGATCTGTGTTTTCAGCCACCTTTTAAAATTGCCCATTCCAAAGGCGTTTCCAGATGACTATGCACTACTATTGCAGCTTCCCGCTGTACGTACTGCTGATTTCCAGAAAGGTAATTGCAGAATTACAGTGCCAAAAAGTGCAGAGCAGTCTGAAGGTCTAAACCCTAATGAATCTTCTAGGAGTGTTTCATTCAATACTGTGTTTTTATTTTGTTTGTGTTAGCAGGGCATGTTAGCACCAATGAAACAGTTTGACAAAATGTTAAGGTGGAAAAATAAGTACTTGTTACAAAAATATAGTATATTGTTACATACAGGGACCAGTCTTTTTACAATAGTGAATCTGTTACTCTGTGTCAGACACTTAGTTGAAGATTAACTTTAGCCTTGCATATTAAGCAGTGAAGTATATATTTTGCTTCAAAATATATTTAATTTGGCACTGGTTTCCTTGCAGTGGTAGTAATTACTATTGGGCTCTATCCCTATAATTCCGACCTTAAATTCTTAATGCATTAAAGATCACAGGATTACCTATGGGGGTCTTTGGTGCTGGGTATGATGTGAACACATTCTCTTTTATAAAATGCTCGTTCAATCCAGGATTTCTGAGCCTGAAAAAGAGAGAGAGAGAGAGAGAAAGAAGAATGATAAGCATAAATTTTAAATCTTTTTGACTAGATAACAACACATGTAATGTAACATAACGATATACTAGTATGTCATAAATGGATTCCACGCTGCATATCATCCAACCAGCCATTATCAGAACCTGCTGCCTGTTTTAACATTATAATATTGAGAAGAATGGAAATAGCTAGGCTGGAAAAAGTATTACTAATGGGACTGTAGACATGTTCATTATGGTTTCTAAAGGACAGAAACACAAGACTATTCATAGAGAAAATGAAATTGAAGGAACAGAACATGACATTTATACTCTTACAGGAAAAGTGGAATTCAAACGTCAGAGGAAACACAGCTAACTTGGTATCAGGTTTTCACGGTTGAAACTTCTATTAGATTTTCGTTACGAAAGAAAAGGAAGATGGCTGAGGGGATGCATGACTCCAAATCCCTGCTCCATCACTAAGGTTCTTTAAAGCCAAGTTTGTGATACAGAAGAGCAGAGAGGGAGAAAATGAAATGGGAAGACAAAGAGGATAGGTGTAAGCACAGCCTTCAGGCTCCCAGGTAATGCTTGGGAAGGGAATGGGCACACTTCCCCTTATATCCCACATGCATGCCAAAAAGTATGGCTTCTTACACTCAGACACCCAGGCATCAAGATGGTGTTCCTAAATGGGCAAGGATAATCTGTCCATCAAAAGGGTATTCCCCACCCCCAGCATCATCTAACTTTCATGTACAAGTTAGAGGCTGTAGACTGCATTATTCAACCATAACTATGCATGAAGCTCTGCATATCTGTAGATGAAAACACCATGCCACAATTCCAAAAGCCTGGATACCCTGGACCCCTTCCTTCAAAAGCATTTGAAACAGAAGAGACGTCTCTG
Source organism: Microtus ochrogaster (assembly GCF_000317375.1). Taxonomy (NCBI): domain Eukaryota; kingdom Metazoa; phylum Chordata; class Mammalia; order Rodentia; family Cricetidae; genus Microtus; species Microtus ochrogaster. The sequence continues at coordinate 52,204,605 of NC_022015.1, read as the reverse complement.
TGAAACCTGCTAAAATTCTTAGGAAATTCCTATCCTAAGTATTTAAGATGGAAGTTACTAGAGCAAATCTCAGTTATTTCACATGGTAATGTTTTACTGTCACACCTAAAATCATATTTTTAAAATATCCTGGCCCGATGCACAATGGAGCTGTTCACTTGACCTGTGTCAATCACTGGTGGGAACTGTTACCAGCTTCTACTTGCTATGTGTAATTAGTCCCGATTCCCTGGGCACACGGTGCTATCTGAGTCTTGTGCCTTCTGGTGTACACTTATTCCCTTGATCTCATACAATGGAGGTCTGTGTATGTGACATCCATAGCAGTGGTTACTTAATACTTACAGTAACGCATATTCTACACATGGCCACATGGAGGAGGGTTGAGGGCCATCAAGACACTGTATTCTCTTTCAGTAATGGTCACAGTGGGGCCACTTAATTTCTGGTTTTCCTACATTGTCTTCATTTAAAGCCACAGCCCACACTGCCTCAAAGGTCTCCAGGTTCTGGTGCACCTCTCTACCTTCATGCATACAGAAGGCATTTGTAATTTTGTTTGCAGCAGGACATGAAAAAAACAAAAAAAAATCTCTTCTGAAAGAGTTTCCTTCTTTGAGAAGAAAGCTACTGACTTCATCTTTGCAACAGAAAGGAGCTCGGCAGCAGAGATAACCGTCTTTATCTTTGTAAAAAGCCTGTAAATTAAACTCTTCATAGACCATGGTGCTGAAACACTGAATACTTTTGTTGGTGTTATCTGATGTTCGTTCCTCACTGGACATTTGAAACCCACTCTCCCTACACCTTGGGGAACAGTGAAGAAAGAATGTACTTTTGTTGGCGGTCCTGGCAAGCCTTCAAACGAATCTTTTGGGGCATCATCTGCCTGCTCCAGTGAGTGCTGGTCCATGTTCCAGGAGAGGAAGTTGGAAAGGCTGTATGCGTGGGGACATAAAATCTACAGCTGAGAAAGGAGCATGAGCAGGAAGGGCTCTCGTAGATGAGAACAGTTAGGAATTCTTCTACTTCAGTTTTCCCCATCTGTATACTGGGTACAATAATAAAGCTTGACATACTGGGTTGTTGTTACTTGGGGAATACCATGCTTGGCTTCAAGAAGAGAGAATGACCTTGGCTTTTGTTTGTTTATTGAGACAGGTTCTCACTCTAGTCCCAGTTATCCCAGTAATAATTTGCAAGTCTAGCTGACCTTAAACTTGAGCACTCACTATCCTGAACCTCCCAACGCGTGCACCATTATGCCAGACTTCTGGACTGATTCTCAAACTATATATTCACATGGAAGGTCATATAAGGGGTCTATAAAATACTGGTAGAAATAGTCATTCCTCTGCTTGGTTCATAGAACACTGGACTGACAACTAACACGATAAGAAAAAAAGTTACTGACTTTCCCTGAGCCTCATGTAGAATCTCATAGAGATTCTAACTTACTATGGAGGGTTTTATGATAAACAGACCAAGAGGTTCATCTTGCACAGCTAGCACATAGTAGGAGCTCAGCAAGGTTGCACAGTAGCTAACATTTGTTAAGGGTCCATTATGTCCTTGGATCCACAGAACAGCACTGATGGGGAGGGACCCTCTACAATACGACATCGATTTTATCAATGAAAAACAATGGAGCCAGAGAGAGAGTTGGCAAGTAAGTTCCAAAGCCACAGCTTGACCTTGAGCATCTTTGCCCAAGGATCTTTCTTTTTACCCCTTGGATACATTGCTTTGCCAGAGGAGACTGTACTGCTTCTGAATGTCCTTTATGTGTGCAATGCCATCTGAGATGCCTGGAACTATTTCTGTGTTTGAACCACACTGAACTCCTAGTGGCTTGCTGAGAACTGGTTCAGACTTGTTTCTTCCCCTTCCACCTCCACAGTCTAGCATTCCGTCATGGAGGTGGGGGTGAACTCTCTGCCTCCTGTTTTTTCTCTCCCTTTGGGGTAATGGATAAGATGCCACTTTAGGAAGACCCCAATACATAAGGCCGAATTAAAGAAGGGGAGAAATGTGATTATTTCTGTGGCAGCAAGGAAATGGAATGATAACTAGACTTTAAATTTGAGAATATGGGGGCCGTGCCCAACCAATCAGATTCTTCGAGGACGCTGTTATTATTAGTTTCAATTTGGGAGTTCCTGCAAGCTTTAGTAAGATGGTGTGTAGAAAAATTACTGCATAGGGATTGTCAATTTGTTGGTAAGTCTTTCAGAGAAAGGTGATTTGGCTTGTGTGCAGTCCAGCAACTTAATTATATCCTCCAAGAAAAGCAACCTCTTTGTGGGTGAATGAGAAATCACTTCTGTTTCTTGGTATTAGCAGATTAATCCGTTCCTCTGCCACCGCACAGTTGGGAAGAGAAGACAGGTGAGTAAAAAGGTCTTCCCGTCATTCGTAATGAACTTTGACTCTTTGTTTATGAGGCAAGAATAATTTATCCTAGGATAGTGGGTGTGCCGAAGAGCCAACTGAGGAATTCTCCAAAAGATGCATAATTGGTTCTGCTATATTGTTGGGTTGGCTTCATTGTGCCTTTATTCAGGTTGCTAGTGTGGACAGATATTCGATTTAATTTTTTTTTCCCTTTTGGAAAGGGCATATTTTGATGTCCAATCGTGGTTTAACTTGTGGCCTAAAAGAATTCCCCTTTTCTTTTGTTCAAGGGCTTTGTGCTACTCTGCATGAAGCTTTAGAATTTGCTCCAACAGGCAACTAAGTTAGCGCACAATGATTGCCCCCATTGTTAGAAAGCACGAAGTAAATCTGACATGCATTTCCTGCTGACGGTTTAATTTTTTTCTAACGCACAACTTCAGTGGAGGCTTTGCCCTACCAGCTTTGCTTTTTAACTATTCCACAGAAGTCTCCAGTCCTCTCGAAAAGATCCCATCAGCCCTCAGAAATTCACTTCTGTGCATTCTTTCCTGGAGGTAGACCAGTCAGGTACCCAAGCTGACTTTGTCAGGGGCTGTTTCTTTCTCGTCTTTCTTTACTACCAGCCATGTGTGATATGTACTAGGGAAACGTTTTCAAAGGCTAATAATTCAAGGACATTTTTTTTTCTTTTTTCAAAACAGAAACAAAGGCATCTGCATTTTGAACAAAGTATAATCACTACCCTAAGGAATAAAAACAAGAGCTACTTTTGAAAATTAAACATGAAATCAATAAAACTTTAAGATGAAAGAAGGCAAAACGAACCTATAAATATTGTCATATACCAAAAAAAAAAACCCATTAACTCATTTCATTTAAACAGGTTCCACTGTTTCTCACCCAGGCTCTGTGACCAACGTGAAGCCACCAACAGCTCTGTCCTGTCTCCCTTTACCTTCCTACTAGCTGTAGACTTGGTCCTTCTCCGGGAAGGAACAGTTGCAACACAAACTTAGCAGCTCAGTAACCCAGACAGGCAATCCAAAGATTAAAAAGAAAGCATAATGAACTTCTGGAGACAAATAACGAGGGACACAAAACTAAGCTGTTCGCCATCCCAGTCTCAGTGTCAAGAGGCCACCCAGTCTTCGTTAGAACAAAATACCAACATACACGTTCATTTCCCCCTCTGTTTTCTCTCCACCCCCTCTGTGTGTTCCCTTGGTCTTCCTCGAAGTCCCCACATCCAGCCTGGAGAAGGTGAACACGAGAAAGGTTAGCTGGAATCGTTTACCTGGGCACCGACTCTGGCTGGTAGGAAGGCAGAAGTCCCCCTGCACAGCTCCTGTTGCTTTCATTTTGCTGTGACTGGGGCTGGCCATCCCGCTAATAATGCTCGGATGACCGCCCACTGGAAAAAAAAAAGTCACTTGCCAGGCTCTTCCCCCAAAGTCACTTGCCAGGCTCTTCCCCCAAGAGACATTTCAAGTAAGCAATGAATTTGGGCAGATTGGCCCCTTGGAATGTGCCAGGGCTCCAGGATTAGCCTGGCTAAGAAGCTCATGGACATTCCCTCCGAGTCCTCAAACACGGCTTGATTTGAACATCTAATCTGAAGCCAGAAGAAAAACAAATCCCTGGAGAGATCGGGTTTAAGTAGCACAAGTCCTAACTGCTTCCTACCCCCCACCCCCACCTTTTCTTTTTCCATTTTCGAGGCGGGAGGGAGGCTTGCAAGAGTGATAAGGTGCTCGGAGTTCTGAAAGTTCAGCCTTGGAAAGTGAATCTCTCTAAAGAAACAGTGTATTAATGCTGCCAGTAGTTTGAACACACAAGAGCCATTGTTCCTCGGCCGAACAGCATGGAATGATAGTATTTCTTTAAAGAGAAACTGTTAAAACCCAAAGCGTTTCAAAGGAACCCTCGGGTCCCTGCACCTAAGCAGAACGCAGTTGGGATTGGCCAAGTTGTTCACCTTTCACAGTTAGATGTCAACACAACTTGCCGGATTGGATTTCTTGCCCGCAGCCTTCCCCTGCCCAGCACAAAGGCACGAGAGACCTGCATTCCCTGTTTACGGGATCTGCTGAGTGCCCCGTGGATGTGGGTGCAGGCAGAAAGTGGAGAAAGTGTGGGGAGCCAGCTGTGTGATGGGCTTCACTAGTGGACTCCTGTCTATATGAGGCCCCATCGGGTGCATTCAGAGATCATCCAAGAGAGAATGTTTTTGATGATAGATAGTAACGAGGTATGCAAATACACTCGGGAGAAGAGTTCAAATTTCAATAAGGCAAACAAGCTCTGAAGAAGCGAGTGTCTGAGCACTGTATCTCTTTCTCAGGCTGGCGGTCAACTGAGAGGTGGCACCCCTCCAAAACAAACCCTCAAGGGCTATAATCAGCCAGGGCAGTGGGACTTTGCTTTTCATTTTCCTGTTACCTTGTGTCTGAGTGAATAGCTCATGTCCTCAGTACAGTAAAAATGACAATAGTAACCAAGTGACTTATTTTGCACGTGGATTAGCGCATAAGCCAGCCATCTTTACTGTCTGTGCTCTTTGCAGGATCGATTCCCATATTTGCTGGTCTTTTGCTAAACCATAATTTCCCCAGAGACAAGGGACAGTCGTCTACCTAGGGACTTTCGGTGGATGAAACATGGTAAAAAAAAAAAAAAAAAGACTTAAGTGAATAGTATCAAACTTTACCATGAAACCCAAGAGGGAATGTTAGGGAGATGAATCCAGAGTGTGCTCTGAATAGTTAGCCATGCAAGCGTGGGGTCCTGAGTTTGAGTGCCCAGAACCCATCGAAACCTGGACACCTTGGTGCTCATCTGAAATCCCAGCACTTCTATGACAAAACATGAAACAGAGATAGGACAATCCTTGAGCACTCCTTGGCCAGTTAGTCTGGGATGTGCAGCAGCAGACAAAAGAGACTTTGTCTGAAACAAGATGGGAAGATAGGGACTGGCACCTGAGGCCATTACCTGACCACCACACATGCGCAGCGGTATATATGTGTTCCCTGGTCTTTTTCTCTAGCTAATCCAATCCCTTGCGGACTATTATTATTATTTGGTAAAAGGTACAAACATCCTCTACCTGTCCTTAGGAATTAGCCACAGCCGTAATGCCACATAGTCTTTTCCTCTGTGTCTCTGTGAGTGTTCATTCTAATTAAACTATTAGAGATTGTCTCTACATTATTGTTAAAACTTTGGAACTGGAAACTAAATAAATTATGGTTTATGCCATTTGATGATCACAGCAAGGCTTCAGGGAGAAACACATATTTTCATGTTGTGATGTGAAAAAGAGCAGACCACAGAAAAATAGGAAGAAAAAAATGGCAAATTTTTAATAGAAAGATGATTGGCAGCTATGCTAGTTTTCATTTTATTCCATTTCTTTTCAGGTGCTCCTTGTCATTGGGAGACTGTGGAGTTACAACAACGCATTTCACACTTGCTTTTCAGTTACCACGCTCTGTCTTATGCTCACAGGATGGTACGGGAAGGTGCTCAGAAAAGTATTTAGAAAGAAGTTCATGAAAAATGAGAAGGGCTCCAAAGGGAGATCCTGGAAAAGGAAGACTTTTGTTTTCAATATGGTGTGAGATTTCTGGAAAGGCACAAAGAGAGAAGTGGACAGGGAGAGGTGAGAGGAAGGAAGTGGTAGGGAATAGAGAGGGCGGGATAAGTGGGCAGACTTATCCCTATTGAGATAAGGAAGACCTACTGAGATGACAGTGTAGCAGCAGTCGGTTATGATACTAAACCAATGGCTTTTCAGTAATCTTGCCAACGCAGAAAGAGTCAACAATTCGCCTTCTGCGGCACCTTCTGCCAGTAGATCCCTCCAATAGAGTCTTTTACCACTTTTCTATGCATTTATTTTGATTCTTTCTGGTCCCATTTTTATTTTGGTTTAGTTTTGCTTGCTTTTCTTTTCTAAAGAGAAGTAAATATTCAGTAGAAAAGAGTATGAGTTGCTGTCCATGAAATTTACACCAGAGATGAAAATATTGCTACAGAGTCCTTGGCCTTTTGTGGGAGTTGAAACAGGAAGCTCCAGGTGAAGTCGGCAGAATGGAGCTTCCACATGAGGTAGGGAGGACCCTTTGATTGGGCAAGGTAATTAGCTCCAAAGAGACTTGCAGCTCAGAGCTACTTTGCATAGGGATCTCTTCACACCTAGAGCATCATTACCCGAGATGCAGCTCCCAGAAGGATTTATTACCAGGCTGCTTCAGGTGTAGATTTTAGAGAACTTGAGTTTTAACAGTAGAAGATCACATGCATGGTGGTCGCTATGGCTATTCCTCACTTCAGCTTTCACGCCATGGCAGAATGCCTTATTCTCCAAATTTATCATTAATGAAACTTTACATCTTAAAAGACTATACTGAAAAGGATTTGTTGGCACACAATTCTTTAAAAAGTAAAATTGGATTTTCTATTGGTGGAAACGCGATTTTAACATGTAAAATGCATATTGGGTTGCCATGAGACCCTGCAAAGAAGCTGTTCATTTGGTAGCAATGACAAAGAGGATGATGCAGATTAGGGGCTCAGCAAACATTTTCACCAAAGGTCAGATAGTATGCACTTAAGGATATTAGTGAACAGCAAGTCCCCACCTTAATACTTGATTACTTGGTTATCATGCAGGACAAAGTAGCCACAGACATAATCATGACTGAGCATACTTCATTTCAATGAAGAGGGTAGTGGGCTGCAAGTGATGTAACTGATCAATCTTTGTAACAGAAAAACCAAAACCAAACAAACAAAAGCAAATTCTGCAATGGGCTGTCAGGGGAGCCGCTGGTGGACCTCCAGGCTTTGTGGCTCCATCCCCCACTTGTCTCCACTCTTCTTCCCGCACAACAGGCAAGTTATCTTTAGACACATTTGCTTCTCTTGCTTTTTCCTGTAATAGGTCCATCCTCAGATATCTCACCCCCTAGCGGTCTTTGATCATCCTAGCCAAAGGAACACCGTGCCATTCTACCAGGTCACGCCCCCTCGCTCTACTAGAAAGTTAAGTTCCCAAGGGCAGTGATGTCAGTCTGTTACCACCATCAGCATGGCACTTGGAACTATGGCACTTGGAGGTACACAGAAGGCCTAGAAAATCCTTCCATTTCCTGAAGAATAAAACCTTCCCTTAGAAAGACGCCTTAGCTGGATGGCATCTGGGGCTGGAGAGATGACTCAGTGGTTAAGCACACTGGCTGCTCTTCTAGAACCCCTGGGATCAAGTCCCAGCATCTCCATGGAAACTCACAACTGTGTGTAACTCCAGTTCCAGGGTATCTGGCACCCTCACACAGACATACATGTAGGCAAAACACAAATTCACATAAAATAAGAATAAACAAAATAAAAAAGAAATGGATGATGTCAGAAGGACTTGTGTCTCCTAAAACTTTGAGGCTGACTAGGTAGGCATTTATGTTGGGTTCATAGCAACGCATTATTGTATAAGGAAGGGCTATACCTAATAAAATATTATCATTTGGGGGTTACATTTTTTCCCTTATTTGGAAGTGTGAAAAACATAGGAGTCCATCAGAAGTGTTTATCCAAGCCCAGTGGTACAGGCCTGTAATCCCAGCTGTTCGGAAGGCTGGGGAAGGTCTATCTTTACGTTCAAGGTTTACCTGAGCAACAGTGTGAGTTGAAGGATCGTTTTGGCACCTGATGGGATCATCTCCAAAGAAAAAGTGAGAAGAGTGCTAGAGGCAGAACTCACGGGGAGAGTATCTGTCTAGAAGGCATAAAAGGCTAGATTCAGCCACAGTGAAACCTTGTCTCGAAAAACCAAAAAAAAAAAAAAAGGCTAGATTCAATCCTCAGCGCTACGAAAACCAAAAACGACATGGAGATGAAAGTCACGATGCTCTCATGAAGTGACTGCCATTGAGGAAACACAGGCAGCCCCTCTTAAATGCCCTTCAACCCTTAAACTCCTTGTTTTTATTCCAGCGTGTGAGAATAAATGTGTTGTGGTTTTCACCATCTGAATTGCCATTGACCTATAAACAATGCCAGAGGACATAGCAAGGACCCTATTTCTGGATCACACCGCCACCAGCATATCCTTTCCCAGCGACTGATCATGCTGTTGCCTACCAAACCCTTATGGATCATCTGAGCCCAAGTGAGAAAGACTTTGGGATCTGACTCTGGAAGGGTTTTATTCAGATATCTTAACTTCCTGGCGATCCTTAACACTCTTTCTGTTCAGGTCAACCAGAATGTGGATGGCGTCCCTGATCCACCAAGTGGTTCCACACTTCCCAGCCATGGGGCGTGTTGTTATTTCCCTTGGAAGGTTAGATTATTCCTTATGCACCAAGTGAGTACCTTTGTATTCCTAAATCTGCATAAAACACTTTGTTCTGTGAGAGGCTTGGCTAGCCCCTGCAAGCCAGAACAACCGCGACTTTGTTTTGTTTCCATACTTGGCTCTCACAAGAATCAGAGGCAGGCTCACGGACTGTTCTAATCACTTATTTCTGGTTCAGTAGGTACACTCACCCACTTCCGATGTTCCGTGTCCCCATCCTTTTCTGTGTCTGCTATGGCACAGCTAGAGCTTGGACCTCCCTAGAAGAATTCTCTTCTTCCCCATCCTACTTTTCCATTCTTCCTCAAGGACTGCTACACCCTCATTTCTAGGATTGCTTGAAATAGAACTGACTTCATAGCATCTAAATTTGCAAGATATATCGACCTATTTTGTCTATTTATCTTGAGAATATCCACACTTTCCAGTTGTAAATAAAACTCATCCTTTATAAACAGGCCATGCTGGGAAAACTGCATTTAAATATGACCAGAATTTGCATGTAGAATGGTCATTCTACACTGTCATCTTGGAAATAATCTCCCAATATATTTATATGTAGCATGGAAAACTTCTCCATTGGAAAGCAATTAACTATTGCTTAACCATAATACATTATATTTTCACAGCCTTCTATTACACACAGAAAATAGTATTTATATAACCTTTGAAGTAAGTTTATAAAAGAGACATCATATTATTTTCTTATATAAATGAAAACTGGGGTTTGCACAGATTAAACATCATGCCAAAGTTCTATACCAGTGATTGGCTTAGCCTGATGGCCTTGTGCTTCTGTTGGTACTTAGGTCTCTGTTTTCTTTATTCTGCCACTGATTTTAAAGATGCAAAATAATGCTTTACTTTTGGGTGTGGTGGTTTAATGTCATCAGAATCCTGATGCTTGTTAAAACATACATTTATTTCATCAGGTCTAAAAGACTCCGATGAAAGAGTTGAAATGAAGATATTGGCCTCTACTTCAAAGTTATCCCACAGCCACCAAGGATTAGCCACGAGCTTTGCCACAGTTCCCGTTTCCATACTTAAACGTTCATATGCTCCATGTGACACTTAGGAACTCACTGCCTCTGTTGACCCAAAAACACGACACCGCTGCTTCCTGGGAAGCTGGTTCACATCCTAAAAAGGCAACAGAATAAACTTTACCCCAAGAAAGAGAAATTGAAAGTCAAGGCTATGACCAAAAACACCTCATGAGACTGAAGCTTGGCCTCTGCCTCAGGGGCCAGGACCTTGAAAATGATGGATCACTGCTAGTAAACCGCATCCCTGTGATAGTGTCAACACACACCTGTGACAGGGGAGTGTTCTGTGTTGGCAGAACCTGTGCCAGTGACTTTGTCATTACACGCAGGTAGAGAGTGCAAAGCCATCCTTGAAGCGCTCCATTCTTTATAGTAGCTCATTGTGGTCATTCTGATTTTGTTAAGAGGCATAGCTTCCCACCCCTTTCCTGCCATTCTGCTGAGTCAAAAAAATTAGAGCATTTCACGTTCAGTGAATATGTAGATAGAATTTATGTGACAAGCCACGTCCGGTGCAGAGGCCAATTTTAATCTTGATTCTTTTGTCCTGGAGGGATGAAGATGCTGAGGCAAGCAGAGAGCAAGACTGGATAAATCACTCCAGTCCAGTTTTTGGAGAGTTGTCTTATCAGGATCAACTCCCAGGGAAATCCCAATCTCTGTCTGTCTGTCTGTCTATCTGTATGTATGTATGTATGTATGTATGTATGTATGTATGTATGTATGTATGTATGTTTGGTACAAATTTTATTTTATCACAATCCTAACTACCTACTACTACTTTGAGTTAAATTTTAACATAAAAAATTTTATTTACAAAATAGAGTGCAATTTGGCTATAGGATTTTATTTCTGGACTCCCAATTTTCCTTATCCATTTAAAGTACAAAGGCAGAGCCTGGTAGAGGCATGGCTGATCAGGAGTTTTGAGATATGAATCCTGGCCATGACTTGCTGATAGCCAGGTTCCTAATCTTGGAGAGTGGTATGCTCTTAGAGACCTCCAAGGTCAGCTGCAGGTCTTGAGAGTTAGGATTCTGGGACACAGAGACCTGCAGCTTTGTTTTTAGTCCCTCATTAATGTGGACAAAGATGATCGAGAGGCTGTTTTTAAGAGGCAAAGATTTTAAAGTTCTTTACACATTTGTAAAGAATTATTATTCTTTTTATAAGCAAGCAACGAAAATATTGCGGAGAGCAAGGTTTTCAGCCTATCCAGCACAAAGTACATAAGAAGATTTGAATTAATAAGTAATCCTCGAAAGAATTCTCACCAGGCTCCAGCCATTCTGAAGAATGTCCCTGGCTGAGCTATTCAGCACATATGTAAAACTGTAATTCTGTTTCAGTGAGAATCCAAGTGTTATTAACGACATTGTTATGATTAAATGATAACTTGGCATTTTTTATTATGCCTTTTAGAGAATTTCTAAGACTGGAACATGGTGTTCCCTTACCCTCTTTTCTTACCAAATGAAAAACCAAAACTTAATATTACCATTCTAGTCAGGATTTGTAACAAAGCCAAACAAAACAAAACAAAACAAGATTTATAGCAACCCCTCCCTCAAAAACCTAACAATCAAGAATGACTGAACTGGAGGGTAAAGACAATCCTATTTGTATCATTGGTAGCAACATACAAGCATACAGGCCCAGCAATGTCAATGCAATATTGTTCCTACCATCTTTTGGGGAATGGAGAATGTTTAGATATTCAGTTAATGCAGCATAAATGTATCTATCTCTATCTGCTAGCCATTGCTCTCAGTCAAATTGCTTAGTTATCAGGTAGAAGATAAAACCATTCACATAGACTCAACCTTTGGTGAATGCCAACGGGACAGTTTTCATGATGTTGAAGTTTACCACCCCTGTCTCCAAAACACTGCTAACACCGTCTTCCCTAAACACTTGCTGCCGGAGTCTGCATCTTCCCGATTATATATTTCTTTATTTGCTAATATAAAACCCCTTTAGAAGATTTTAGATCCCAGGCTAGATTCTAATCTATATATTTAGTCTTGTTAAATATATTTTACATTTGATGCACAAGAAAATGAATATAAATTAAAATGTATGCTTAAAGAATCTTAGAAGGTAGCACAAAAAAAAATACAGATGTAGGCTCCTATGCAGATCCCAGCTTATGATGTTTGTATGTAGATATGTAAGTGGGTGGGGGTATAGGCTATGAAATTAGAGAGGAGACCACACAAAGAGGAGGGGAAGATAGGGGAGGAGGAAAGCACATGGAAGCAGAAAAGAGGCCATGGGGCGTGAGGAAAGATAAAAAGGGGAGGAATAGGGGGTTGGGCAAGAGAGAGGGAGAGAGAGAGAAATTACTAAAACAATTTTTGTTTAGAAATGCCACAATGAAACTTACTCATATATATGCAAATTAAAAAAAACTGAAAGAGAAACTATAAACAGAGGCCCAGCTGAGAAGCTCTAATTGTCTTAATATATGTTATTAAAGGCAGTGCTACCTGGATCTTAGCCTTGAGTCAGTGGCTAGAGACTCTGAAAATGGGCCATCAGTACAGTGCTCACATTAAATTTTAAAATTGTATTGTTTGAGTTATTCTTTTTATTTTATGCATAAGAATGCTTTGCCTGCATGTATGTATGTGAATCACGCATATGTCTGGTACCCACAGAGGTCAGAAGAGGGTGTCAGATTTCCTGGAACTGGACTTATAGATGCTTGTGAGCCAGCATGTGAATTGCTAGGAACCGAACATACCCAAGACCTTTCCTGGAACAGTTAGGGCTAAGTCATATCTGTACTTTCTTTTTCAAGTACTTCATACACATAACACACACACACACACACACACACACACACACACACACACACACCATCAACTGTACAAACTGGGGCCTCAATGAGTTCTGTTTTGTTGATTCTGTGGGCCATAAGGGTGTGTGCCACCAGAACACAGCCCACAGCCATCAACTAAGCAAGGCTCACAGGGGCTCACAGAGACTGAAGCAGCAATTACGAAGCCTGCACAGGTGAGCCCAGATGTTATGGCTTCTAGCTTGGTGTCTTTGTGAGACTCATAGAAGTGGGAGTGGGGGTGTCTCTGATTCTTTCGTCTGCTGTTGGGTCATCCTTTTCCTCCTACTGGGATGCCGTGTCCAGCCTTGATATGAAGGTTTGTGCCTACTTAGTCTTATTGTAACTGTTCTGCCATGTTCAGTGTACAATCCTGGGAGGCCCACTCTTTTCTGAAAAGGTGGATCTGGGGGAGAGAGGAGGTGGGACAGGTACTGGGAGGAATGGAGGGATGGGAAATTGTGGTAGGGATGCATTAAAAAAATGTTTTATATAATAAAAATATAACAAAAATTCATGAAAAAGAAAAATTCATAAAGATGAATAAAGTCTGGACTAGAATCAATAAAAAAACTTCCTCAATTTATCATAGACCAACAGTTTTGTAGAACACTATAACATGATCGTGAACTTGGTTTTTGGGCAATGTTAAATTGCTATGATTGTTTCCAAATGTTTGTTCTCAACCTCCGTGTTCTGAGCATTCACCATTGGCTTAAGGGACAGCATCTGATCATGGACCACTAGACACGAATCTGTGTGCAGTGAACTGTCTGACTCTAGCTGTATCCGCACTATTGGGGAACTTGTCAGAAATGGGGATGCTTACACCTCACCGACCAACCCAAATAGTACTAAAGTTAATGCAATTCTCAGGCGACTGCTTCACAGTAAATTTGTTCTGGGGGAAAGCCAGGTACGGTAAAGACCTACTTAATGCCAGCAGCAATGATGAACAGTTTCATTGCTCTTGACGTAGGCCATTCAGCGGTCTAATTGTTGCCAAGTCTTTGCTAAGTTGAGCCTTCCCACAAACCTGTGAAGCAGGGTTTATATTTTATGTTCACTTCTCAGGTATGAACATGAGGCAGCAGATATAAAGAGTTTAATGTCATTCAGCCAGAAAGTGGAGTGCATGGACACAGAGCATCTTATGAGACTCAGATGGCTATGAGGGGCCATTATATCGGGGAAGTCAGTGTTGGCTGGAAGGTTCACTGAGTTAGCCTGGCCCATGGGTGGTGTGCACCCGCAGTACAAGATGGGCGTTGCATTCCAGGAGCTTCTTTGCATTCTTCTGAATAATGTGTTCTTTCTTAATTCCTTAACTAAGGGATATAACCTTAATTACCTGTTCTTAACCGCTGTAATTTTAGAGATATATTTAAATTTTTCTTTCTCCTTAAGTCTTTAATGGAAGGTGTTTGCTTCCAAGTATTTTCTCTTTCCCCCGTACCCTATGCATTCTGTGAATACTAGTGTTGGTCACACATTCCGATCATTGTGCTAGTCATTAGCTCTAGGCTCAGGACAATACCTACATTTTGGTTGTGTGTGTGTGTGTGTGTGTGTGTGTGTGTGTGTGTGTGTGTGTGTTTTGATGGGTCCCAGGCTGTCCTGGATCCACTAGCCTGGCCTCAAATCTGTGCTAATCACCCTGCTTCAGCCTCCCAAAGGCTGGGACTACAGGCGGGAGCCAACACACCATGTTGTCTGTTTAACCTTTCCATTCTCTTGCCAGATTTTAAGTGCCTTGCGCTTGCTCAAAACTTTATAACCATTTCTTTTAAAAAAATAATAAATAACATTACAGATATCTAGAAAATAAATCATTCAACTGTGGAAGGAGTATTCTGTAAGGTACTCATTAATGAAACAATTTGTTTTTGTATTTACCTAACATCTTCTGTACAAATAGACCTGTCAGGTCTTAAAATACCAGGCGAAATGGAACTGTCAGTCTTAAAGTATTGCCGCTGTGTTGAAAAGTGGTTACAATGAGTCACATGTGTGTGCATGCTGTGTGCAAACATTAATGATTAACTTTCTGTTGGTATTTGGTAGACATTTAACAAGTCTTGTGTTTTCCAATTCTACAATATAGGTGATACACTGAAAGTGATGGAAAAAGAGAAATTAAATATATAGCATATATTATACATATACTATATATGTAATATATATATATATACACACACATACACACAATGTATTTATCACTGTTCATTTTGTTGGCATTATAAGTTGATTAGTTCACTTGAAGATTAATGGGTCCTTGTACTCAGATAGATATACCCCCACATGCAAACATAATCAAAATAAAATAAATCTTTAAATAAAAAGAACAAAGGATCCATCCAATCATTATTGAATGTCTTTAAATGAATATTAAGAAACACAGACGGCTCTGAGGGGCCTAAGAATAAAATAATCTTCAGAATGTTCAGGATTAGCAAATGCTATTTGGGAAAAATATGGAATGCTTAATGTCCAACCGTGTTCTTATTCCAACCTGGCCACTTGATAAGTAGCACCTCTGCCCATTGGCTATGTTTCCTGACAGTCTGAATAACGTTCTGTTTTTCATTTGTTCTCATTTTTGTGTGCATGTCTAGGTGTACTGCATGCATGTGTGGTGGGTGAGCTTGTGTGTAGGGGTGTTGGCTCATGCGCATCTAGGTGCAGATGAGGCCAGCAGTTGATAGCAGATGCTTCAGTCACCCTGCACTTTAGTTGTTGAACCTGGAGATGTAACTAAATTGTCTGGCTAGTGAACACCCCTAGAATTCTCCTGTCTTTGCCTTCCCACAACTGTAACTTCAGGCATGTACCTGCCACACTGGCTCTCTACTATGGAATCTGGGGATGGAACTCAGGTCACAAAGATTGCATGGCAAGCACTTCATCCACTGTGTCCTAGCCCAATCCCACTTTTCCATTTTTTTCAAGCTATAGTTAACACGAGCTGGTGCAGACTACCTTAAAATTAATTTTGATAGTCTAAAGGTTAATGCAACAAAGGTGAGCAGATCTTTATCTCTTAGGTGGGTTTGAAATGATGGCCTTTAAATCAACATGGCAGCCATTTTTGCTTTTTCTCTATGCTGGAATCCCTTTCTGCAGAAAATTGCTCTGTTTCACAAATAAATAAATATTGATGGTCTTTGCTAGCCTTTGCCTTTCCCAAATAGAAATTTCTGTATAGTCTATATTAAAAAGACTATACCAACAGAATTCCAAATTAGTAGCTCTTAGTTGACATTCACATAGCCTATGGGATATCCACATAGTGTAGATAGGGTTACATGATTAATTCACTCTTCAGGTTTGAGGATACAACCCTGCAATGCTTTGTTCAGCTGAATGTCAGTACTTGTCCTTCATGACCTTAGATGTACACATTCTACCCTTTTCTGTAAAGCCCTGTGATCACACCAGACCAGACTGACGAAGCCCTCATGGAGCCATCACTGTGAGTTTAGCTTCGGTATCAGAGGTGAATACAAATGACCTGGAGGAAATGCTCTGAATCCCCGTGCTGCTTCATTGGTGACCTCGCACAGCTCCCCGATATGACTGGTGACAAATTTTATTGCCCAGGTTCTCCCTTGCAAATGGAGAGTACAGCCTCCATTTGCTACCTCATTATGGACTGTGGTTGAAACAGACAAACGCTATGACAACCTGAACAATTTGAGTGTCACCTGAGGACTTGTTAAAATGGGTGTGCTGGCTTGTGGACAGACTGACACATTCTTTTATGCTTTATTTTCATAATTATAGGTGACTGGATTTTAGCAGCTTTAATTACATTCTTGCTTGACTTACACCAAAATGTTAATTTCTTTTGGATTAAATAAACTCTTTATGAGTTAATTTGACAACCCCCATCCTTCTTAAAAAAAACTATTAGGAATTTCATTAGATTTAAGTAACATGGAATTTGATCACACAGCATTCTGGCTAGGGCTCAGCCACGGCAGGCTTGGGTACTAGGCAGGCTGATTACAACTTAAGCATTGTTTCAGTGTGATTTTGCAAAGGATTTCATTTACTGAAGATTAGTACATTTATTAAGCTGTTGATAATTGAAGCCTCTTAGGTTTGGTAAGTACCATCCGGTGAGGTAGATTAGTGGGGTTTAATTTGTTGCTCTCAAATCATACATGAAGACTTAGCAGAATAATTACATCTCCACTGTGGTCTAATAAAGATGACACTGCAATGGCACTTCTGGCCCCTTCTGCATGTGTGTGGTTTCCTTTAAGATGCTGCACTTGGGGGATACCCATTTCTCCCTTAATAGAAGTCCAAACCTTATCACCCATGAATAATAAGACGTAGGGAGAAACTGAAGATGTAGTCACCTAAGGGGAGAGCTGCAAGGATCAGAAGTCAGAATGAAAATTATTACAATAGAACTGATAATAAATAACGATCTTAATTTATTTGCTTTTTAGTATATGCTATTCATTATCATTGTTTCATGCATCATGTTTGTAAGAGAATGAAGCTGAAGCTTAAATATCTAGGCCTAACATAATTCTTGTTTTACAGAATAACATTCATTAAGGTCTTAAATCCAACATGTATATTCATAATACCCATTGCACCTTCCCATCAAGAGGAGCAGATTATTGCTTATAAAACACTATCTCTATCCATGTAATGGCTTTCTCAAATACATATCATGTCTTGAATGCCTGCTGTTTGGGTGGGGTGGAAATGGAACACCTAAAGTTCATAGTAGTCTGTGCTTAGAAGTCAGATTGCCATCTAAAGTACAGGCATGTAGTCTAATGGACCAGAAAAGGGAGACGGTTTCTGCTCTGTCCATGAGCTATACAAATACCTTGTATTTTTACAATATGCAAACTTCAAGTTAACCTCACTCTTGTGCTGCCCACTTCATACTGCTGATCATAAAAGTCAAACTTGAACAATTGCTAAGAGTTTTCCATGAAATATTCTACCAAGTGGCTTTCCAAGGGTGCTTGACTATGGATCATACTACTTCAAATGGTTTCACAATATCATGGAAAACAAAGGGCAATGAGGGTTTGCCTCTTCGTTTTCCTATGTGGGTGCTATTTTCAATTCTGAGTTCATTGCCTGAGAAAGTAGCTCCTGCACATTTGCTCACTACAGCATAATAATGATAGAAATATACGATTAGATACATTAAATAACAATGATAGAATAGACCTCGAAATTACATACATGTAAGCACACTAAAGCCAGGAGTTGTATATAAGTATCAAAACCCATGTACTTTCTGCAGATCACAGTTATTGCCTCTCTGTACTGGTGACCATTTTCAGTGTGGTAATATATTCACATTCCCCACAATATCATGCCTAAATAGACAATTATGCAGTTTCACAGAAACAAAAAGAAAACCCAATCCCCAATCTGGCCATTACATCAAATTATGCACTACCCCTAGAGACAAGCTGACGGCTGTTTGCATGGACTGGAGATGGAACACTTAAAGTTTATATCAGTCTGCATTACACTTTTTTCCAAGTCTCACCTTAGAACCATGAAGAAAATGAGCCAGGCAGAATGGGGCAGAGAAGCCATGAGATGAGAAAGTCCCAAGGGAAGGGCGTATTTCTGCCTGAGGAGAGGTGGTGGGAGGAGTTCAGCTGTTAACAGTGTACCCCACAGACTGTGAAGATAGATGTGTGAGAGCAAACTACTCAGGTGGCCTTTGAGAGGCAGAGATGTAGGAAGGGGAACCCCACCCAGAGACTCTACTGAGGTTCTGGATGCCAGTGATGTGATAAACTATCTCCAGGAGGGACCCAAGTGGCTCTCATCGAGACATTTAAGAAAAGATAGTGAACTTCTATGAGTCAAAAGATATCAACTAATATTTATTCATAGTTCATTGGTCCAGATGCTAGGAGAAAATCTCATTTGACCCATTTGACCTTAATAGTGGAAGAAAGTTAACAGCCAGAGAAGGATGACTCATTCAAGACCATAGCACTGGTGCCTCACACAGCCAGAGCTCGGAAACAGGTGCTTTCAACACTGAAGCCCTTGTGCTACAGTCACATCACACCCACAGCTGATGTGGGAGACGGGCTAAGCTGGCTTCTAAGACTCAGCACTCTCATTTCTAGAAAGAGATGGAATGTGTAGGAAAGGTACAGAAAGTCCATATGCTCTAAGGTGCACTAGGGGCAGGATTCTGGGAAGCATTTTTAGGAATGGCTTCATATCACAGTTTTAGCTGTGAGTATCCTTGGGTGTTGGCTATTCTAATGCTTCACCTAGTGGGATTCATCTAAGGGAATTTGACCTTCAATATTTGTGTAGTTGTTTTCTAGGCTCACTTTAAAAACATATCATAGAAATCTCAGGTCACATGGGAGCACTTATTTTTGGAGGTTTGCCCCCTACCTTCATCCTTTGTCACCTCTAATGAAGGACTTTCTGGGAGTTTATCTGTGTTAGAGTTGTTTACACCTCTTGCTATTCAGTGTCCAAATACAGACTTTTCACTTGTTTGCTTTTTATTTAACAACTCATTTTGTATATTCTTTCTGTATTAAGGGCCACTGTTCGCTTTAACTTGATTCTCTCTCAGAATGAGCTCTGTAACCCACTGGCATCTTTTTTGGTAGAAGAGTGGAGAATACTCCACCAGCTTGCAAAACAAATGCTGAATTACTCCCTGGGAAGCAGTGACCTGGTGACAGACAGCATGCAGAACTGAATTAGCCATTCATCTGAGAATGTGCTGGTCTGGCATGGGGCAGGGTGTGCATGCGTGTGTGTGTGTGTTGGTGTGTGTGTCTGCACCTGGATATGTGCATGTGTGTGCATGGACCCTGTGCTGGGTAAAGTGTGTCCATAGCATTATGGTCAATCGACTCTTTACTATAGGAAAGACGTGGAATTCTAAGCAACTGCCCCAATTTCCAAATCAGAAGGAGATAAAACCTTTTTGGATTTCCCATAAGCCTTCACATGTTTGTTTGTATTCTTGCTTCACAGAGCAGGAAGACATGTATATCTGCGATTTCAGTGATTAAAACTTCACAATGACCATGCTTGGGATAATTATTAACATCCTAGTCTGTTAGAAAATAGTTGTGGAATCAACTTGTAGTAGAAGACCATATCAAAATCCTCTCAGGGGAGTGTGACAAACACACGTTACAGACTCCTGCTCGTGGATTCCGTGTCTGTGGACGAGAATATCGCCACAGTTTTACCGTTTTCTCCCCCTTTCATTGTACATATATTTCTTTCTCACAATAATATATCCTAATTACGGCCTCCCCTCCCTCTCCCCCACTCAGTTCCTCCCCGCTTCCCCGGCTACGTAGACCCATTCCCTTTCCGACTCTCACAGGCTTCTCAGAGATAATGACATAAAACAAAAACTAACACATCGGAGTTGGACAAGATGAACAGAAGGAAAAGAGCCCAAGAGGAGGCACAGAAATCAGAGACCTGCTTGTTTGCACACTCAGGAATTCCATAAAAACATCCAACTGGAAGCCTTAATATGCACACAGAAGACCTGGTGCTGACCACTGTAGGTCTTGGTTTCTGCGAGTTCTGTGAGCTTTGCTCATGTTGATTTAGAGGGCCTTGTTCTCCTGGTGTCCTCCATGCCCTCTGGCCCTTTTACTCCTTCTTCTTCTTTCATGGTGTTCCCTGATTTGATAGAAACATCCCTGAGCCCAGAGGAGGGGACAGGGAAGGAAGGATTTGATGGAGACAGTCCTTTTAGAATTGATGCTTCCAAGGTTACTAGCTCTCTGCACAGTAACTGGCTGTGGGTTTCTGTGCTTGTTCCCATCTGCCTCATGAGGAAGTTTCTCTGATGATGACTGAGCAAGGGACTGATCTATGGTTATAGTAGAATATCATTAGGTGTCATTTTGTTGTGATAGCATTGGGTTTAACTTCTAAAGAAGGATGACAGGTAATTCCTTACGTGCATCGAGCTCCTCCTTCTGCACCAGCATTTCTCCAGGTGGGCCTGCTTGCAGACTAGATTATTGCAGCTTGCGGAAGCTGTTCTGATGTTGTTTCTGGCCTCTTCCTAACACATTGGCACTTGAGCTACAGTTTCTAAGATGCTTCTCTGCCCTCTGTGTGTGGCCTCGTTCAGTCCTCCTTAAGACTGTGAGAATGACATTCTTTGACCTCAGCTCTTCAGCTTTGCTGTGACTCTCACAGTACTGTTGACTATTGTGGGTGGCTGTCGTGTGCTGGTAAAATGTTTAGTGGCATCTGTATTTTTTGTGAGAACAACTCAAATTCTTTACTGTTGGAGTGCCCTGCAATTAAGGCTGCAATCCACCAGGTCCAGAGAGCTCTCTGAGCTGGGACAAAATGGAGGACTCCCTTAGTTCTGTCCACCAAAGGAAACTATTAGTCAAGTGAAGAGGTAGCCCACAGAATGGGAGAAAGTCTTTGCTATCTATACCTATGACAGAGTACTAGTGTCTTGAATGTACACATTATTCTCAAAATAAAACACCAAGAAAGCAAATTGCTCAGCTAAAAATTGGACTAGAAAATTAAACAGTTTGCAGAAGAAGAAATA